>NW_028186934.1:2007787-2137186 GCF_003343005.1 Rhea americana
TCAGTAGGTCAATTCCTGCTTTTCCTGCTAAATTCACTACAATCTCCTACAAATCTGCTATTTCTCCTTTCATTGTCATCTCCTCCTAATCAATATTCTACCTACCTGAAAGGGTTTTTTGTACTAGTCTCTGTCTTTATGAGCTTAGCTAATAATTGAGCTGTCTGTTATTGCATTAGATATTTTTTTGAAGTCCAGATACAATAAAACTATTTTTTGCTTTTCCTAGTCTAGAAAAACAGAAAAAATTTAGATTACTTTCATATGATTTTAACCTCTGATAAGTCAAGGCTACATTTCAGTCCTTCAGCATTCTGCAGTGTTGGATCTCAGATTAATCAAAATGTAGTTGCATGGATAATACATAAAAAGAATTATCTGGGCACATACGTATTTATGCTCTGCTTTTACTATAAGCAAGTGCTGCTCTGATGGGTACAAGTGAAAAGGAGGTACCCCATTTTGAAAACTGGGTGCAGTTTTCTCCTTTGTCTCCAAGACCTTCTGCTAAAAATGTGTTGAGTTTTTTAACAATCTTGTGGGAAGACAGGGCAAAGAAGAACATTTTCCCCACAAAAAAGCATTGGCTAGAATACCACATCTTTTAAAAAATTCTTTCATCTGCCAAATAAAAATATTATCTTTACTGTAAAAAGGATGTTTAATATTTCCCTACTTTTTATAGTTTTATAGTTGCCTACTGGTTTTTCTCAAATTTTCAAATTTTGTGCCAGTTTGCAGCCAGGAATAAAATTTTAAGCCAAGTTATAAACCACTGAAAGAGAAACATTGGTACAACCTTAAGTATAATAAAAATGCATCTGTGTCCAGTATTTTGATATCTGTGATAATAATTTGTACATTTTGACTTCATAGATACACATTTGTAATAAAAAGGGTGTTTTTTTTTTTTTTTTTTTAATTTCTACAGTTACAAAAATGCCAGATTATTTTTCCCCCAGAGTGTCAGTCTCTGCATTTAACTGCTTCTTTTTTTTTTTTTTTTTTTTTTTTTAATTAGAAAATCATTGCTCCCTATGAGTAAAAGAGTAGTTACCAAGGGTTTGCGTTATGGCTCAAATCCAATGAAAAAAACTTGGGGCTGCTTCTTTTCCCAGTTCCACTGATGTCAGCAGGAATAACTCCACTAAAGTTAATAGTCGAGCTAAGGTGTTAACACCATGAGAGATCAAAATCATCTTTATTGTTTCCAAGAGACAAATTACGGTCCCACTGAATACAACAGGTGGGCTTTCAAGKAGACCAAATGTTTGCTACTAAGAAAATTTCATTTTTTTAACTTTATAGGCATGGTTTTCCAGTGTAAGCTAAAAAATTAAGTTAATTATCTGCTCCTCTGGACCAGCCAGAAATGTCATTTCCAGTGACATCAGAACCGCTGGAATTAGCAGATCTGACAGCTGCAGAGGGAACCTCGGCCGGGCTGGAACAACCGCAGTCTGGATGAGAGGACGTTCCAATCCCTGGATTGTCGGGCAACGCCGTGACGGCGGCGCCATCTCCGAGGGCCGCGGGAGGCGAGCGGGCGGGCGCGGGGCAGGCGGTGCGGGAGCGAGCGGGCCTCTCCTCGGGCTYGGCACGACGAGCCCTTGCGTGGCCTGTCGCGGGGGCACCGGAGGAGCCGCGCGGCGCCCGCTGCCCGGGCACGAGCCCTCAGCCTGCTCCGCCACGCCGGGCCTTCCGGGTGCCGCAGTCGGCCGCGAAAAGCGGTTTGAAAATGGCCTTGGTTCGGGGCAGCGCTGCGGCGCGGCGCGGGGGGCAGAGCCTGGCGGCCGCCCCACCTTGCTTTGCTGCCGGAGCTCGCTCGGGCTGGACGCTCTCACTAAGCTCCTGTGCAGAAGCTTTAAGCTTCCTCTAAGCCTGGTTCACGTAACACATTAACAGCTCTAATCTAGGAACAGTCTTTCAGTTTCCTCTCTATATTTTATGCAGCTGGAAAAAAAACTTTCTCTTTTTCAAATAATGTTAAAATGGCAAGCGGCTTGTTACAGCAGGAGCTGCATGCTCTTTTCTGACTGCGCGGTGGTACTCTGGAAGCAGCGTTCTTAGCAAAATAGAGCTGTAGAAATTTTGAGCTCACTGAGGTTAGTGGCAAATTTTTCCATAGCTTTTAGTGGGGCTGGTATCTCATGTTCAGGATTCTGTTGCATTTGCATGCGATTTTTAAAGTGGCCTCAGATACAAGCTCTGAATCTGAGCAGCTCCAGCTCTGGAGGAAAACTTGTATCTGAATTTGACACTTTGAGTTCATGTCTGATGAAATTCCAAGAGGGGCATATATTTGAGAAGGAGAAATTAGAAGGAGAAAAAACWCACTCTGTGGGCAACACTCTGCTGCCACTGCTGCGTGTCCAAGTTTGGTTTAAAAAAAAAATTGATGCTCTCCACCATTATTAAGCGGCACACCTAATACACTAAGTGGGATGAGTGGGAATTGTGCCCACCTAAATGAGAGCAGAATTTTGCTTAAGGTGACCTTTAATATTTTATTATACCAAAGCACTAATAGAACAATTCGTTAGATCAAAAATTGTCTGCCTAAATATGGAATTCTTTCATCCATTTTGGACACTTACATTTTTCCTATTCTGCACAAACATGGAAGTCTCTCTCATTTGACAGGACTGGAAAACATTACGCTACAGGTTCACTACTTAATATATGCTCACTGGTTATTTTTACTTTACTTTACTTCTATAACTTCTGATTATCTGTTGTAATTGTGCCTAAGTTGATCAGGAAGGCAAAAACTAGTGATGGAGAGAAGGACAGAGAAACAGCTTGATTTAAAGTGGATTTAAACCTTGTATTAGAATGTTGTTAAACTTCCTCAGAGGTTACTGCAGTGGGAACTTAAATTACTCCATCTGACCTCTAAAGTATCAATAGTACTTCTCAATGCAGAATGTACCAGGAAATAACTTCAAATATTGTCCCGCCTATATGGAGAAGCAAGGGCTTGCCCTGAAAGTAGCTCCTGCACCTGCAGAGATGCTATTCATATATGTGCATGCCCTCCTCAGCAGGGTGAACCCGAAAGCCAGGCAAGAGCRTACATTAAATGAAATTATCAGTTACGGGGAGCACTCACCTTCTATCGAGGTAAAATTCACCCAGAGTGAAATGCTCCATTCGTGTCCCACTCAAACCTTGCTCTGAGGACCTATAGATAATGTAGGACTTTGGGTGGGTTCTCTGCTTTCTGTGGATTTTTAGGTAAATAAGTAAGCACTGCTTTAGCTGTTCTGTCTTGATATAAGGGATTAAAGAAGTAGTCGCTCCTCAGTAGTAATCTAGAGTTGCTTTATTCTCAGAATGCTGATTTAACATATTGGCTACTGAGCACAACGGTTTTAGGTTGGAAAAATATTTAGGCGAAGTCCCAAATGTACCACTCCAAAATGGAGTATCCTGTGTCAAGGTATTTGTGGGTGTCTGGTGTCATGTATAGTAAGTTTTAATGTGCCTGCTGAATAGTAAACTGTGTGAAACTTGTGCCCATATCAAAATATCAGTGAAATGAGATCGTTAGCTGATTTGCCATGGAGAAAGCCAAGTCCTGGGGAGCCATGTGGTCTGTCACTCCACAAAGAAAGTTGCTGTTGAATTAAAGTGGAGATATACCACCTACTTTTGTATATTTTCTCAAGCTACATTTAGCTTTAGGCAAGTTAGTTTGTGGGGGAGAGACTTCTGTGCTGAAGGAATTATTGGTGGCATGGATTTAGGAGGGGATATTTCTCTCCTCAAGCTGCTAATGAAACCRTTCTCCAGTATGGTGGCTAGGTGTTGTCATTTACTGCGTCATATTTTTAAGCTTTGCTCTGAAACCATGAATACATGTTGCTGATTTCTATTTTAGGGAAAGTTCAAGCCTAATCTGTTGCCTTCATGCTCTGCAATTTTAAATAAAGTTCTGAGTTCAAGAGAAGGATCATAGTAATAGTGAGAGGCTGCATTTTTTTGGACAGATGTGAAACCACCCATGATCTGTAAAGCTCCCATCTGATAGCAGAGATTTTAGACCTTCTGGTTCTGTCCCAGCTGCAGTTTAGTTGTATGTATCCCTGCTAACTGGATACCCATGTTGGTTTAAGTGGATGTGTTATTTGTCAGATCTTTATTTCTAATGTTGACTGCCCTATAAAACAGCCCAAACTTTTAATATTGGAGATAAATTAATTTCACTCAGAGGAGCTATGGCATATTTGCATATTATACATGTCAATTTGGTTCTACAGCTTTTTAGGATCATTTCAAATTAAAGGGGACAGAGTAGTTTCCTGGGAACCAGGCATTGATATGAGATTTCTGTAGAAGTGAATTGTCTGGAAGCTGTCTATTACTGTCTCTGCTCTGGGGCTGCTCTGCTTGGGTAAGAAGCCAAATTACAGCTGGTGGTTGTGTCAGTGACTTCATCTCCACTGGGAGACTCTCTGCAAGGTCCCAGAGAGCTGCTACCATTTGGCAGAAGTCTAATTCTAGTGAGAAGGATGAAATACCGATGTAAAAGAGGTCAGCAGTAGTATTGATAACTTTTACCTATATAGTCCAATACTTACTGAAATATGGAGAAATATGGAGACACACTGTACTGTGTGTCACAAGTTATCTGAGACATCCAGTAGTAAAACAAAAGTCATGTTCACATACTAATACAAAAGTATTTCTACGACTTTGTGTAGCAGCACCATAAACTGACTCTATCAAATTATAAAATTATAAAGAAGTCAGGTGGTGCTTTGTGCCACTGATGTGGAGGTCAGGAGATAGTGGTCAGAGAAGGAGCCGGGCCCCAGGCATCACCTCGGGGAAACTTCTGCCTCTGAGCATAGATACGGAGAGAAGCAGATTCTTCACTTGCCATTAAGGCTTGCTCTCCTCTGGGGGAGGATATTCCTTAGCGGATGTTGGTAGTTGTTTTACGAAASAGTAACCCTGCATTCCTGCTGTCAGAGCTCCTGAAAGGGCCCTGCGCTACRTGGGGACCCATAGCTGCATGGGGCAGAACTGAGGAGGTGCTGGACTGAGATAGATGGTCCCTTTATTTTCTCACACCAACTGCAAAATCACCAATAAATCTCTCAGCTCTGGGTGCTYTCCTGTAATTGCTCCCCATGCTCTCTGTTCTCAAACTGGAGTATTAATACAGCCTCCACTACAATGCTATAATATGAGAAGGGACGTGATCAGGAGCAGTTGTTAACCCACTCCGAGCAGCTACCGTGCTTACGTATAAAAGCTTGCATGAAGGGCTGCTGGGCTGGAGGAGGACCTGTCGGTTTGGGAAGGAAATAGCCCTTGCTCTCGCACTGACTGCTCTTGTGGGCGGCACATGGAGGCCGTTCATGTAAGGAGCTGGAGTGCTTTACAGAACAGGACAGCCATCCCATCTACTCATGCTTTTAGCTTATGCTCCACTTACTTAACCAAAGAGTCTGTAAAAACMAACCAACCAACCAACCAACTTCCCTCATAGAGTATTGCTTCTTAATGAATAGCCCCTCTTGTTATGGGACAGGTGAGTGCTCTTAACATTTTCTCTCGTTCGGCTTTATTAGGTGCTATCTCCCATGGCTATCTGTAAAGCCAATTAGTGGAGAAAATAACAGCCATATTAATCTCTTAGAGCAGTGCAAGAAAAAGAGTCATAATATCATAGGGAAATTGTTCTAAGTGTGAAAAATTACCCACTTCGTCTATTTCATTTTTCTCAAACTCTAAAATTAATGACTTTCTGAAAAAAAGATATATTTATCTCTGTATAAAGGGAGAGATTTGATGAATGCTAAAGAGAAACCAATAGAGCTTTAATAAAAATGTGTATGTCTATAATCCTATGAAATCTTATGAATCCTATTCCAGCATGTTAAACCACTGATTTGTATCTCTGTCAAATATAATWACAGGCAAACATTAGCTGTGCTATAATATCTATTAATCAAGATTATAATAAGGATTTTAAGATGCTGTTTGCTTACGTTGAGAACTTTGAAGAAGTGCCACAGCTCCCAAGCTCTCCAGGCTTGATTTCCAGCATAGGCACAAGCCTTACAAGTGCTTCTGCGTAGGAAGCTCCTCTCTGCCGAGGAGGTGACTGTGGTTGAGATGAAATTCAGCCTATAGTGCCTTGTGTATTTGGGGATGGGAATGGGAAAAATGGGCTCTAGCTCAACAGATGCAGCCATTCCAACTAAGAGTGGTGGTCGGTGAAGCTTCCCAGTTTACAGACTTAGGTGACAGCAGAGGGTTTGTACCATTTAAGTTAGTCCCATTTAGTGGCATTAAGTCCTTGCTTAAAAAAATCCCCAAAAATCTGAAGAGCATCTTAGCTCAGTTGTGTGCTTCTCTGAGAAGCATGGGAGGTAAGGAATTATGTGCCAATTGATCTAAATGATATATTGGAGCATTTCCGATCCTTCCGACCTCTGTGAAGTGCCACGTGAACAAAATGGGGTTTAGAAAGAAAGGGCAATTGATGGGCTTTTGCKGTTGACAAAGGACAAAGAATAGATGAAAGTAGGCTCGGCAATATGCTCRTGAAGCTCAGTACACTGCCAAAATAGTTGATTTAATATTTCAACATATTCAGGTTTTATGGCTCTCAAAAGAGTAAGCTTAAATGATTACTTATATTTTTCTCTCCTCTGATTCCCCCCTGCCAATCTTCTCTGATGCTCCTAAGTTTGGTAAATCTGGATTATTTCCTTTGTCTGCTTTCTCTCCTTCCCTTTCTCCCTTTGTTTCTCCTGTTTTTTCTTCTTATTTGTTCTCCAGGCGTATTTTCCTCAACTTCTCCTAGCTCTAGTCATAACAAGCTGAACATGGCATGAATGTTCCCAGCCTCATTTTAACTAAATTAACTACACTTACAACCTTGGTGTCAGAGCTCTGAACAATGAAAGCTTGCCACCGAACACATGAAACAAAAATGAAATTAGCCAGCAGTAGGAAACTACAAACAGCTGAGGCATTCAATTGTTAGCCACTTGAAGGATTAACTTCTAAATCATGTAGAGCTCCCTTGGTAGTTTAGCTAGTTGGGCACTCAAGGGTATATAAAAACACACTTTAAAGTAGAAATGTATTTCTTCACCTATAAAACAGAGATTTACTGGCAGGTTGTGATATTATTAATACTGGATTTTCCTGCCATCGTCTGTAGTACTTAATCACACTTTCTTTTACTTTCTACGTACACCTTTCTGTGGGGCTCCAAAGGAGAGACAGTGTATATGGACTTGGTGTTCAGAGACAGATGACACTATTACCCAGAAATATATTTTAACAGCTTATATTCTAACAGCTGCCTACTGTATGCCAATTCTCATATGTGAATAACTTCCTCCTATTGATATTTAAGACCAGGAAGTCTTTAATATACCTAGTGGATAAAGATTTGTATCGGGTTGTTATTGTACTAATAATTATGGAGAATTCTTCTTATATTCTCACTCTGCTGAAAACTAAAATGTGTCAGTGAAACAGGTTTATAGTGAGTGCTTGTAAAAGTTTTCTTTCGTTAATACGTTGCAAAGAGTCATTAGAGGCCTAATCAGCACTACAGTAAAGGGAGCTCCAGCAGTTACGGTCATATATTTATTTAAATTCAATCTTTTCAATATCATGGAGGAACACTCCCATGAACCTGCAGAGCTTCTGAGGGAAAAAAAATCCACAGCTCTTTCTTTAATGCTTTGTTCGAACAAGACCCTAAAGTCCCTATACAAGTGTTTATTCAATCAAAATCCTTCAGATTGGACAATTAAGATTGATGAATTTTATGGGAGTCTTTTTCTTTTTGAATGAGTAGCACTAAGCAGAGGTGACTTCCTTTCCTAGCACAGACTTGATAATGAAGCTACTGAATTTACTGTTCATGTAAATATATATTTATACAGAGGGACTTTTGCAGTAGAATTCCAAAGCACAAAGCTCACTGCAGGGGTGGTGGGGGGGGAGGGGGCAACCAAAAAAAACAAAACAAAACAAAACCACAACGCTGAAATAAAGGGGAAAAATGTAGAATCACAAAGAAAACCTAAACAAATAAAGTGCAAACAGAGAGTGACAAGCGCACTCAGCCCCTGGATTGGTTATGGATGAGACGACAAGTATATGATGAAATTAATGACCCTCTGTCAACTTTTTAGATCTCACTTTTAAAGGGAATGGACCAAAAATCAATAGCCCCCAAACCACTAGTACTCCAGTGAACCAGTTTATCATTTATCTTACTGCTGGCACTCTTATAGAAAGTGCAGCCAAGCACAGCATAGGACTTTCATTGGTAGTCATCATTACATGCAGTGTTTGAGTGCTCCAGCTAAAGGTCAAAGGTGTGCAGTACAGCTCCTCTGAGAAGCACCTATGTGAAATTACCAATATCTGTGTAGGGCTTATCCATGCTCCATGCTTGCGCTTTCTCGCACGCATTTCCCTTTTCTGAGCTTTACCTGTTGGCTAAAGCTGAAGCAGAGCTGTGAAACTGTCGCACTGCAGCGGTGGTTGTACGCAGAGAGTTAAGCTTGAGCTGACGTTTCTGTTATCTGCTCCGATTCTCAAAATGCTGGGTCTCAGCTATTTCCAGGGGCACCAAGCTGAAATCACTGGCACATGACCTCTAAGGCATACGAAACTCTAGTGAAGACTGTTCTCTTCTCTCYACCTTCACAAAATATCTTAGAATACTGTTTAACATCTGGTTTTTAGATGCTTATTTTAAGTACAAGGCAGATATAGCTGAATTCAAAGTGTATGTATCATATATGGCTTTACAGTAGCTAATTCTAAATGTTACCCTGCTTCGTTAGCCAGAGGGCCAACAAGTTCAGTTAATAATAGAAGAAGGAAAAAAAGCATGTGTCGGAAAAGTATTAAGAATACCATTTGTCATTTGTGATATGCCAGTTACTGTTTCTCTATGACAACAGCATGGAGCATCTGTACRGTGAGATGGGGGCGTATTGCGCCCATTGCTCCCCACACCTAGAAAAACACAGTTGCCTTGAAATGTGCATGTTCGAAAGGGATAAACATGGACAAAGGAGGGCAATAAACATTATCCCCTTGCGCAGATGGGAAACTGAGGCATCAAGCAAATAAGGAGGCAATTTTTAACCCCCCCCCCAAGTGAGTTAGAAACCTTTTATTCCCCCGGGAAAGCTGGAGCAAAGTTGAGAAATGAATCCAGACTTCCTGATTCCTCCTCCAGTGCGTTARCCACAGGAGCAGCCTTTCCCTCCAGGCTGCCTGCTGTTTGAAGCGCAGATCTCTGCAGAACGGGTTCACGGCGGCAGCCTTTCAAGGCACATATACTGGAGTTTCGCTCTTCCTCTGTGTTTTGTATGAGACTTTATAACCAATCCCCTCTGTGCGCTGTGGCTACTGAGGATTTCCTTCCAGGCTCCTCTGAACACCCTCGCGCTCACCCACACCTGTACGCAGCTGCTGTTTCGGCTGAGCCCTGGTGCTTGCTGTTGTGTCTTCATGGACGCACRTGTCAGGACTGAGACAGGCTTGTGCAAGCAGAGCTGTTGACTATGTGCATGCTCATGGATGTGTGTGCACAGACCTCCTCGAACCTCTGCTGAATTCAGTGTCCCAAAATTCTGCCTTTTAAGAGCCTGAGGCACTTTAAAAATRTTGACACAGCTAAGAGACAATAAAATATTTCCTGCCACAAGGCAGTGGAAATGATGGCAGCTGCCCTCACCCCTGCCATCAACAAAGTATTTTAATGCTCTCTTATACTGGTGAAGTTTTTTCCAGAGATCTGCCAGTCTGTTTGCATGGGCAGGACATCCAAGTGAGGGGAAGCTGCAGAGCCATGTGGCCACACTTCCATCACTTAACATGGGACAACAGGCTGCTRGTGGTTGAGTGAAGATGAAATGAAAGTCCCCCAAAATGATTCTCGCCCCTTTCGGTTTGCTGCTTGATGTATGGATTGGTGTATGGATGGGTGTATGGATTTTGCACCTGGATTTGCCAGGTGTGCCAGAGGCAGATAGAGGTTTTGGAGAGTTTTGGAAGAAAGGTAGTGAATAAATACAAGATTTTATCTTGGCAGAAAAGAAAAAAGACATTTTGCTGTAGTCAAGTCATCTGATGGTAAAAATTTCCTACTGAACATTCRTGTCTTTAACTCCAAAATGGTATTTGCAGGCTGAGGAATTGATTGCAATGGGGAATAATGTTAAAATAAAAAACTAAGCTCCAGACAACAAAGACATTTATGGAAAAAATACCTCTAGATGTAATGTAATATGTTCCCTGAGAATCCTGGTACTAATACCWGGGCTCAGTGGAGCTCACAAGCTCCGTCTCACCAGAAGTGCTGCTGGAGGTGGAGTGAGGAGGAGTTGGTGTGGCTACCTGGGCTTGGGGGTGCCAAGCACTAGATCCAACATGGCCTGAAGTGCTGCTGAGCTTCTCAGGTGAGGTGTTGTTACAGAGAAGGTCGGTTGTGTGGTACTGCACTTTGGCTCTACTGTGTGCGCACAGAGATGGAGCATGTATTAACTGCGGAGAGGAGAAAAAACCTTCGATGCTGGACAGGGCCCAGAAAAGCTCCTGTTCTGAATGTAGGAGCTGAAATGTGAAGCAGAGCATCAGCACAATTCATACACCAGGGCAGTGGATGACCAGAGATTTGAAGGTGGTGGGGCAAAAGAGTGAAGACTTTCACTTGTTTTGTTCCCTAAATTAATTTTGTTTGTGGATGAATGTTGGACGGCTCACTAAAGGAAGTGGGTTTGAATACACAGGTCACTGGGATTTAATGCAACTTCCACTGACGTCAGTGGAAAAACTCTCATAGACRTGAAAGTGGAGCCTGGATCAGTTATGGGCCTGCCTGAGCTGCAAAGTCAGTAGATAAAATTAAAAATGCCATCAGTGGCTATGAACAAACAAGCAATCTCTTCAATATTCAGTCAACATTTTTTTTCCCAGCATATTAAACCCATATTTTATCCGTAAGAGTGAATAGAGACAATTACTTCAGTCACACCTATCATATCCTGTTTGCTTGTACAATAACTGCCTGATACTAGACCTGCGAGCTTACATTATGTGTTCCTTTCAAACAGAAAAGGCAAGTTGCTTCAAGTAGAACAATTCTGGTACTAATTGCAACCATTTGAAGTTTACCACTCTAGGCTGGTTTCCCTGAATGAACACGCTAATCTGTTAAGGCTTGTAATACGTTAAGACATTTAATACATTTACTAAATATTTTCTTTTTTCTTTTTGTTCTTTGTTTTACAACTAGACTAGAGACTATTTGGTGGAAGAAACTCTGAAAGTTTTGTTTACTTTGACATTAAATCATTCCGTATTCAGTCTGGCAATGGTTTAGCTCCAGGGGATACTTGATAAAACAGGGGAAGAAGGAGATGATCCTTGATACAAATCTGTTCCTGGTTTCCGGCACAAGTGCCTTAACCAGTTTGCTACTGCATCCCTTCTTGTAGAAGCATAGGCAACCACCAGCTTGTATCTGATACTACATGCGTCTAAATCTCAAAGCCTCTATGATCTAGGCAGTTCATCAAAAAGAAGTAATTTTTCCCTTTCCTGTATCTCTGAACAGTACCAGCATCAAACCATTTTGTTTACTGATTTGTGCTTTTGTGATTCATGTTTCTTACTCTAAAGTGAACGTTAAAATCTGGATCAAGACCATGCAAACCCTTACAAGTCAATTTAATGAGCAAAACTTGCAGCTGCTCTTTGGAGCAGATTTCAGAGCACATATTTTACTGGTGCGGGCCAACTCTCTTCCCCTCGCTGCGAGCGCTCGCTTGGGCATTGCTCCCCGGTGTGGCTCGCGGGTCGCTGTCTGGTCGGGAACGAACATTGCCCTCCTCGCACGCTCCCTCTCTACAAAGGGCTCCTTGAGCTGCTACCTGTGTAGAGATTGCACAGGATTTATAATTAATTAGCATCTGCGTGTCTAAAATGCACAGAGCTTTTAGGAAAAGGCTTCACATATCTTAAATCAGAAGGGACAGAGCTATTTTTGTACATATTAACTAGGATTCTTTCTCTTTAAAACTGACTATTGGACATGTTGTGTGTATTATAACTTAAAAGCTTCAGTGGAGCTGCATTTTTGAGAGTTGTATTCATTCTGGAACCGTACCACAATTCATCATATTAAACTTCATTTGTTGGAAGCCGTACACTGGAATATGGGCTTGGTCTCTAAGGAAGTGCTTCATTTCTGTATTCCTTACCAATAACAGCACACGCCACTGTCTTTTTATTACTCTGTGGCTAGCACCATTCATATAGTGCATTTCTACATCAGGGCTGGAGAGACCCCCGTCCTGTTGAAAAATTTAGACTGCTACAGCAGTAATCAGAAATACCAATAAAGTGTCCCTGGTTCTAGGTGGTGATGTGGGATGGAGGGAGAGAAAGATATAAAAATGAATCATGATGTGAGACAGTATTGCTCTGGCAACTGCTTCAAAACCTGAGTGCAGTAAGACTGTATAAAGGCTTCAGAATATTTGTATGATCCTAAAGAGACCTGCAAAGACATTGCAAACTCATCAGGCAGCCAGTGCTGCAAGGAGGAGGAGAAATGCTGTTTTGAGTCATTCATCCCCAAACAGCAGATGTGCCTTAACCTAGAAATAGGTAATATGGCTTTCAGCTGAGGTGAGCTGCTTTGGATAAACCTGGTTTAAAAAACAACCATACGTTTAATGCAGGAAGCTGTCGAAGGTGTAAAGAATGGCTAAGTGAGTGGGACACTATTAATCTTGGTTTGTTTCAGCACTACATCTTTAGCTGTTGAAGAAAAAAAAAAGCCTTGCTCCTAGCTCATAACCTGAGTGTTAAAACTGATGTCCTCCCCATTAGGGCCTGTAAACTCATTAGCACATGGCAATTTATCCTCTTTTATTTCTTCTCAATTATCCTATCATCCATTGTATCTGGATCTGATTACCCTTTCCCAGAGTCAAACATTATCTTGTAAATCATTTGCTTTAAGTCTAAGCCTGCCATTGCATTGCCCAGGATTTGCTTAGGCAGGTAATAAATCAATTAGCATTAAACTTGTGGCGTCATCAATTTTCTTTCCTTGCAACTGAAAAAAGGAGTACCTGAACTTTGCAAAGCCRTATCAAATTTCCTTACACTGTCCACACTGAGATTTCCCTTCCCTTCCTTTCCCCCATATCCCAAACCAGTATCAATTTATTATGTACTGAGCTGGAGATGAAAATAGTCAGGAAAGCTGCAGAGGACCCAGACTTAAAGCCCAGTAAAGCCTATGGAAAGTGGCCTTTTGACTTGGTGACCTTTGGATCAAGGCCTGTGTGAGGCCCATGTAACCCTGCAGACTCCCAGGCCTGATGGGGACTTACGGCTTCTGCCACTGAATAAATGTTAAAAACTAAAAAGTGATTACTGTCTATCAAGACAAGGCTGTAACCTTCTGTATGTGAAAATAATGTGATATTACTACTCTTTAAATGTGGAGAGGATCTGCTGGTCCTCTGCCAGCCCCGCATTGCCCCAGGGCTGCATAAGCTGGTTATCTCAGCATTTCCTTCAGGCACAGGCAACCCCCACGCTGATATAAGAGCAGTGTTGAACTCCTGTTCCACCTCCTTCTTGAGGCTGAACCAACTGATGTGGTTGGGGTGTCCCTGCCCAAAGAGGTGCTTTGGGACAAATACAAATCAGATAGCAAGCAGCACAACTGGCTTTAATTCACTCTTACACACTCCTCCTCCTGAATTGCTGCAACTACTTTTTGGCGGATCCCCAGGATCTGATCACACAGTTGCAACATTTATTAGATGTAGCCTGGGCAACTGATGCAAAGAGGAACATTTCTTACCCCCTTTTGGTGTAACCTTCTAGAGCAACWGCTGAATGCACATTCTTGTGCTCAGATTTTAACGTATGCAGCCCCTGGAGTATTATGTCCCTTCTTTCCATTTTAAGCCTTCAAAACATAAAATTTAGCAATATTGATTTGCCAYGCTCCAAGCATAAAGTAACTGAATGTGAAGTCTGTAGATAGACCAATTCAGTGGAGTACCTGAGATTACAGTCATTTAGTTGTCTYATTTAGAAAGTTTGCTGTATAGTAAGAGATTTGCCATTTGGGAAAGGATCTGTACTTTGCATATGGGAAATCTTGCTCTGGAGTACAGCAAATCCAAATGGAAGAAACTTTCAAAGTGGGACTGAAGTTTGTCAATAAGAATCTGGCACTGCTTTATCTGCAAACCTCTAATGCTTATGTGTGGGTTACTTGCAGTCACTTTTTCCATAGGAGAGGACTTCTGCTCTGTATTCACTTTCATGATGGAATTGTAACCAAAGACATGACGAAGGTTTCATACTACCTCTTGCCATTTTGTTTCCCTCCTCCTTTAAAGAAAAAAATTGTTGTATAGCCTTAAGTTTTGTATTGTGTTTATTTCTTTTTCTCTCTCCACTTGGAAAATCATACTGCTGAAATCATGATTTACACTATCCAGGACTTGGACYGAGAAAAGGGTAGGTAATTTATTAAGAAGATCTAAAGAGTTGACTTGTAATCCTTAAAAAAGTGGACTTGTTCAAAGTGGACTTGTTCACACATGAACTCATGTATTGGGGCTTCAACCTGAGTGCTACCTCATGTGGAATACATATTATTTCATAAYAGCTATCTGCAACTGCCATCTGAAGTTGTTGCATCTTCCTTTGAAGTAACTGGCATTAGCCACTGTCAGATATTGTACAAAGTCATCTGCTGCTCTAATCTAGTGCAGCAGAGCTCATCTTCTATCATTACCGGTTGATTTACACATGCACAGGTGTAGAGATCGTTGATGATGAACCCAGGCTTTATTAAGTGTTTCTGTGGTGTCTGTCTTTGAGTCAGCGTTTCCACTCAAGAAAGTTCTGCTCTTTATTTAGTTTCTAGGTGTAACTAGCTATTGCTGTGCCTTATATTTTGGTAGTTCCATGTTTGTTTCCATGACTTCTTGTAAAAAATGTGTAGTAGGAAATAAGAAATACATACATAAAGGTGAAATGTAAGTCATTTATTCTGAAGGGAACTCATTAAAAGTACCTAGTTGTCAGCAGTAGGATTTGCATTTGTTTCTGTGGACCTTACAGGGATTCCTGTAAGTTCAAGGTGTTGATTCAAGCTCATGCCAGTAGCTAACGTGCAGGTGCAAGTTTTGGAGGAAAGGCATAAGGAGTTTGCACCCCCTTCCCTTCCCTGCTCCCCCCATCACYGTTGCCTGCGGAAGGTGCTTGCATCTCCTGACCCCATTTGGATGTATGTCTGCCATTGCTCTTCTGGAATAACAGAAACTTCTCTCTGCATTTAACAAYGTATAAATGGACTTGTGAAAATGCTGCAATTTCTGTAA
The DNA here is from genome assembly GCF_003343005.1 of Rhea americana. NCBI lineage: Eukaryota > Metazoa > Chordata > Aves > Rheiformes > Rheidae > Rhea > Rhea americana. The sequence continues at coordinate 2,023,210 of NW_028186934.1, forward strand.
ATGTTTTATGCTTCAAAAGTGTTTTCTTAAGCTACGTGTTACACAATTTTTGTGTTCCAGGGGCAAACATGTCCTTGTTCTGATCAATTGGCCGGTAATCCCCAAGTCATATGTGGAGCTGTATGTATGTATAGGCATCTTGAGCTAAAGAGCAGGAAGTGCCTTTTGTATACTTGTCTAAGACAGATGTTATTGTAATTTATCGATATTTTATTTCGTTACTAGAGAAACTGAGGTGATCAGTAATGAARTGGCAAGGTCACACAGAAGACTCTGTGGCAGAGATAAAAACAAGCCCCCATGCTCAGTCTTGGCGTATAACTCCAAGACTATCTGTTTACATCTCACTCAATTTACATCCTCCCAGTATGAAGTAAATGAGTCAAAAGTTAGGATTTGAAATAGGAACTCATTGAAAGTTTTCATTAAAATCCCCAGGGATGGGATGTCAGATAGAAGGCATTTCCTGGGACTCTTAAAGGTCGTTTGTTGAACAGTTTCTTCTAAGCAGATATGACAAATTATTCCCTTGGCACGATGAACGATACACAAACCCTTTAATTATAATATAGCACTCAATATCTTTAGACATTTCAACATTTCCTATGTATCCTACACATTTCATTACAAGGAAAGGTTGAACAGAATTAAAAGGGTGACGTTACCCAAAGATTGATAGTTTACCTGTCCAAAAGGGAAGGCTGCAGTACAAGCGAACACAAAGGAAAGAAGGATCCAAAACAAGTTTTGATTGCAAAGGAGACTCGGAAAAGAGAGTTTTTATTATCCACAGCTTTTAGCCTTATTTACCATCAGGCTATCTTGCCACAAGCATGCTTTTTAGTTCTGACAGCTCTGAATTATGACCATTGTGGGATCCTATCTCATTAACTGAAATGGGAGAATAAAACATCAAACAATCATAAAAATAATTTGGCACTGTGAAACCACTTAGGACCAGCTGTCAAACAGGTTGGAAGATAAAGTTCTAAATAAAAAGAATAGAGAGAGCTGCAATGTCCTGCCATATGCTTCCTCTGCATTATAGACTCCTTAATAATATGAAGTGCCTGTGTTTATGCAGAATAGGCCAGACACTCCATATATGATATTGATTATGCCTTAACCCCAATTTAGTAAAGACATACTCCTCCCTTTCCTAATCAGATATTGCAGAAGCAGTTTTCTGAAAATGCCCCTAATGCCAAGATATATTTTATCTCCGATGGCTGTGGCAGGAGATAGGGCTTTGTCTTGCCTGTTGTCATGGCTTGGAGCCCAGTTTTAGGACAGCAAGGCCCCTGTGGGGCTCTTCTCCAGCAGTTTTCATCCAGCAATTCAAAAACATACATCTTTATCAAGCTGTTGTTGTCAGACAACATTAGATAATTAATAGGCCATTTGTCAGCCTGCACAAAACATGTTAAAATCCCAAACACAATCAGGATAAATATAGTTGCCTGCTCTCTGAAGGCTTTTTGTTCTGACATGCAGGCATTGCAGGCAGATATTTACTATTAAACAAGACTCATTATTAATCACATCTAATGTTAATTAATTAACCGCCTCTGTGCATTGAGGGCTGTCTGTGACTTTCAATTGTTTTAAGGAGCTAATTGGTAACTTAGCAGTTTGCATGTTGTTCCTTGTTCAGATCAGGTCAACTTTTTCAACTTAACAGAAGAACAGTGCTTATTAAAAAAAAAAAGGAATATTTTAGCAGCATAAATTATTATTGAAATAAGCCCTCATTTGGACCTTTTAGGGAAGACATAACTATCTGGTTTAGATCCAGCTTTAATGTTGTTGGCATTGCTGAGTTAGAGCAGGTGCATAGATATAAAGTTCTCTGAAGCTTTCTGGTGTTTGGGCTATACGGGATAAAAATGATAYGATATCGTGCTCCCATAGTCACAGCAGAACCGCTGGCAGATGCTGAGCACCTGGAGGCACCACAGCAGCCATCTCTAGTTATCTGGCCTTCGAAGAGAAGGCCACTGAGGACCAGCAATTACCGAAATTGCCTTTGAAAACAGTGACGCCTGTATGGTTTGGTCCTAACTCTCCTTAGCTCTACACTTTGTGTCATCATTAGCAGTGGAGAATGAGTGTCATTCGTATTGGTAAAATGCCACCAAGTCTGGTTTGCATCCTGTTTGCTTTGATATATTTGACTTCTCAAGAAAAGGAGCTATTGAGAAGCAGACCCTTTCCATTTAAAGATGCCCTTCTTCTAGAAACTACTTATTTCATGTAAAAAGAGAAGGGAGGCAAGACTTGCCAACACAGGTTAGATCAGAAATCCATATGGACGCCAACAAGACAGCACAACATTTCTGCAGTCACTTTGCCTGCAAAATTCCTAGCGAACCAGATGGGACGACCATGGGCACCAGCCTTGTATGGTTTGGCCTAAGAGCTTCTGCAGGCTGCCAGGCTTTACATGTGTTTTGATAGTGCTGCATACAAGTGTTTTTTTCTATTATGTTTTCCTTTGCGTGTCCGCTGCATTATAGGTGCTGAACGTGCCTTGTACGCTGTGATGGTTGGTTGCGGTGGGTGTTGTGGTGACGAAGCGTGCGTTTAAGAAGAATTAGCTTGCATTTCTACAAAAAGCCATTTGGTAGAAACTGGGCCGGGGTTGGGGGTGGTGGAGGCGGTGGATTGTTCACCTGATTCTATAAATTCTGTTCCTGCAAAACTTCCATGAAAATCAGCAGGAAATCTGCATACAGAGAGCTTACAGCATTAATCTCTAACATAGCTTGTGAAAATTGTCTTTCCTTTATGCTCCCATTATATAACTTGGTGGCGTAAGACTCTCAGTTATAGAAAAAGTGAATCCTTTAAAATAGTGATTAATATCATCACCCACTAAATAAAAACATGATTGCCTTTGCCAAATATTTCATATTCAGACTATCTGTCTGTCTAACTGTGCTCTTGCACTCTCTCCTCTTTGCTGTGTCAATATTTGCATTACCAACCCCTATTTTGGAGGGTTTCTAACTTGATCTTGCATTTATTTTGGCGAAGAATGTGGAACACAACTTCTTACTCTGAGAGAGAATTTGTTTTAAGAAATAATGATGATGGGTTGTGACTTGAGGAGGGGCTGGAGCCCGTGGGGCGGCGGGGAAGCCCTGCCCTCCCCGGCTCAGGGCAGCACTGCCTTGCGGCCGAACCGCCCGCGCGGGCTGGAGCAGGAGCCGGCGGGGGGGTTCGGCCAGCGCCGCCGAGGGGTGCAGCGGGTCTCTCCTGGCGGGGGGGAGGGGGGGGGCAAAAGCACAGTCTGCCTCTTTTGCTGGGGGTGTTTCAACCCTTCTCACAACGGGACGGGGCCTCGTACAGGGGCCAGCCTCTGTCACGTCTTACTTAGGGCTGCTTACGAGCGATTCCTGCTGAAACTGCCTTTTTGCCTGGATCTGGTTGAGAATTTCAGCACAGCTCAAGTCTGCAAAGCTTCCAGTTAGGAAATCCTCAAATAATGAGTCAAATGGACTCATTTGGGGGTTGTGGATGGAAATACAGTTCCTGGACACTGTTGAGGTTGTGGTTCCAGTTTTGTATCTCRGCCATTTATTTGCAGGTACATCCAAAAACCTGTCGTGTACCAGTGCCAGCATACGTGCTCCTACATGTGCACGCATGTGTGCAGTCCTGAGTATATATGTACCTATACATAKCTATGTCACAGCCTTGTGTTTATAAATATAATGTGTGTGTATCAAGAGTTTCTTTGCACAGATACACCTAGAGTGAATAGCTCGCATACAGGGGAATTGCAGAGCTTAGGTTGTTTTAGTCCTGCTGAAATGCTGATCYTGAATTATATGAAAGAATGCAAAATGTCCTTTAGCTAGCAGACTGGTGTTGGGATTAAACTTAASTCACTGTTAGCATTACTGAAGAAGCCCCATTGGCTTAAACAGTGCGTGTTGTATGCAGTTGCAGTATATTCCCTCATAATAAGCCTGGCAATACGCTTCAATTAAACATATGTCACAGGCTCTTATCCTGAGAGCATGAAGCTGYTGTCACTTGGTTTTCATCTGTCACCACAGCTCCGAGGCCGCGTTGCACGCCCGCTCCTTTAGGRCGCGTTTATGCAGGCCCGAATTCAAGGAGACGCTGCGGTGGTCCCCGCCGCCGCCCCGGTGCCGTGTCCGCGTAGGGCTCGCAGCGCTCCGGGCGCGGGAGAAAATGAACGCTTCCTCCAGAAAGCCGCCTCCGCGCCCCGTCGCCTTGCCAGGCCTGGAGCCCCTTTTCGCCTGTCTCTCTTCGCCCTGAAGCTTGCTGTTGGATGGAGGGGGGGAGGAGGGTTTCAGAGCTGAGCGCTTCCCCGGGCTGGGAGCTGCCGGTGGGATCGCTCGGGTGGGCCTGCAGGCTGTGGGGTGCAGCACGGCACCCAGAGCTCCCCGATGGCTCTCCGTGTGGGCTGCCGGCCTCTGGCAGAGACAGGCCCCTTTCTCTTACAAGCCTTAGTTTCGTTTTCTTCTTAGTGGTCTGTGTTTGAAAGTATAATGCCCTGCGTACTTCCAACGCAGTCTTCAAAAGATGCAGCCTTAAGTGGTAAGTAGGTTTAGGCTGATGTTTCAAGCAAGGCTTGTAATTCAAAAATAATGTTTGCATTGGCTGCGGACTAGCAAATACACAATCAAGAAACAAACCAGGAGCTTCTCCTTTCAGGCTGTCACGCTGTTTTAGGAGGAAGGGATATTTTATTCCCCAGATATAAGAAGGAGCTTCCCTCATCCAAACTGTGAGTTGTGAAACTCATTTTTCAGGCGGAGAAATGCACTAAAACCATGGAAATACCGTTAAAACGTAACATTGAGCCAGTCCTCCTCTGAGCAGATTTCCAAGGAAGGCGGCGAAAGGCCCTGCGCTGGCTCCCGGGGATGCAGGAGTCCGGCGTGAGCCCCCACCTTTGCTCCTCTGCCGTACTGAAGGCCTGGGGCCGTTCAAAGCCCGAGTTACACCTGCACAACTAAAAGCACAGGAGAGGCCCTTAGCCCAAGATACAGTTTCACAGACTCCTGTAGCGATTACCTAAAGGTATCGAACATTGACCAGGAAGGTCACAGGCAGGATTTTGATACRGGCTTCTGAACAAGCTCGTCTGCAGTTGGGCTGTATGAAATTTAAGGCTACCTCCATTCTAAAAATATGAAGCCATTTCAAAACAAGAAATACTTCTAAATAAAAATTGTATACCATTGATTGATTATCTTATTTTAATCCATAGTAAAGCTTTAAGTCTTTAGGTGTGGCTCTTTAGTTCTAACATCTCATAAATTACAGCTATAATGAAGCAGTCATTTATCCAGGGCTGATGATAAATGGCTTGCCCTAGGAGGAACTAAAGAATAGGCAAGTAGATCATTTTCATATTTGGTGAAAACAATATTAAGTACCCAGACCTCAGTGATTGCCCTAATAAATGAATAATCTGAGGTGAGGGGCTTGGCAGTCAGTGTAAAAAATAACCTGAGCTTTCCCTGCCATTTGTCAGGCTTTGCTATGACAGCCTGCATTCTGGGTAAATGAGCAATCAGCAAGAACTATGTTGTGGCTGGGATGGGTTTGAGAAATTCATCATATGCATTGCTCGGTACCTTTACCACCTTGAGGCTTAGCRGCTGCAGTGCATGACTGCAAGCAAGCACAGTTCTTATTTACCGTCCTATGCTTCATTTGCACTGGATCCCTCCCTTTCTTTTTTTAAACTTCTTATGAAAATGAACCTCCGTTAGTATTGTTTCCCAGACTTACTTTCACTCGCGYGTTTTTTTCCAGCCTGCTCCATGTGAATGCTAAGGCACTAGGATATGGAAGGAATTTTGAGGATAGCCTGCCCTGTGTAGCAGAGATGGCAATTTAAATTTAATGAACAAAGTCAGCAACACCCATATGTTTGTACCTACAGCATGGGTAGGTACAAACCCTGCGGGAATTACGAGGAAACACAATAAAGCGCTCCTTCAAATATTTTAAAAGTGCAGTTGGCAATTATGCTGTTACCTCTTAATGAGCCATAAAACATCCAGTAGAGAGCGGGGATCACAGCAAAGCATGTTAGGAGGTATCTCGGCAGCGTATAAACGTATCTGCTACGTGTGCGCCCCGTTGGACGCAGTGCCGGGATGTGCGATGCGGTGTGGTGCGTAACGGCTCGAGGGGTTGTGGCAATATTCAACCTTCCTGCTAAAAAGTGTTCAAATTGCTGCTCTCTGCTGCCGAGTGACTGCTTAGCACTTTGTCCAGCAGCTCTTCTTGGATCATTTTAGCTGCCRCTTAGAGGAAGAGAAGACAGGAAAGCCTGAAACTCCTGATTTTATATCTCCTACCTAATCATTGAATTGAAATGGAACCAGGYATCGGCCTGCGCAGGCAAGGCGCTCGCAGGGCTAAGGGCTGTGAAGGCGGGTGGCTGCGGAGAGGTGCTCACTGGGCCCAGTTAACACGCTCCGGGGGCCCCGCGAGGCCGAGCGGGCCCCGCTCTTGCCCAGGAGCGGCTCCACACGCGCAGACCTAGCGGGGCTCGCGCGTGCCGGCGTGCGCGGAGGAGYGGGCTGGCGGTGCTCGGGCTGCACCCGGGGCAAGGCCGTGTCATGCAGTGGCCACTTCTGGAAGTGTTGAAGTGGGCACAGATGTTGAAATCCCATCCCTGGATTTCTCCGAGGCTTCTAAGCTGTGACTGCAATGGGTAGGAATTTCCCTCTTCCTGAACAGATATGGCTTACCAGGGAAAGCAGTCAGGCAAAGACGCAAGCAATGAAGCATACCTTTTCCTAGGCATGGGTTTGTGATACAAAAGTTGCACTGGTATCATACCTGCCTCTTCATGGGATGGATATTACATGCAGTTTGTTTTTCTGTTGATTTTCTTAAGCATTTTGGAGGAAGAAGTGATGCAGGAACATTAAAAAATTGCTTTTTAATACCTAGACTGCAAAAATGTACAAGCCAAGCCATGCTGTTTATCGGTGGCAGCAGAGGCCGTCCAGATAAGGCATTTAGCTGAATTCTCACCTAATGCTGCAAGGTTTTCTATTCCTAAGGTCTTTTTCTGTGAGGTGCTGAGGACACTAACAGTGGCCAACAATCCAACAGCAAAATTATGTCTTTGCTTAAATTTAAGCTGGGCATTCTGATATTTTAGAAACTCCAGTCAGGGTGAGCCCATATTTCAGGGATTTGCTGTATCAGGGCAGAACCACTCAGCATATTCCAGGACGACGCTGAAGTTGAGCACACAGCCTCCTCTCAGCTCTTCGGGTCCCCTCAGCGTTTGCCCTTCTGCTAATGCTCCATCTTCCTTGCAACTGCAACTTCTGATTTTAATATATATATWTTTTAATATCATAGAGGAAAGGATTGTTAGAAAATGCTCTGATCTAGCTTTTCTGAAAATTTAAGTGCCAGTCTGCCACTGCTTTCAATATCTCTTTACCTGCTGCCACTTAGAGCTTTCACTTCTCATTAAGGAAACAAAGCCAGAGGATTAAAGCACTCCCAATTTAGCTTTTTAAATGGGAAGTGAAAGTTAAAAGCAGACCAGCTGAGGATAAGCGCCACTGAGAACTGCAGCTGGGCTGATTCTGTTAGAAAAAAAAAGACTACTTTTTGCTTCTGATCTGTCATTTAAGAAAGCTTGTTTATGTGTAGATCTGACATCAGATGAACATATAGTGACCTTTCTCACTGAGATGAAAGTTTTACTCTGAACTGATCAGATATCACATCACTAAATACTAAGAGTTTCATAAGAGTAAGGCCACTATTCTGTCTAGAAACAAGTTCTTCATCTTTTCTGAGCTCCTTTAATATCTCTAATATCTCTAGCGATCTCCAGAGGCACAGGGTTGCAGCTCAAGATCAGAGACTGATTTCAAACCCTCTTAAATGAATTTTGGGAGACCTTGATAAATGAATTTGAAGATACTGAAGGTGGAGAGAGAGGGGGGAATGGGGAAGGGGAAGGCTCCTGATGTGCATAACTTATAATCTAAACCCARTGGTACAAATAAGGAGAGTTGATTAGAAAAATGATTTGATCCCAGTYGAGGTTCCCCAGCAGAGAAAGCTGGTTGTCCTTTAGTCAGGGCCAAGAGGTGCTAGTGTGTGGCCTTGAGGCTTCCCTGGAGGTGAGTGACTAGGGTGGGAGTTTCCAAAGGGGCTTGTTTAAATAAGGCGTTTGATTTGAGTTTATCAAATAGTGTAGTATCAAAAGTCTTCAGTGGCAGTTGGATATCTAACTGTTCCATGCTTTTATGCATTCCCAATCATAGTCATTGCATTGGGTTTTTACTGAATTTTTAGGACTGTGTATTAAGCAATCATCAATACCAAGATACTGATGAAGGGAATCTAAATCAAAAGCTTGTTTTTAACAGCTGGCTGCTCTGCTTGTTACGGTTGCTTCCCTACATCTCTTAGCATCTATTCAAGGTTCATGAAGCAAATAGGAACCCTCCCAGGAGCAGGAAGCAGCATTATAACACTCTCCTCCCTCTTACCGGGAAGGAAATCACTGCAGGTTGTCCATGAGGTACAGATGAACACAGAAGAGGGTGGTAGGAGCTCAGATGGTCCCAGCCATCAATGTGCAATATGTACAAGTAGAGACAGAAAATAAATGAGAAGAAATAAGATACTCTGCTTGATTAATGGGTTAAAGGGGCTCAGCAGAGGGTGAGATGAGCCCTTCTCTCATCACAGGAGCAGGAAGAGCTGGGGATGGCACTGGGAATGCCTGGAGGGAGCAGGCGTGCCCATGGTGGCAGTGAGCTCCTAGACAGCCTCAGCCCCGTTTGCCTGAGGCTTGCACTCAGCCCCGTTTGCACTCACACGTTGGTGAGGCTCTTGCTCAGCAGGAGCAAGTCAATGCTATCCGTAATTGCAGTTTGGGGCCCTCAAAGTGAAGTCTCCTTGAAGTGGTGGTGTAGGGGACTTAGCTGCCGGGGCTGTCCACAGAAACCTTGTTAAATAGCATTGCTTGCCAAAATCCCATGTTGTCCCTTTGCCTTGGCCCTGGCTGTTTGCTGGGCGAGATACAGTGGGATCCAGGGACAGCTGAGGAAGCTGCTGATGGGCGCTGAGATGGGGACGCCCACAGCTCCTTTCCGTAGAGGAGGGATGTGGTACAAACATGCGTAATGACCTTTGCTTCGAAGTCCAAGATTTTGTAATACACTCTGAGTTTAGTGTTTGGTTAGGTTAAGAGTGGTAATCTGTGAATCACAAACCCAACCTTACAACCTTATTCTTTGCATAATCAGATCTCAAATGTCTAACGTTTATTCAGATAGATAACATCTATATGCTTTTTTTCCCCCCAGCATTCTGCTATTTGTATCTGATATCTGCTGACTATTATTGTTTAAATGTTAAAATGTTACCATAGGGTAGCATTTCTCTTGAGACACTGAGTTGCATCTATATCTCTAGTATCTGTACCTCTATTTCTCTACCCCTAAAACAAAGAAATAACATTGTTGTAGCTGCACCTCACCAAAACAATATCAATAAGAATAGCTTAAAGTTTAGAATGCTTAAAATGATTACTGGAAAAATTGCAACGATTGACGTTGTTAACATATTTGAGGTTTTTCATTTAAATGTTGTGTCTAAACATCTAATTAATATCACTGAGGCTGAGTTAAAATTGGCAGATGGAAAGATTCATTTTTCTTGAATTTATCAAATACTGTAGTATCAAAAGAATCAAATATTATAGTCTTGAATTGAAAACACAGAAATAGGATACCTTTTAACAAGTTCACTGCCTGGTATTGTCCACGCGGGACAAACTTGAACGTGGACTACACTGTGCCCTAAGTAATCTCTGCTTATACTGGAGCATGTTACRAGTATCAGTTTGTTCTAAATACATTGCTTTAAAATATCTCCTGACAGGTGGAGGGTCTTAATATACCATTCATCCTTTATTGCTTAATTGTTTACACTGATTGTAAATAAGTTCCTCCCCCCCCCAAAAAAAAAGGCTTATAAGAAAAGCTCGGTAAGATATAGGGGCATTGCTGTGGCAGAATTTCTCAGTTTGATGTGACTATATCTTTGACAGTTCTCCTAAGGTAGGTTATTTTGGAGAAAACATATGTTTCCATTTTCTCTCCCTCAGCTTCCCTTTTAGTCCCCAGGCTCCACTAGGGTCACAGCAACATTAAGGCTTTTGTCACTGTGATTAATAGCTCTTTAGATCATCTTTAATTCACTCACTAATGACTGAGGGTCTTTCTGCTCTCCAAGTAATCGCGTGATGTATGAGCCAATAGTACACCTTGTGGCAGAGGTGAAAATCATTCAGGCAATGCAAATATTGTCACGGGGACAAATGTTTTCCCTGTTAATAAAAATTAATGAATTCTACCCAGGAGCTAGTTAAAGAAGCTATGGTAAAAGAGATCCAAACACAAACAAGTTCTTGCTGCTTGGAACCGTTAATTCAGTCTTTCTAGATATGTGAGGATAATTATTATTAGTATTTCTGCATCTACATAATAGATGAGTCAGTGGCAGGTTGATTTAATTATACAAATGCATGGCATGTGGGTAGATCTGTCTTTCAGTTTTGTGCGTTCACTGTTCTTAACTTCAGCCCGGTTATTTTGCTTTGCGATGGTTATACCATGGGTTTCAACTCTTTGCGGTGTCTAAGTAAATTCCAGTTCCTGGGCTCGATACTTGCTTCTAACCAGGAATCACATTGGTCGGGATATCATAACTGTAAAATGATGCAAAGATGCTTACATATTCTAAAGTCCGTGTTACACATCATAAAAAGTTGATGAAACAGGCTATAAATTAATAGGTTAGATGAAGAGGGGGAAATGCTTCGAGAATCTTACTGTATTTATGGAATGTGTGTGAATAGTAAAAATAAAACCGTTCCRTCCCTCAGATGGGTCGCCTTATTCGGCAGTCACTCCGGTTATGATCCTTTCCCTCACCCGAGGCTCAAGCTTCAGTGCACAGAGACATTGGGAAGGTGCGTTACTTATTTACAGATGGAGCCAACGCCATGGTTAATGCTGTTGTCTTTTTGTTTCATTTTGATAGTCCCCAATTCTTTCTTCTGATGACAAAACGCTATTGTCTCAGTGGAATAAATATTTCTGAATTACTTCCCAGTTCCAACCCTATCATTTACATCTTAGAACAAGAAAACAGTAAACTTTTTAAAGACATAATTTTACCTCTCCACAGTGCTTATCTACAAAGGAACATATTACTGAGGGGGGGGAAGAGCTCTAGTTGTTACTATTATTTCTGGTAGACACCCAAGGAGAGTAGCTAATTTGTTCTTCATTAATGCCAAGGACAAATAAAAAGCAAGGACTGAATTATGCATTTATTTCCGTTGTGCCTCTAACATGGGCTTCTATTCCCCATCATCCTCCAAAAGAATTCCCAAACCTTTGCAGTGCATTTCATGTGATACCGTAGGGCGCAATAATATGGTTTTAAAACGAGATGAATCTAGTGATGAATCTTAATCGAAGGCAGAAAATTACATGCAGCCCCCCTGCTGAAAGGAGGATGGACAGTTGCCTACAGTCAGAGGGTTTTTTTGCTTTAGCTCAACAATAACCTTTTAGTATTAGTTCAGAGAGTTCTGGGCCAAAATCTTGAATTCAAACCTTGAAATTTGAATTATTTTTTTAAATGAGGGCTTAGAGGGACTTCTTGGAATGATGCCAGTTGTCTCTGTCTTGCAATGAGCTGAGCCAAAATCCTGGACCTCAACTTGAGTTTCAGATAACTGGAGACTAAGTTCCCGGCTTGTACGCCTACTTGTAAAACAATAACTATATACCATTAGCACATGCATGTATTTACGTAGGTCCTCCTTTTGATGACTAAATGCTCCAGGCCCATGCCAAAGCTCCTTGAAGTTGGAGCACATTTTCAACYGATTCACAGGGCTTTCAATTTGCCCTTGCAAATATTTTATTCTTACATGAAAAACAAAGCAGTTTGATTTCAAAAGACTTTATTTGATAAGTTTTTCTGTGAAATCTTCCCTTTTATTCACTGTAGGTCATCTATGTATCCAGTGAGGATTTTTATTTTTCCCTTCAAGAGGAGTGTTTAGCATTTGTCTCAAAATGCTATGACAAATTATATTGACTTATTTTTATATACAGTATATAAAATATATAATCATACATTAATAAAACAAATTATAAAAATTGCTATACTACGCAATATGTGTGGTTGCAAAAATGTATAAAGCAGCATTCAAAATATGCTTTGCTCTATTAGAAACAGAGTCAATTATTACAATTTTGTTCCAGCAGAATAATTCTGAAGTATAGAGGAAAATTAAGGACAATTCTCCAGCATGTTTCTGGAGATGTAACCATGATATATTTGGGAAAATCAAAACCTGCAATTCACAGCTCATGTCTCACTTTAGAAAAACAGGCCATATTGATTAAAACTGGGAGAAACTTCTTACTCTTTTCCAAAGATAAATTACTGCAATGTTTTCTTTTATTGTCACCGTGCTAGTCCTGTACTGCTCAGCTCCCATTTAGGCATCTAAATAAGATCCAGATTTGACAAAGTGCTCAGGAGTCAACAGCTTCCATCAGGAGACTTGCCTGAACTTCCAGAAGAATTGGGTAACCAGGATGCAGAGCTCTCCTCTGCTCATTCGGTGTYACGACGGGAACTGATCTGTTTGATAGTCTTGACCTAAAAGCTTTTAACTTTATGGGCTTTTGTTGCTTCTGCAGTTTTAGGCCTGTCTACGTGACACTTGTATTTAGGCACGTAAAGACCACTATAACAAGGAGAACTTCACCGTTACCGTTTAGCTGCTTGCTGAAGAGCCTGCGTGTCTGTTGTCTTGGTGAGAGGATAGCATCTCCGAAGGCGTTTCATTCAGCAGTGAGAAGGTCGCAGTGGGTGTGAACCCGCTCCAGAAGTTGTTGTCTTTTAAAATACCTGAAACTCTCCTGTCATGTACGGTGATTCAATGTCCACCACTTTCCTTAACACCAAATTATAGGCAGGTAGAACAGCGATTATTGGAATAATGTTAGTAAAGTCTTACTCGAGCATAATCTACAGGAGGACAAACAATCTGCCTTAAAAAAAAATGATATTGCTTTGATGCAAAATTTTAACTCTGTCAAAGACTGGATTTTAGTAGATTAATCTATGTGTGGGTATGCACATACTACTTATTAGTATGAAAAGAGCATTTTGTCAACACAGTGCTTTGTCCAGCTACAGGGCACTCTTTACCTGTGAAGAAGCAAGTGAACAAAAAGAGCAGCAAAATACACCTGGCAGGTTTTCCTCTTGGAGTTTCTTGCTGTTGACCCCTGTCACCAGGGCTTAGTTTCTCCTACTGAGCTTCTCCTAGTCCAGCTCTTTTCTATGAGGAGTGAAAATGTTCTCGTATTGCAGAGAAAGTGATAACAGAAGCTGAAGTAGGCGCAGTACAAAGTAAATTTACTTGCTTCTTGCTAGGATGTGGAAAAATTTGAAAGGGAGATCTGTAGGATTTTACTAGTCTCTCCATCTCCCCATTTCCCCCTTTAGGCTTGAGCKAAAGCCCAAAGGTTATCTATGCCTGGGCTCGCGTGAGATGAAGAAAGCCACCATAATACAAGTGTGGCAATCATGTCTCCTRGTTCCTCTGCACCAGACTCAATAGGTGCATGTTGTCTCCTGTAGCATACACGTACAAGAGAAGCAAGGGCTGAGGATTTTATWAAATCACTTTTAAACAATTTTAAACAATTAAATTAGAAACTGGGTGCTATACACTGTATAGGATGTGAAGGATTTATACTGAATGACTGTCTAATCTTCTGTTTAAGCAGTATTTCTTTGGCCTTATTTTGAACCTGAAGTAATAAAGAAGGAAGTGAAAGCAAAGATAAACTTAAAGTATTGTTTTACTCTAAATGCTTTCAGTAAAGTTCTTGTTATCTAATGATTGGTACTGGATGGCTGGTATAAATCGTGCTGTTTGTTCTCTGCACTCATGGCTAAGGAAAGCAAAGGCAAAAGGAAATCAATTGGAACTAGCAGGTAACAAATGATCAGTCTTAGGCAAGCATAGCAGATGGGGAAAATAGAGTTGTGGGCATACATTATTAGGAACTGCAGTGGTGACTTTTCCCTGTTAGTTAGGAAATGCAGTAAATAATTAATACTTTTGAAGGAGAGGGCAGCTCAGACAATTAAGAATGCGCAGGTGTTTCAATATTGAATCATATTTTGAATGCTTAGAAGGTTTTTTGCCCTTAATGCAGAATTATCAGTAACAAAAGAGGACCCAAAAGCTGTAACTTCAGCTCTTGTAGAGATGGGCAAGCTCCCTTCACCGGAGCACTAAAGGAGCAGGCACAGCAGTGCAGCATTCAGAGCCTGCCCAGGACTTTGGGAATATTCTGGCACCGCYCTGAAGCTTGCAGAGTGACTATGATATTTTCAGAGTTGATTATAGATGAGGTTAAGTTCCAAAAACTTTCAGGTTTCGGATCTCTGTCTACCTGTAGATCTCCATAGCTGTCCAAAAAGGTTCATGTTTGTAGTGCAGAAGAAACCACAAAACAGCTTAACTCAAGAACAAKCTCTGCTAGAATGGAGGGATTAGGATTTTTATTGTACAAACACTAGCAGGGAACAGAGTGGCAGGGTGACAGCTCTGCTAAGAGGACCTGGCAGTTCTAGTGGATAGTAGGAGGCAGCAGGGTGCCTTGGCCGTGATGAAGGCTGGTGGCATCCTGGGCTGCATCAACAGGAGCRTASCTGGAGGGGGAAAATATCTCCATTTATGTCTGGAATACTGCRTTGCAGTTTTGTGCCMCCAATACAAGACAGGCATTGGTAAACTGGAGTGAGGTGGATRAAGAGCCCTCAAGATGTTTAGGGATGGAGCTGCTTGCCCAGTGARCTGAGGCCAAGGGACTGAGACTGGTTCAGCCTGGAGATGAGACAACTTGAGGGAACCTAACAGCAGCCACCCATGRCTATGGGGTGGTCAGGTCAGCAAAACATGACAACGGCCATAAATTGAAATAGAGTGGTTCTCACTAGATATAAGGAAGAAAATTGTCACTGAGAGGATAATAAAGCATTGGAAATGGTGCCTAGAGGGCTGGGGGAATCTCTGTCCTTGCAGACTTTCAAGACCTGACTGGACCAAACCCTGAGCAGCCAGGGTTGGATTTGGGTGTTCACTGTGTTGGTGCAGGAGGCTGGACTAGTGAATGGCCTGAGGTCTCCTCCAGCCTGGGTAGTTCAGTGTTTCTAATGTATGCACTCCCGCTAGGCTTGCTAGGCTGCTTGGAGAGCCTACTGACTGCTCCAGATTAGTCCTTTATGTGTGAGCATGTGTATGCAGGGCATGGAGAAAGCTTGCTTTTTATTTTTCTCCAAGCATCTGAACAAAACACTCTATATGTTGCTACAGTGTATTAGTTCTGCAACCAAATCCAAAATTGCTACRGAGGGGACACCCTAACACCTTGAAAAGTATCAATAAAACTGGTGAAAGCATTAAAAATAAATGAATCATAGAGTGAGAACTAGTATGACAGATAAATAGGCATGACATAAAATTCCTCTGGAATCTGTAGGATATTTGCTGGTACAAGGGGGCTTCTAAGTCATGGTTCATTTACAATGTCTGTTTCCTCTCTCAGGGAAAGATTTCTAATAGATTCAAGGAGACTCCAAGCTTTTTAGTAGGTCTTGTGAAAAGAAAGGCAGCTCTGTGAGTGAGAGCGCTTTGGTTTGTTTATGGAGAAAACTTGCCAGTCCTGTTTCACATTGTGTCCCATTGAGAAGAACAACCAAATTCTTTCAAAGTGTGGAGGAGATGGCGTTTCCGTACAATAGCTGCTCCAAAGTCTGCAGCCCAAGGGTCAGGAGCTGAGCTTTTTGACTAACTGGAGATGGGCTGCAGCCTTGCCAGGCAAGTCATGGCAGCAACCTCCTAGAAAGCCCAGCGACATCAGGAAGACATTTATGTTTTACAATTAGAAGCCGGCTTTTACTGCTCCGGGTCTGTTCCAGTCTATAACTGCAGCAGTATCCGAATGATGAAGTGGTGCCAAATGTGAGCAGCACTGAATATTCTGTTTTACCATAACAAGTCCTGAGGTGAATGAACACAGTCAAGAAAGCACCATGAATATTCTTTTCCATTATTAACTGAATTTACTATTTTGCTGATAAAAGTTACAGCAGAAGGTGACTGTTAATACCACATCTGCGTGAGCTTGTGCTGGAAATGTTTAGGGCTCATCGTATCAGGAGGTAGAAACAACGCCATGTTACTTGCTTTSACTGCTGATTGCTAAACAAAAGAGCTAAAATTTCAAGTATTTCCAGTCAACCGTGACTTTAAAAATATCCAGAAATATATTTGAATAGGGGACACGTAAAAGAAAATCATAGTCTGCTCAGGGTATTATGTGAAACAGAAACATGTTGACTGTATCATCACCTGGGTGCGTTATTCCCCCAACTCCTGGTAATCTAACACTATGGACTTGTAAGGCATAGATGGCATACATTTGGGCTCTTGTAGCTGCACATCAGCCCCAGTGGTAGCTGGAATATTAGGTAAATGAATGTATTTTTTATTTATACTATATCAGCAGCTATCAGCGTTCTGCTCAGCTCATAACAGCCAAAGGAACTATAGTAGATGTTTCACCACTTATATTTTTCAGAGAAACCTGAAGCTTTAAGCGTATCAAACCATGACTGTGGCATGCCGTATACACAGAAAGAATATTTCATTTTTGTCATCAGGAAGAAAATTAATGATTCAGCTCTGGAGGATTCAATGAAAATATCCTTATAAAAAGAGATAGCCATTCAGTTCATCCATTTAAACCTCCAAACTTTGTATCACACTTTCCTTGAGGGTTTGAAGAAGTTCTCTAGCAGTTAAGAGTGGTGTTGCCTTGTTGAATCTGCCTCATATTAAAATGACTAAAAATAGTTTTGACAAAACTCTAGGACAAATTCCGTACAACTCCTCCACCCTGCCTGCAAGATTGCCATATGCTACTTTRGATGCGCCTTTATTCTGAAACTACAGTTGGACATGAAAAAGGAAATATGACTGTGTGACTCGAGCAGAAGAGATGCCAAATGCAAATTGACCTAGTTAATGATGAAACGCAAAGTGAGTAGATACAATTATTTAATTAAAAATATATCAGGTGTGGCTATCAGTGCTAGTAAGTAACTTCTTTGAGATGTGTGATTTTTGACAAGATAATATCCTATTAGTTGTGCCTTCTGGGAGTGCTTTTTCATTTTTAGTTTTGGACAGTATTGTAGGGACATTCAGCCATTACTGCCTGCTTTTTATGGAGAAGCAGGTTTGCGGTGCTAGTTAATTTATGGAATGGATTTTCAGAATATGGAATTAACATCACTGAGTGATTTAAA
This sequence comes from Rhea americana, assembly GCF_003343005.1. Classification (NCBI taxonomy): domain Eukaryota; kingdom Metazoa; phylum Chordata; class Aves; order Rheiformes; family Rheidae; genus Rhea; species Rhea americana. The sequence goes on from NW_028186934.1 coordinate 2,040,670, forward strand.
ATAATACAGAAACAAATAGAAATTATTCAGATTGGATCATACTAATTAGTGAAACTAATGATGTTTTCCTTGAAATCTCTCTACGCACCTATTGTGCAATGAAAAATCATTTGCTTATGATGTAAAACAGGAGACAGCAGATTGCTATGACAATTAGCAGTAATTAATGAGAGGCTTTGAAATGTTTGGCATTAACCTCAACATCTATTAACGGGCAATGTTTGCATCCGCCTRCTGAGGGGTGTGAGTATGCACAGACTGCTTCCCTCCCAGAAGTGGAGGAAAGTGAAGTGTGAATATGACAAGAATTAAAATGGTTTCTCTTATTCTTTAGTGAGTTTTAGAAATAGTCATGTACACCTTCTGCAGACTCTCATCTTTTGTCATACTTTCAACAAGCAAAATGGTACTAATAAGTATTTTAATTAAAAGCAATTTTTAACATGTTAAGGCATACTTAGCTTGACTTGAGTAACTGCGTGATCATTGTAGCTGCCTGTAGGATGTTACTTATATTCTCCAGAAACCTATTAAGCTTCAGATTTTTTTTTTTTTATTTTTTGCACTGGAATGGAAACAAAGCTTTTTGGAAAAGTCTTATGAAAGGGARCCATATAAAAATAACATTTTTTTAGATCAGTAAGAACAAAATTTTTCCAAAGAATGGTCTTTGAAAAGAGAAGTCTTCTCTCTCTCTTTCCATTACATCCAGATCAGGGAGTCTACCTGTATTTAGAACTCAGAAATCTTCCAGCTGAAAATGTCTTCAGTAATGATAAATTTCCTAAGATATTCCTATTCTGATTAAATAAAAATGATCCAAAACATTAGGACCAGCTCAAACAATCATGTTGTGTAACTCTTGTCCTCATCCACTCTACCTCCTTTGCTTGCTTGTCACAGACATCCCTGGTACATCTGAAACTTGTATGACAGACTGATAATATTGCAATAGAGGTCATGAATGACATCTTGCCCCATGTCATCAATCAGTATTTTGCCTTTAACAGCAGAGAGATCAGAATTTGATCGATGTATTTTGGATTGGTCTGTAAAATGCTTCAGAGTGTTTTGCATAGTTTGAGAACCTGTACAGAGAGTAGATAATATTAACATTCAGGGATGTTTTCCTTTGGAGACATTTAGATTTGAAGTGAATTACATGGCCAGTTCCTTCCCTAAAAGTGACATGTGGAAGAGCTAAGAAATAGATCTATCTTCTGCACTGCTGGTTTCCTATAATTGCTTCCGAAGAGGAACTTGTCCTGGACATGATTTCTGTGGCCATACAGGGAGGAAGTAATATTAACCCACTGAAAGAGGAGATGCTGCTTTCAATTCTCTCTTGCCCCCACGTTCTCTCCTCATCTATAAATTAATTGTCTACTTTCTYTTGACACAGCTTAGTGTTGTCTTTGTCACGGTGGCTGGTCTCTCCCTTTCTAAGRCTGCTTGGTATTAGAGTTGTGTCGTCTCTTATTGAACAGCTGATGATTGATAATTGAATACAAGAATAAAATACAAGAATAAACTAAAAAGCATGGCTTGCTTAGGTGAGGAAAATAAAGGCTGATGATAGAGGTTATGACTGATACTGAAGGTGGTAARCACAGGGAGTGAGGGAAAAAACAAACCATTTAAGCAAAAGGACAATGTTGGAACACGTACAAATGGGTAATAAGGTGGTCATGAACATTCTGWGGCCAGAAATCAGATTTCTAGCCATAAGAGGAATAAATTTTTGAGGCAACCTTAGACTAGTCCTGCTAGTGCCAAGCAGGACTATTTATAAAAATACTATTCATCATTATTAAAGCTCACACCTCATAGACAAAGAGCTTTTCCCTACGAAACCAGCAGGAGAAACCCACTGAATTCAGGTATAAGGATTGCTTTCCTTCCCACCTTCTGAATGTTCACCTTGCCACCACACTTGCTCCTGCTGGATGGATAAGGAGATGGAAGGGATCTGAGATAACTGCTGTTTCCATAACAGCTATTTTGTTATCAATTTTGAAGAAAGGGTTAACGGTTGAAAGCCAGAAGATCCCTTTCTTCTTAGGAGCAGTGGAGCAAAGACAATCTTCTGGCAGAGATGTGGAAAAAGGCCTCCAAACATCACGCTAGTGCTCCAGTGTCCTGCCAGACTTTGCTGTCGTGCAAGTAAATGCTTTTGGAGGTTATCTAACAGCAGGCATGYGTTCTCTTCTGCTGCAGCCGAGGTTGTAGCACCTTTTGCGGTGGTCAGAAGAATGTGCGTGTTCTGTTGGCTTTGACATATTTAAAAGGGAACACCATAAAGAATAAAAGTATCTCTAGACAAACAACAGCAAAGAAACTCATTTTCATGATCATCCCTCTCCCTTCTGTCACTGCCAGCCTATGCTCATGTTTTGCAATGCTGGGCACAAAGCTGGTGCCCATGTCTCTGTTAGCATGGCCAGCAGTGCGCACCAAGGAGTCAGAGCTGGATCCGGCCAGGGCTTGGGCATCACCCACAAATTTGCAGCTCAGTCCTGAGTGGGCCTTTCGCTCAGCCAGCAAGGAAGAAACATGAGGAGCATAGCTGGACTTCTCAGATCCCGGGCTGAACATAGCTGACTGGCAGTTAGGAAACTGAACCCCTGTAAGATTGATATATTTGATATTCAGAATCTGTGGGGCAGAACAAATATGGGCATCTTATGTTTCAAGGAATTTCTTTTGTGGGCATCACTTCGTTTGTCCTGTGACGTAGGACCTATTTAGCTATATTCTTCACTGAGCTGAGGAATCTTCTTAAAAAGGTGTTTGTATGAGATTCCAGGATTTGTCTCCAGGTGTGACACTAAAATTTTGTGCTTGATGCTGTTCAGTCCTCAGTGCAACAGGTTTACTTTCAAGCACTGATGTTCTCAAAAACATTCAACATTAGGCTCACTTTTCTTCCCCAACCGCAGTCATAGATCTCCCACTCTGCTCTCTCCCCGACAGTAGTTAGCCAATGTAGATATCACTTTAGAGAACCCTATCCCATGCATTTTGGGAGAGAAAAAATCTCTGCCTAAGGATTCTGGCTCAGACTTTGCTTTGCCTCTTGATACCCCTGAGCTGCTTTGTCCGTATTGTATTGCTTTCTGTCAGTGGTCATCTGCTGTGTGCATACAAGGTGGTTTGTTCCTGGAGTTTGAAAGCGCTTCACAGTATTTAATCTATTCAGTGAAAACTTCCTCATCCCATTATTTGGGCAATTTTTGGGGGGGGGGTTGTTTTCATTTGGGTTTTATGATTTACACTTTATTTTTTATGGTGTGTTTGTTCAGGAGGAGGATTTTTCATTACTTTCCTTTGTAGTGATTGTTTTGTACTTTCTTGGGACAAAATCGGCTCTTTTGAAGGTCCGCATGCTTACGTGCAAAATATTGGCAGATCTCTAAGCCTAAGGAATGCAGTGGAAACCACGGTGCATCCTGTGCTTTGATTTTGCAGATCTCTGTATTTCRGTCATGTTATGAGGCAGAGTTTCTAGATTCTCACTTCTGTCATTGCTTGCATCTATGATTGTCTCGGATTCATATTTGTATTAAGCTTATCCATACCTGTTCAGTCATACTAGAGACTGTGTTAAATTAGCCCTGAACCAGAATTAAAATGTGTGGCATTTCTGGTGTAAACGCTATAAGCAATATTACTGAGAGTTCCTAATAAAACGGTGAAACTACAAAAACTGCAGCGCTCAAATGCAATTGAAAGATTGCTGCTGGTTTGGATGTCCAACTCTGAACTCCCTGCCATGGTCTTCTGAGGCTCTGGACTCCTGCTGTGGACAGGCTGGGTGATCAACACCTTGGGGGATGAGGCCCCTTGTAGAAAACAAAAGAAAGGATTTATCCCTTTGTACAGGTGCCTCAGTGAATTCTTTCTAGAACAGCAGGGCAAGGAGATTTCTGCTGGTTGTCCTGCCTTCTGCTCTTTGCACTGATACATTTAGCTCTTTAATTCTTAAAATTGCTCTCTTCACAAGGCCAGAATGGGATTTCTTAAGTGACAACAAGCATGAAGATTTTGTAGCTGGATTCTTGGTTTTCTTGTAAGAACTTAATAAATCTGTTGCTTGTGTTAACCTGCATCTCTCTCTCCTCAATATTCTTTGCCATCAGAATTGAAAGTGTAGCTTAACTTCTTGAGAGTTGTCGTTTGTATTTAGATAATAGGTTTGGATTAGAAAGAAAGATGACAGTAATACTCCAGATCTGTTTGGGTATCATCTGAGTTGATTTGCATCTCCTGACACACAATCTGAAAACCGCCGTGCTGCTCCGAAGCAGGAACCAAAGAAAATTCAGTAAATCCTCTCTTTTTTCCACCTCCCTCTGGGTGGGACTGTTCCTTTTACTATTTCTTTTACAGTTGCTGCTCTCCTCCCGCTCTCTCAGACTGGAGGGTTAATTTGGGAGATTGCAGCATGTGTGTGTGTCATCAGCCTCCTTTGCTGCGGGTTACTTTCAGGGGAAGTGGTCAGAGAAGTAGTCATGCCTCACTGGAAATAGTATCAGCTTTCAGTGCTGCCATGTCTGCCCTGTATCATCCCGTGTCTCTTTTGCAGTAGGAGAAACACAGCTTTCAGAAAAGCCAATATCCACCAGAGATCTTCCAGGAGGCAGAGAAGGTGGCCCGCTGCCTGGCGGCATGCGCAGTGCTACGTGCCCGTGCGGGCCCGCGCCTCAGGCATCCCACGTGGATGCTTTGAACTTGGTTGTTCTTCACCCTACTTGCCCTTGTTTTTCTTCCCCGGTAATATGTCAACCATTCGTTTKCTGCCTCCCAGCAGGATGGCCGAGGTTGAACACGAGCATGAGGATACATCCGTTGTGAGCTTTGGCAAAAGTGAGGTTCAGATCTCTATCCAAAATTTGCCACTCGGGCTAGCTCTGACTTTTAGTTTGGAAGTGTGATAGTCACGGCACCAGTGTTTTCCTGCTTTTTGTTCCAAAGCCATGCATAGCCTTCACCTGACCTGGCAACACAAAGATACAGTAATAACAATGTGAATAATAATGACAGGGCTAATTAGAGATATCAGGCACACAATACTCATGTGCTAGACTCCCCCCAAATGGTCACTTTCTGAAGAAATCTCAAGGTATTCAAAGGTGTCTGTTGGTGAATTCTTACTTGTCTTGTAAGATAGAAAACTTCTGTGTTTGCAAAATTTTTTCCTGCAGCTATGAGAGAGAAGAARCATTTACTCTTCATTTTAGGGCCCCATCCTCCTCACAGGGTGATTTTACTCATCCTGCAGGCTGTGTGCGTCTCTGCATCTGATGGTGATGAGAACAAGAAAAYGGGATCTCTGCGTTTAGGTGTGGACTGCCTGGCCGCTTCCGCTGCAGTGAGGAGGCTAGGCAAATTGCGTTTGTCTGTTACTGTGCAGTTGTGTAATATCCTGCTAACGTACTGTTGTAGGTTACAACTTTCTTGGGCAGCCTCCAGGTTAGCTAAGACAGCCAAGCAATTCCTAGTCCACTTTTGGTGTATTTTCTGCCCAGAAAATAAATTACGACAGAGCTGTGAATGCCTGTGCCCTTCGCTGCAGTCCCGTGTAGCTCTGGTTGTTATGTAAATGTGCAGCCTCAGGATGAGCCAGCGTTGCACGCTCTCTAATTTGTTGCCCTTCTTTTTTTGTGAATATTCTCTTTGTAGCTATAAAGTAGTAAGCAGATGTCCATCAGAAAACATGCTGTCTAGTCATTCTGTGGTTTGACAGAACTTCAGAGAGCTGACCTATATTACCTAGTATCTTTCATTTTTAAAATCTATTTATTTTAACAAATCGTAAGTTAAAAAAAAATAAAAAAAAGGCATTCCAAAAACTTGTAATTTATATTGCAGGAGAAATTACCTGGTGGTTCCAGGTGATATTTGAGTGTCTCAGCACACGAGATCACAGGTGTCCTTATAATGAAGGAGTKGCTGGACTGGGTCAGGTCATGCCAAATGTCCAACTAACCTCCTGCTTTTTATAATAGTGGGCAATAGCATATCCTTAGGCAAAAACTTAAGGTAGAGGCAAACATACTCATACTTGCTCTGAAATATCAGTCGGCCTCTGGCAGATTGAGGCTCTGGCTCTTCYTGAGCAGGAGAGGGAGACATTGAATTCAGGAGCCCTGACTGGAGGTTTCTGGTGAACTGATCCAGTTCTCTCTGAACCTGTATAAATTTGTAAGACTRTCCTGCAGAAAGAAGTGCCTCTGCCTAAACATGCACTTCATGAAAAAGTATTTCCTTGTCCTCCCTCCACACCTCTCCGGAGGGCGATGATACCAGGGCAGGCAGGATGGCACTGGAAGCCGGAGTTTACACTTTGTGTATCGAGCTTGAACGTGGGGAGCCCAAGGTATGAGTCGCCCCCAAATGCCAGGTGACTCCGCACCAGCAGTGTACATGGYACCCTAAATAAAATCCAGCCTTTTACCATCAGATGAGTGTTTGGCCACTGATTTCAGTGGGTGTAGGACCCCATTCTTCTAATCTTGCCAGTGGATTCCCCTTGGCTTTGCCAAGTGAGGAGTGCGCCTGTTGTCTGAACTGAAGGCCTCTTTTACTTAGACATCTGATTTTGGCAGAACTTCTTGCGTATCTTGATGACCCCTACACTGTATTTGCCAAATGACTCACTAATCCTCAAAAACACGATTATTTTTTCCACTTCCACTGTTAATAAATGACTCCATAGAAAAGCTGCTCAAAAGGGGGGAAGGATCATAAAGAGCAGTTCTCTTAAATCTGTATCTTCAATGAAAGCTTTATGTGGCACCTCTGGAATCAATAGAAGATTTGTCATTGATTTCAGTAGGAATACTTTACTTTAAAAGAAGAGTCAGGCAAATCCTCTCCTCTCCATGTATTTGATATATGACACAGGATGTACAATTTTCTCTGGTGCTTCCCAAGTTCATAATTTGTATTTCACCTTAGTGCCACTTTGAGAATTTATTGGTTACCAGAAGCACTCCATCAGGAATAGAGTTTTGCCTACCTTTGGTGGTTATAACATTTTTTAATAGGAGCATTTAGTTATTTTTACATAGGTGCCACGTGGGTGGGTTGGTACTGGCCTGCTACCGGAGCAAAGTCTAGGAGACTAGGAGAATATATCAAAATGCTACTAGCATTTTCATGGACAGGGATATTTGGTTAAATAGATATTTATCTGGGAAAGTCATCATCTGGCTAGCAGCATACTGAATGTTTCTAAGCAGCTAACTTATGTATACTAAACAAATTTGGTTTGGCTGCAGCTAGAGCTGCCCTGTGGAAGTTCTCAACATACATTTGTTTGATTGAGCTGTCATTTTCAGTTGATCTGCTGATGATCTGTGTCACTTTGTTTAAATGTCCTGGTGTTTTTTTATACAGTGCAAAAACAGTGTGCTTTCTGTGATGGATTAAATTGAGGTGAAATTCGAGAGTTACTCCTGTTTTCGATTTCTGTGTTCTGAGACAGGTGGGCTGGAATGACAAAGAACTTCACACAMAAACACATTAAAACCAAAATGGAGTAGATGCCCTTATGATTTAAAACATCCGCAGATGTGTCAACTACCAAATGCTCCTGTTCAAAGAAGTTGCTGGGATTTGCACTTTAAACAATAAATGGTATTTATTTGTTCTATCCCATTCAGCTAAAATACCTGGACAAACAATGACATTGAGCTGATTCTGCAGCCTTATCTTGGGCAAAATTCCCTGCGGGAGTAAGTGCCGGAGGGTTTGGCCTCTGGTGAGAGTGCTCAAGCTTAACACCAAGATCAAATCACCGGCAAGCAGCAGGGAATGGAAATGAACTCTCCTGCTAGGCATTTCACGTGTGCAGGAGCCTGCCAGCAGAGCTTGGGAAAGTAGGCAGTACCTCTGGCAGTCTCTGGCCCTTGAAAACAWGCTTTCTGCAGGCACCTTCTAATTGGCAAAAGCTCCTTTAGGACCAAGRCATCTGGCTGAGTATTTTGGGGGGAATTATGCTCAAGCTTTGGGCTTGCATTTGTGCTTCCCACAGTGCCTGGATGTCCGAGATCCTGGTACTGTAGGTGCCAGATACTGATACTGCAGAGAAGAGGAACGGCAATGGCTCTAACGGGGATGGAGGGATGCCGCAGCGCGAGGAGGAGACACAAGCTGTTTGTGAGCACGTTAGGGAGGATACAGGAGTCTGCACGGCCAGGCTTGGCGCAGTGCTCGTCCCCTGCAATGCACCCTTCTTCCTGCTGACCTTCCCTTATCCCTAATTGTGCACTCTCACAAGCATGCAGCTTTTCCTTGCACCCAATGCGGGCACTTGTGCAAGTCTCACCTAATTTTATTCTTCACTTTGAACACACGCAGGCAGTTTGCTGACCTTCAGCTCTTCCTGCGTGAGCTGTGGTCCAGGGGATCCACGAATGAGCATTGGGCAGTGCAGCTGGACGGTGGCTTTGTGGGGAAAGGACTAATGGATGTGAGGTCAAGATAACTTGCGTATTTTATTTGTTTTGTGAGCGTGGGTCAGTCCCGTTCATCAGCATAGCTGCGGTTTGCCCATGGGTGAAACGGAGGCACGGCTGGGCACTGAGCACTCGCTCAGGAAGGCCTCGCCGTAACACCTGAAGCCTTTCTTGCCAACAGGCATGTGCTCACGTGGCTTGCTGAATTAATGTTTGCAGGAGTGTGGAGGAGGTCAACGAAATGAGTTCAGTGTTCTCTTTGAAAATTATTTGGAGAGGAAATGCTGTTATTTTATTTTACTTCAGCTTCTRATGACCCTAACGGGGAAAGCTTGAAATGAAGTTTCCCCACTTGAAAGTCTCTTCTGTGAGCAGCCGTTGAGTTGCCACTGCTTGAGCAAGTGCCGCGTAAACTGGTTGTATCCTTCTGTTGTTCTGCTTCTCTGATACAGATATTGCAAACTGCAGTTAAAGGCAGCAGACAAGATCCCGTTTGTGATGCTTATAGCTTTGCAAAATGTAACTCTTCAGCTTGAAAATTTCTGTGTGTTTTTGATTTTATTTTGGGAGGAAAATTTCAGCAAAAATAATTTAACCTATTTTCAGAACAATGTTCGGGGAAAACACATTTTTTTTCCTCATATAAAAATTACTCTTCGTTTTTGCTCAACTCTGTCACTTCCATGCATTCACATGTGTCTCTGTGTATATATACTGTATTATATTACATATACATTTTGTATATATACATTCTTGTCATTATAAACAGTATTTAAATCCATGTCTGTAAACATAAATAGATATATAGTTAAGTATCCTTTATAGCAGAAGATTAGTCTGTAGTGACATAATAACTTAAGTAGAATTAAAGTATATAATAACTGCATGTTAGTTTGAGCCTACAGGGTCGTCTGATCCTTTGGGGTGGAAAGCCTGCAAGGGCCAAGGTCTCTAATGGTAAGGCATCCAATTACACTAGGGCTGAATTTGGTCCATTAAGCTCTATGTATTTATTTAAGCTGTCATATATATCAGATTGCACATGAAAACAATAGAACTCATGAAGATTGCCAGTTTGAAAAAAAAAGATTATTTTTCAAATTTGCTTCCAAGTTATTGGGATGAACCAGAAGCTTTCAGAGCGCTGATTTATCGCTCTGTGCTAGCAGCTCACCAGGAGCCCTCTGCTTCTCCAAGATCAACAGCTTCGTAGAAAGTGATACAAGGTGTATGGAACAAAGAGTGGAATAAATTACATTAGCAGTTAACTTTCTTTACAGTTAATATATATCAATAAATATCTACAAAACATTTGAGGCTTTGACCAGGAAGCCATGTAAAATAAACTGTAGTCCCACTTTTTTTTTAAAGTCAAAATAGATCTAACTGATGTTAACTGTTTCACAGCAGGGGCCTCGTTCTGGTTTCACACTGGTGTCACTGTTGATTTCAGAGGGTGGATGTGATCAGAATCAGGAATGTTAGTCCTTCCTTCTTACAATAGACTATTGGTGGTACGAGAATACTTAGCTTTTATATACTGTCCTGCTTTACATCTTCAAAGCACCAGAGAGATATGAGCTATTCACCATGAGACTCATCTGAAGCAAATGAGGTAATATGATCCCGTGTAAGAAGTAGGAAGCTTGAGAGGGAAAAGGCGAATTTGTGATTGGATCTTTTTGAGAAAGCAACTTAGCATGCAATATCAGAGCTCCGGACTCCTACTATAAGCTAAGTCTGTCGGACTACCTGGCCTCACTGAGCAATCAAGTGAGCGCTAAAGAGGGCTTTACTTTCTTTATTCCCGAGTGTGTCTAAGTGTCTTCTCAGCCTTTTGTCTCCAACTGGTCTTGAAAAACTCTATTCCTTGCTGGTCAGAAACTCCCGAATAGTTCCTGGGGCTGRGAAATCTCTGAGAGTGCAGCTCTTGGTTGTGCAGAGGTCTCTGAATACCTGAGAAAAGGGGAGTGACATTAAATTAGCTGAGATAATACAGCGAGGTGCCTACTCCCRACATGCAACGTAAAAGCCCGTGAGGAATAAGCAAGAGCTGAAGTGCGTAACTCTGAACGCAGAAATGATGTTTAGTGGGGACTGTATGTGTAACACAGTATGCCTGTACCTCTGCTGGAAGCGTGATTGCAGCCCACCTTGAGTGCCCGGGCACGGTGGCCAGCAAGGAAGGGGAGAGACGGCAGGAGGATGCAGGTGAGCGTGGCTGCTAGTGAAGGTCACCAAGCTGGTCGCGCCGACGCTGCAGCCTGCGCCTCTGCCTGGCCCCGGCAGCCGGGCTCCCGGCCCCAGTGGTGCCGCGGGAACGGCAGTACCGAGGGACACAGCTGTTCTGCAAAGAAAGAGAAAAGGGGGTAAACAGAGCGAGGTGTCAGTCTGCATCCATGCGAAGAGTGTGGCAAAGGATATTTTTTGGCTGAGATTGCAAATAGTTATAGAAGAGGGAACAGGCACCTACTGGCATCTGTTTCAGACCACCATCAGGGGAAAGAAGCAAGAGTGGAAAACTCTTGGAGCAGCTTAGATAGTGTTGAAAACCTCAAAGCAGTAAACCCACAGAGAACTTAAAATTCATGGAAGTGCAAGGTAAAAATATGGCCAGATAAACACTCTGAAAGAACTTTCTAAATTACATGAAAAACAGTTTTATAGAAAAGAGGTGACAACATCCTGGATTTACCTAATTTCTGCGAACACTTTTTCTTTAAAAAATCTCCTGGTTGTTCAGCAAAACCCTCGAAGCTTTAGTGTCTGGGGTTTTGATTTTCTTCCTTTTTGTTAACTTTTCTGAATGTTTTCTTTTTTCATGATTTTTTGGTAACAAAATGGAAAAGAAAATGAGGCATTTCTGGGAAYGGTGGGAAGAGAAAGAAAGGAAAGTGAGTGGAGAGAAACCTAAGGGTTTTCAGGGGAAAAGTTAAACCCCGTTTTTTCAAACACTTTCCCTTAGTAATGGAGAAAGACAAAATATGGGGAAGATGGCACAGCAGCTGGGAACGAGTGAACGCAGCCTGCTTTACCTGGGCCTGGGAAGCGCCACGGTGCGGCAGTGCCCAGCTCCGGAAAGGGAAACTCCCGTGACCCTCGGTCAGAGGGCTGCGGGCTGGGARCGTGGCGTGGGGAAAAGGTGTCTGCAGAGATGATCAGAAGGAAGTATTTGGTGGCAAACAAGCATAATGAGTTAGAAATGAGTCTGGCAAATGTGTTTTGGAAAGGAGTCTATACTTCTGCAGCTGCTGGCAATTCTTCGTAGCGCCGGGCGTGCAGGCCCCCTGCACCCTTTCGGGGCTGCATCCCTTTGGCTCTTTCCGTCTCTGTACAGATGGTTTGTACTGTTGTAAAAAAGCTTAGCTTTTTCCTTCTTCTTATACAAAGGCCAAGGAAAACAATTGCCACAAATCCTTGTAGCTCATCACACTCATGTACACTGCATATTTTCAAGAAAAAATAAACTATTTTAGAAAGGCAATGGAGAACTCTAAGTATGTATAACYGGTGCAGTTTTCTTCTGCATCCTTCCTTGTTTAAAGTTGTAATACCATGTACTCTTGTCTTCCTTCAGGGCAGTAAATAGCCTATATCTGGTTGTGTTTGGGTGAGTGCAATAACCACTACGAGTTCTCTGAACAAACCTTGTCTGCATCACTGCTGAAAGGCTCATTTCATTACAGGCACTAGCAGACCCCTTCGGGGGGTTAGGTTTATACCCCATAAATCCCAATTTGCTGGGACACACTTGCCTTTTTAAATGTGCAGAGAACCCCGGGTATATTTTATTGATCACAAAAAATTTGTTGATATTATAAATGAACAAAGTTTCTTCAGAATGTGCAACTGTGACAAGYAGAATTTGGTTTGGTTTTGTCCCAACAAGCAGCCACCAGCGTAACTGTTCAGAGGAATGAACAGCATCTGGAGTAAAGACAGAGTGGGATCAGTGGAGATAATGTAGATAAACCTGCTCAGAACAACTGTTTGTTGGAAAAATGAAACTGGAAAGATTGCTTCGCTCTGACGAAATGTGTGTGTGTTGTGTTGAGTGAGATACTGTTGAGAAGAACTTGTCAAAGGTATGAATGTCAGCTAAGGGTCGGGATTTCACTGAAAGAAATGAGAACAAATTGCCATTTGTGTCTTTGAAAAACTCCACTGAAATCAATGGCAACCAGAAATAAAAACATATTTCTGTATGATGAAATAAAACTATCCCAAAGATTTTTTTTTGTGTATATATATATATATATATATATATGTCTATGTATATGTGTAATCACTTTACTCCTCCAGACAATGTCCACTATAAACGTATATTGATGCCCTACAGTACGATGCAGAACGTACTCGCGTGTATAACGTGAAGTATAGTTGCTCTAAAGATTCATGGTTTTCCAATCAGCTAAGTACATTCCGTTAGTTATTGTGTGACCTTGTAGAGATACAACTACCTCACATGCTGCTGAGAAGTCACTTGCAGGAAAAATTGTGGCCTTTGTATCTTCTCAGAAACAAATGGTGGAGAACAGTCTTGCCAGACCTTGAGATTTTGAAGTGGACAGCATTACAGGATTAATTGTTTGATACTTCTTCTGATTAGTGTGTTGGTTATGAACATTTCTATTAGTGTTTCAAGGACTTAACTACACTGTATCACAGTGTCACTCAAATATAATTAAGCATCTCTCAGCGTAATTGTATAATTAAAACGCTGTCTGGCTGCTTGTGCAAAAGCTTCTGTCTCCATTGTACGGCAGCTCAGTTWTCCGGAGCAAACCCCGTGAAATTCTAGCCCTCCCCGAAATGCTTGGCTATAGCGTGCCAGCTGGTGCGTCATGGTTGTCACACAGGTCTTCCTCTCCCGTGGAAATAAGCCCAGGAAGGGGCAAGTGCTGCTTGGTCCTGAAGCCCCCAAGGTAGATCCCTGCGAAAAGTCCCGGGAGATGAGGACGAGGCAAGGGACAGCCCGGGCGGCTGGCGCTGCGCCGGCTTCCTCGTCGCGCCCCGCGGCGTTGCAAAAGCCAAAGCGTGGTCCGTGTTTCATCCAGCAGCTGGGCTGCTGTAAACCCCGCCACAGCCACTGGGCCGTCTCGGTAACTCCCTCAGCTCTGGGTTTTTCGTGTCCAGCTGCCTCCTCCCGGTTAGATCTCCGCGCCTGCTGTTCCCAGGGATGGCGCTGGCAAGCGCACGCTGGGCAGCGTCTTGGGGTTCAGGGGCACCGGCCCACTGCTTTGCTGCTTTCGCCAGGGCCTTTTCGCTGACAGCGGTGTGAATACCGYGGCGTGAAGGAGATGGTCAGGCAGCTGAGCCTTGGCCAGTCGCTTCTTTGTACTCCTCAGTGCTTAGAGTGAGAATTGCGCAGCTTCCAAAAGCAAGCGTAGGGGTGCTTGTAGGCTAGTGCTGTAGTGGCTGCTGGAAGCAAAGGGTTAAATTCCTTTTTATTCCTAATGCCCTTGCCAAGCAAACTTCATGACCTGGCTTTTTTTTTTTTTTTTTTTTCCCTCTCTGAAGCGATTACACTTTGCTGCATTAGGATGGAGCAAAAGCTTTCGTGTCTCAGAACGGTTCACTACCAGATACTGACATGTTCCACATCTCCTGTGGCTTACCCAACACATCAGGGATGTGGACCTCCTTCGGTTTTCTCATTATGCCAAATAATGAAATGTGGAAATAATTCTAATCCTTTCTTCTGGTTGTGCTGTACCTCTGAAAATATGATAAACTCAATCCAATTAAAAGTCATTACCTCTACAAGGCTCAGTCTCTATCTATAACCTTTGTTTTATAATTCACTCTGTTATCTGCCTTCATTATAATTTGGTGGAATAGTCATCTTTTATTACTGTTTTCTGTTAGAAAGAGGCATGTGATTTCCAGTGCTACTTGGTGACACATCTCAGTTTAAAACAGTAAAGGTCTACTAATGAGTAAAAAGAAGTTCAGTTACACTGATTTATTACATTGAGATAAAGTTTCATTTACATTGATTACAATACTGTAGGTTTAAGTAATTGTTTTGATTAAAAATGTTCTTTTGCAGCAATATTTTCTCACCATGTCAATGGCTGTTCAAGTGCATTACCTTTTCTGTCTTACTGCAGTTGATACAGTTTTACTCAAATTTTGTTCCCAGGCAGTATTTGCTAGGTTGGACTGAACAATAAAAGCTATATATAAGTGGCTGATCTCACTAACTCGTATTTAACCTTTCTGTCCTTAGTTTTCTCCTAAACATATTGGCTTCTCATGCCATGTCAGTGGGTGAACATATGTCAAGTTTACCATCATGGCAATAAAATAATGAACAAAAGCTGGGGCCTCTAATCCAGTTTCCTGCCTTACTAATGGCCAGTACTCAGTGCTTACAATTTCAAGGCAGATTTTTTTCCTTGAGTCTACTCCATTTAAAGAGCGTTGTGAAGGGAGTTAGTATTAGCTACAGCAACACCACTCAGCTGAAATATTTTACTAAAATACAAAGTTAAGCTATTAGTTAGAGTGGCAGCACAYGCTGGGCTGCCTCCGCAGACGGCGTGCATCTTTACAGAGTCAGTGCAAGCTGTGAGTCTGGCCCACAGTATATCAAACCTTGCAGCTGCGTTTCCCTCTTCTCTTACCCCCACTGCRTGTAACCCGGAGAAGATTCTGAAAGCCAAATATATATTTATTCCACTGAGGAAACTTTATCAACCTGCACCAAAGTTTATTGGCACTAGCTGGTGATATAATGGGTAGTTTAAACCCTGCTAACTGTGAATAATTTTTCAACAGTGTTTATGATTGCAGTAGACTTTAACAGACCAGAAGTACAGATAACATAAATATTTCTACCAGAGATGATTGTCCTGGAACTATAAATAAAATTAGACTTAGCTTGTAAATAAATTCAGTGTGTGCCAGCCAACATTTATAATTCTTTGTTGCTGCATGCAATACAGTAATTCATAAGGAAAATGTGCAGGGACATAAACAGCCAAATTTTGCTTTTCAGTTACACAGGTGCAACTTCCCCTGACATCAAGGAGAGTGGCTCTTGTGCAAATGAAAGCACGGTTTGACCCATAGTCTCACAGTGCTGGCCCCTAATTAAAAGACAGCGGCTGGTCCACATCAGAGGCTTTTGACTGTGCTACTCAATTAGACATGAAAGACACTAGACAGAGCACCAAATGCTACTAGTTACTGTATAGGCTAATACTGAGAATTTCCAGAAACGACGCACAGTTCCCTTTGCAGTTACTGTATTATGACTTTGCTGGTCTAGTACTACCACTTAGCAGAGTTGAAATTATCCTTTCCTGATGCTCTCAAGTGTGTATAACTTAGCTTCTGGTCTGCCTGCAGACATATTTCTTCCAGGCGTTTTGTACTTACCCTTCCTTTAGGAGCTCATGCCTTCTCACACTGAGTTTCTCGTTTTTAGTTTGTTATGCAAATAGAATAATTTAAAAAGTAAAAGCCTGCTTTGCACACAATGTTTTTTTTTTTTTTTTTCATGGGGAATTTACAAGACTGTTCTCATCTGTGATGCCTGCAACAAAATTTTTCTGGAAATTTCTAACTATTTAATTTTTTTTTTTTTTTTTTTGACAGGTAATGCTGATAACCGAGTTATTGTGAATTATCTGTATTTCTGTTACTGACGTGCATTTTACAATGACGCACAAACAGAAACCGTCCAAAGAACTAACTCTTTTGTACACTGGCGCCGGAGCAATAATCCACACTTAGTTCCCTTTTCATTTCAAATACACGATCCAGGCAGTCCACGAGCAGTCTAAAAAGTTGGTCATTTTTGTATTCTTCAACCTTTTTCACATTCCTTTGTCTCTGCAGGCTATTGCTACAACTCCCTCTTCTGCTGGCTGGGCATAATGGTTTTCTTTATGCGAAGCTCTGTGCTGCAAGAAGGGCTTTCTGTTGTGTAGCGACAAGGGGGAAAGGAAGCTTTATCGAATCAGCTGTGAAAATGCCATCTGTAATCTGCAGAATAACAAGCATAAAAGGAATGCTAAAATCTGGGCACCAGATTTTGCTCTCATTTTGTTACATTAGTGTCAATCTGTAGAAAATCTACTGACTTCAGCTAACTCCAGGACAGACACTGATCTTATTTATTCTTTGGTGGAAGTCTAAACTAATTACTCTGGATTTAGCAGCCATATAACAGAAATCAGAATCTGGCCTTTGGGACAAATGACAGCCCACTGTATAGCAAACTCCAGGGTCCGATTCTGCAGCCCTTACTCTCATCGAACAGCCCRTATGCAAGCAAACAGGATTTGCTGCTGGGGCTGTCCATGTAAGCACCGTCTCAGCTGCACTTTGTGTAGCTTTCAGAGCTAGACCTCTTGAATGTGTTCTGGATAGCTTTAGTTTTCTCTTGCTTGTTTTAGGCTCAAGTATGAAAAATGATTCAAAACTTCTTCAGGCACTGCCCTTATCCTGAAACTTGCGATGGTCTCTCTGGTTTTCCAACCAAGATTTCTATTTGTAAACCATTTTTTCTCTCTCTGGTTAGGTTTCTGATTTTTACCTAACTGGGAAATACTAGCTCTATTCTTTTGAGTTCTACATCAATTCTCATTCGATTAGGTATGTATGATGCTTTTCACAATGGGATCCTGCATGGGGCCACCAGACTGGGTTATAATACAAATAATAATAAATAATTGTTATTAGATCCAGCTCTACAGAACAGCTCTGTGAATAGGGAGTGGCACAAACTAGTTTCAGGTACATTAGCTGATAAAACGTTCATGTAGTGCAATGTAGTTCTTGGCTAGAGTCCCTTCTGTGTCTGAAGACAGCAATCCAATCTCTTGTGTATATTTCCAAAGTTAAGGATCTTTTTCACCTTCTTCTGGAGGGGACATAAAAGAGGCCATCTCTAAACCATACCTACTCAAGTGCAAGAGTGTTAGGTGGCTCCCATTTAGTTGATCATGGGGTTAATATACCTTCAGAAGCTAATGGATTTCCTTTTCTTATTCTTCAGCTCTTCCTTACCTCCTGCATTCGGTACCTATGTGGATATATAATAGGTTCCTGCCTATAACAGTCTTTTCTTTAATACCTGTTCAAACAGAAATTAAGATAAAAGTGTCCCAGCTGTATGCAACAGGAAGTGCCTGACTCCTTTTTAGATAGGCTTGCAAATAATCTGTGTTGATTTCCTCGGTACTCAATAGAAACATTGGGTCAAATATAAATGGACTCCAGTCTCTTTAAAGTGTCCGATTCAGGATGTCGTGATACAGTTATGTTCTCCCTGGCTTTACTCAGGACAAGAAACTAATTCTCCTCATGGTGACATGCCCCCACAAAAGCACTCATTAATGCATGACTCACCAAAGACTCACGKCAGACGTGCTCATCAGCATTAGCAGAGCTCAGAAATCCTGACATATGATATACTTCTCCTTATCCAACAGAGATGGGTTCCTCCAGGAGTCTACTCACTGTGGCTAAGGTCATCTTTCTCACATTTGTGAAGTTGCAGGCGTGAACCTTCCTCTATCTTTTCAAGTGGAAAGAGCCACTTCCACTTTTATCTCAGCTCTTACTTTATCCTGCTCTGAAGATGATGGAATTAGAAACACTTCTGAAGTAGGCTCTCTAGATGTTTTTGCTTCCAGCTTACCTCCTCCATCCAGAGTAATCAGCCATCCAGTTTATGATTAAGTCATTGGTGGTCATGTGCATAACTGCAAGTGATGGATTTATGTGCTAGAGAATTTATCAGTCATTAGTAATTTTGGCAATAAATATATATATATGTCCTCACGCATAAACTGGCTAAAGAAAGGGAGAATAGATAATCTGGGAAAAGGAGAAGGGGAAACTGATGACATTACAAAGTTTTCTGTAAAAGTAGGCGTATGTATCTGCTACAGGCTGGTTTGTCTGAAGTTCTGGGTGCAGCTTTGATCTTTGGAGGGTRTGTGAACTTTGAGCAGTAGTTCAGTAGTTCTGAAATAGTCAATATTCTATAGCTCTGAAACACTCATACTTCTGTTAGGCTGAAGTGTCTCTTTCTAATATGTAAYGCTGTTGTGCTGCATTTTAGCTACAGAAAGATCCAGTTTCATTTAATGTGTGGCCCAGTATGCTTTTAAAAAATAACAGCCTTTGACTCATTAGCAGTTGCAGCTAGCTGGAAAGCAGTTTTGGTTGCATTCAGTAACCTCTGTCTCCCTCATTCATTAGTGCCTCCTATTTAATTCCGTTTGGAGAGGAAGAACACGCTAAACTGTTAAGGAGCCGTCCAAACGGACGGAAGTCCTCTCCTCCCAGCTATGCACGGGAGCTCTCTCGGTCTTGAAATGACCCCAGGCCCCCGAGTTAGAGCAGTAGCCTTGGCACATAATTCTCCCGTCCTCATCAACCGCATCCCCAGCACATGGCCACGTGGACTCTTTCCTGCTGGCGTGCAAGGTTGTGTCAAAAGTGCAAATGCAGGTGTCCACCCTGGTCTTTTAGCAGCAATTAACCTTTCCTCCTGGGTTTCCTTTGAAGCTTACTCATGTTTTTATTGCAAAATAGCAGTCAAGAATTTTATAGAGGCTAATATCTAAACTTCCACATTACCTAATCTCATCTGTTCCCTTATCAGGGGCCTCAGTTTTATTTCATTCCGATTCTAACGGGGATAATTATTAGGCTTTAAAGAAGCCATCTTGAATTTCAAAACTGCAGTGCTGTCCGTGTGCATGATTTGCTCTTCACTTAGAAAATGACGCGTGGAAGCACAGCCCCTTTGTCTAATTCGAACCTCGCAAAGGTTTTCTGGCAGCCGGTAGCCCACAGCTTCACTGGAACCTTCTGATCCATGCTGGTGTAACCTGCAGAGAGGGTCGTCCCACATCCTTGCGAAAGGAAGACTAGATTCTCAGTAAATGCACATTGATTTCAGCATAGCTCCTTCTATCAGTAGTTTTGCAAATATGTAGACATCTCTCTTCTTTGCTGGTTGCAATTCAGCTTCTTGTTTATTTTGAGGTTTTAAAATGTATTTTTGCTAGCATACATTGCTATTTCAAGCAGAATAATATTTTAGCACTGTTAAGCTGCAGGGTATAAATGCATATTATATTTTCCAGAGCTTTCAAGCTGAAAGCCCATTTTTAAATACGACATTGGGTGTGGCTGCTGGAAATCAAAGGAGTCACAATAGACTAGCGCAAATGGATTTGTCTCACTGCCAAACTTCCAGAGGCCAATTTATCAGCTGCAGGTTTGACCCTATATGGCTAAAACTAGTGTAACCAGAATGACTGAGATAAGTATAACTGAGGCCTTTGAGTCTGCGAGAGAGAAATTAAACTGGACTGTCCCTGGAGGAGAAGAAACATCTGCAAACCTGTATTCGCTAAACGTTGAAGGGCTCCGTTTATGCCAGTCCAGGGACAGAATGAGCTGAAGAGCAGAGCTGGGTGGCACGTGGCGTTGGGAGGCACRGCATCAAGCAAGGTGGCCCCTTCTGGGAAAGGTGCCGCGCGGGTCCTTGTGCTTGCTGCTGCTGAAGGCAACTGGCTGAGCTGCTTCGGTGCGTTACGGATGAGAGTTAGGGGATAAAGGAGCAGAGTGGCCACGGGGCAGATGGAGAGCCTTGGTTTTTACGGGGGACTGTTTGGCGGAAAGGGAAAACAGCAATGAACATGACTAAGACTTTTTAAGGTGTTTAGGTGTCAGGCACCCAGCTGTCATAGAAAATCAGTAGGATTTAGATGCCTGAAGTCTTAAAAAAAAAAAAAGAAAGAAAGAAAGAAAAGCCCCTCACCCTTCCAGTGAGCCATGTGCTTATCATCATCCAGATCACTTTCTTTGTGTGATTTCTTTTCCTGCACCCCATGTGTATACAAGTATTTTTTTTTTCCTGCTTCAAAACCAGCTGAAGTTTTGTAGGCAGAGCTGCAATCTAAACAGTCAGAGGGAAGAAACCTGAATGGGAGCTAGCCCGTCGTGCCTGGACGTGCTCTTGCTGCTGGCCTAGCGGTGGCAGGGAGGCGCACAGGGACACGGGAGGCCCAGCCCTGCCTCTGCTCTCCTCTCCTGCCGCAGTCCAGTTTTTCTGCACACGCAGGCAGAGCAGCATTTGCAGCTAGCAGCAGTGCCGTGGCGTGATGGAGATGGCGACTAGTAAGAGTGCAGAGAAGCGAAGTGAATCAAGGCATCCGGGTAAAGATCCGTGCCTGTCCTTTCCGTGTCTCGTTGCCAGTCCCCCAGCAGTTCAGGCTGAGTCTTGCCGTGGATTACCACTGGACAGTAAGACCATTAGCAGGGTGAAAGAGCAGGGTCCCTGTATTAGCACTTTCCCTCTTGGGCTCACTTTGATTAGTCTTTGAGCATCTTTGCAGAGCTCTGCACTTCTGAAGCAGAAGCAATGGAAAAACCTCTTTGTATCTGTCTCATCTCAGTGGTTGAGTCGGTGAGGATTTTCTACTTAGATATTAGAAAAGTGATAAACTAATCAATATTGGGTTCAGTTGGTAAAGTGCGGGGGGAGTCTGCCAAACCAGAGGCTAAGGGAACGGGTAGCTGAACTTTCTTATGACATGCATGTGGTCATAGTCAGTGCCACATAAAAGAAAGAAAAACAGTTCATGGCTGTGAATAAATTGCTCACAGATGAAGAATCTAGTTTGCCAGTCATGTGATGGGAGCAATCTATTCAAATGATTTGTTATGTCTCAGTGTTTGTCTCAGGCAGTACCAGCCGCAGGAAAGTAGAGATACAACATTGTTAGATAATATGTAACAAAGAGGTGAGAGATAATGGGCTATGACCAGATTTCAGTGGAAAAGGCATACAGTGCTAATCTACCATGGATGGTTTCTTTAATGAGCAAGAAATTGAAAGAACATTTTAAGGGTCCTATTTCTTCCCTGAAACAGTATCGTTCTGAACGCCAAGCACAGCATAGCACTTGAATAGCTGGGCCAACCATATTATGCAAATATTCTCATGCTCAGGTCTTAAATATCCAATCTCTCAGCTTTTTTCCCTGGAGAATAGTATTCTCACCTTCTATTTTGGATAAAATTAATGAGCATTGGTGTGTGGGAAAAGTATGGCAACATTAATGAAGTTAAATGAATGTAAAAAATTAAAGAGTTTTTTAGTTAGTTTCTCATTTTTGCTCCTTTTGCTTATATTACTGAGTAGATACTGTGTTCCTGGTGCAACTAAATCGCTACTGACGTTGCTCTGAATTTTTGGACTGAAGGGAATTTACAGTCAGCCTTAGGGCTGTCAAAAATAGTGGGTTTTGTATTTTTTTCTTTCCTTTTTTTTTTTTTTTTTTTTTTTTTTTTTTTTTTTAGCCCCAGAGATCTTTTTTTAATGTGTTTTGGATCTGCCCCAGTTTTTATAACTAAAGGAGAAGGTTCAGGTTCTCTATAAGGTGCTATTTGGATCCTGAACTTATATAGACCATTCAGTTTCTTGGAGGTCAGTGGCAGACACTGATTTACATCAGCTGCAATTCTTGCCAATAATTATGTGGTAGGCTGGATCCTTTCCTCTAAAGACCAATTGGAGACCATCAAACTTAATTTTGGTACTTTAAGTTCTCTGTGAAAGGCCAGTAAAGCTTTCCTGCTTTTCCCTTCTCTTTCAGTTGTAACGCATAATACTGGCTTTCAATTGCAATTTCAAAGAGTACGCTATGCAAAGCGCTGTATCTGGACCAGCTTGGACAATGGGGTGTGCCTGCATGTACATCTGTATGTAATTCGCTCACCGACGCGAGGCTTGTGTTCAATGATGTAAACCACTTTTGATGTCAGAAATATTAAGAAAAACTCTGTGTACCTCCAGCCCTACAATAGGGAAAAGGTTCAGCTCCTTTCAGGATGAGGCTCTGCTGTAGGGCTGGTGATTGAGGAAGGCGCCACCAGCCTACTGAACTGTCCTTTCTATTTCATGTGCAGACTGAAGGAGTTTCATATGCAAAATCTGTCAGTATATTTCTCTACTTCAAATTCCAATGTTTGGATTTATTTTTTAGGTGATGAATGCTTGTATGAAAGCTTTCCTGAACTTCCTCTGGAGGAAGTGCCAGAAGCTGATGGAGAAGCTGCAAATGTCCAGTGTCCAACGTCCCTCAGTGTTCAAGAGCCATCTTCTCCAGCAACCTCCAGCGAAGCTTTCACACCAAAGGACAGCTCTCCTTACAAGGCTCCAATATACATTCCTGATGACATTCCCATTCCTTCAGAGTTTGAGCTGCGAGAATCCAACATTCCTGGAGCAGGATTAGGGATATGGACCAAAAGGAAGATTGAAGTAGGGGAAAAGTTTGGCCCTTTTGTAGGTGAGCAGCGGCCACACCTTAAAGATCCCAGTTATGGTTGGGAGGTAAGACACTTCACATTCTTTCAGTCTGTTGAACTCTCCTGAATGTTTGTAAACACAGAGGTATTTGCAGAATTTGAGTTCTATCCTGCGGTAGCCAGGGAATATTTTGTTATACTGAGAGTGTTTTGTGGACTTTTGGTGCTTTCTTCATGAAAATTGTGTAAGTGTAAGCTCAAAAAAAGGGGGGGGGGAGGCAGGAATTATTGTTGCTCTTCATGCATGATGTCTGTCTGAGTGGATACCAACAGATCCCCTCTCTTTTTGTGGGGAAGAGGAAGAAGTTGTGCTGTCAGAACTTTTCTGCAATATTTTCATCTTGCTTTTCTGCAGTTCTGCAGTATAACATATCCGTAGATGAGGATTTGTAAATTAAAAAATGGCACTGTACTGTCTGAAAACAAAATGGATGCTGCTTTTGGTGTTGTCAGTCACCACTTTCTGTTGACAACAATTAGAATAGCTGTAAAATCTTTTATTGTTTGCTAAATTAGTATTGCAAAACCTTCTGCTACTCAGGGACTTTGAATGCTAAGGGTTTGATCCTGGTTCCATTTAAGTTAGTGGGAATTTTGCCATTAATTCAATGAAAGTATGTTTGGATCCTAATGTCATAAAGCTAGTACACGTGGGAACGATGTGGATCATGTTACTTCTGCAGATGCTCTGAGAAATGTTTTTTGTGAAGGAGTTCAAGGCCTGCTTTTTTGAGTACCATGGCTACATCTCACTTTCCCTGCCTTCTGGGGGCAATGTGTGCTCCTCGCTTGGACAGTCCTGTGAAGATGGACAAGTTGCAAGTCCACAGCCAGATGAATTGCCGTGGTGCCCGTTCTCCTTTTGGAGCAGTTGGCAGTGCTCACACTTTGCAGTCTTGCTCTCCAGGGACAAAGGTTATATTAGTGCTCCTTGCCCTGTGTTTACAAGGTGTGTCCCCGCTGAATTTTCTCTTTTGGGGTCATGGGAAAGAGATTTTCTCTTGTATCTGGTACTAAACAATGTCCTCAGTGTCTCATGGTGTCCGAATGCACTGAGCTCTAAGCGATACACGTTGTCAGTCATCTAATAGTTCATTAGTTGAACCCCTCACCTGAATCCTTAGGTCTCTGTGGCACATATGTGGCTTTTAAGCTGAAGAAGATCATAGATTTTTTCCTTAGTGTTGGTATAATGTGACATAAAAACATTCCTTCATAGTTTTATTCATAGTTTTAACAATGTGTTGTAGAAATAGAGTACAATCTTGGTTTTCCATCTGTACTTTTCCTTTGAATAACAAGGTTCCTGATAAGAGGAGAAGTTTGCATGACTCTCCAGGGGCACAACTGACCTTTGGATAGCTGGGAGTTTCATCTTCCCAGGAAAAATGGAGTTTCACTGTGGAGCAGAGCCTCAAAGATAGGGTGGATAATAAATGTTTGGTTTGCTTTTAGCTATCAATGAATACTCAGTGAGTTCATTCCAAACTTTCCGTCCAGTTGTTTAAACACTTGTGAGACCTGTGACAATATGACAGAATAGTGTCAAGAGAAATTATAGACTTGGCAGAACTCTATAAAGTTAACAGACCCTGATGCAATATAATTGCTAGTGAGAAATCTTTATTCTTTGAACAAGGCACCAGGAAACCATAAAAGCTGACTTTTAGCCACACCACAATTAATCTCAGATATCAATAACAGAAATTTAAGTAAAACTGCTGAGACGCTACCGCAAATGCAGGTTTAACACATTTCAAAATTAGTGCATTTTAGGATGGATCCTCAGGCAGTATAGCACTGCTGAAATCAAGAGAAACACACCTTCATTTTCCCATCCATAGATATTGATACTGTACTATAATAGTAGAAACTGAATTTTAGGGTTCAAATATTTAGGATTGGAAGCTACTAAATTCAAACAAGAAAAACATATCTGGATACTGAAGGAAGCTCAAATGTCACACCGAACCACTCTCAAGCTGTAGGACTCATGCCATTTGAACAGCATGATGTATTTGGGGCAGCTGGGGAGAAGCTACTGGAAAATGTTGGAGGAAAATCACACAAAATCAGCAGCCAACTGCATCTGCAATTTGGCCACTCATCTAGAAGTACTCCACAATGCTCAAGGAAGCTTGAAACAGAATATTTCCCCCCAAAATGATTTAACTACCTTCATTGTAATTGAAGGGAGACAAATACTGGTTACCACAGTTTACATAATGAGCAAAATCGCAAGTACTGAAGATTAAATCTAAGGGACAGATGTGGAGGATCTAGTTATGTTCAAAAAGACCTCGCCAGTGCCTATCCCAGTCCCACCGTTGATGATCATGCTGGTCTGGAAACTGCATTTTCCTTGGACCTGTGACTTGCTATTTAAAAAGGGAGGAAAAACCCCTGTTAACAGCATTTGGGCTCAGGTACGGGCTCAAAGCGTGGGATAGTGAGGAGAAAGCTATCATTTAGTGATGCTTTAATACAATCTTTACAAAATACACTTTCCTGGTGTAAATTTTTCTGCCTAAATGGTCACCGTTGTGAAACTGGGCATGTCTCCTGCCAGGTGCAAGAATGTTGGTTAGTAAACAGGCACGGTGGGTTCAATTTGCTGATACCAGAGTGAAATTTTGTCACTGCTTTCAGTGGAGAAAGGATGGAGCCGAAGATCCTGTATGGTACTAACTGTGGATTTCAGTCATTTCATAGTGTGCGGGGGTTTAAAATCTCTTTACAATTATACTGAAGTTGCTTATCCTGTGGACTGCCCTGACCTAGCTGTTGTCGTGATACTCTTTTCTGTTCGATTATATGTAAATCCTAGGATGGTTCCTGGTGTTATAGAGGTAAACTGTGGTGACTTCAAAGGGACGATGGATCACAGACTTTCACCGTAGCAGACGGTGGCTGCCTGCCCTGCTAGCACTGCTGGAGAGCGCAAAGAGCTCAGCGACAGGGGCCCGGAAAGCGGTTGAAGTGCTCGCTGGTTCCACGGGCCAAAACCACGTCTCACTGCACCCGCCGTACTCTTTGCTTCACCTCCCAAGTGCACCGCTCAGAAAAACGCACAGCGGGTTTGCAGCAGTGTTCGTGGGCTCATTTAATTCTCTTGAATAGACTGCCCTACAAGAAGGATGATCAAGCTATTGGGAAATCAGTCTTTCAATTTTATCTGCATTTTTCTGAGCTTAAGATGAAACCTCTGAATATGCAATGATATTTGAGCTTCACAGATGCTGTACAGAAGGATATCTTTTTAACAAAAAAGATTGATATAACCATATCAAAATATTTTTATAAAGGAAGATTTGCTCCTTTTTAGCAATTATATATTATTACTAAGTCACCTAGGATATTAGAACTAGAAATCCAGAACCCTACACAGGCTTTGTAGGAAAGATCTAACTAAACCCAAATTTGGACCATAGCTACATTTTTTGAAAGGGCATTTTTAAAACAGGCTACGTGTTAAAGCCCCACACAAAAAGATTGCCCCAGTGTTGGGCATTTCCAAGTTGGAGATACTTCTAACTTTCAATTTTTGTGACTTGAGTCCATCTCTGTTGATACAAGGATGAGCCTGTAGTGGTTGGGAGAAAAGGAGGGAGCTGGAGGAATTGCTACTCTTAAATTTTGTGATTGATGCAGAAAAAATTGCCACTGCCCATACCTAGGAATTAGACTTAGGAATTTCATGGAGCCTGTTCATAAACTCGCCCGGGGAGCAAAACTCCCCGTGGCACTGAGGCAGGGGTTTGCCAGAGCAAGTCTGAGAAAACAACGTCTGTTGTGTCCACGCATTTACTTCGGCTATAAAATGCACTGGGGAACAAAGAAAATTTGTTGTGATGTAGTTGTGCTTGGGTCATGATTGGAGTGCTGTAGACCAGTTTAAATGAAAAGCCATAAATTTGAATTTTATCTCATTTTGTGGGTCTAGCGCTGAGCATTATCTAATCAGGTATTGGTTAGCTAAAGTACAAATCGAACTCGGGGTCGCCGGACAGGGGGAAAGGTCGAGCTTTTTTGCAGTTTGTCACTGAGGTTTTAGTATTTGCCGGCAGCCCGAATATCGGAGGGGGCCGGGTGGCTGTTGCTCGGAGATTGTTTGAAAAGGGAAAATTGACTGCTTCTTAATCAACAAAGAAAACAAGCTTTTAAGGGGATGGCAGTAATTTTTTAAACAAAAGCAAGAGAACGTGAATTTAGTGATTTCATCATAGTTCATGCCCTGCTATGAAAAACAACTTGGAGAGTATTTCAAGGAAGGCCTTTAAATAGGTCACCGAAGCAAATGCACCTATCTACCACCAGGGTCTTCCAGAGTAGGTCGAATATTCAGATTCAGGTCTTTTACTGTTACAGCAATCTCAAAGTCACATTCCTAGGCAGAATTTTTCTGCAGAGCTTTTTATCCAAAGGTTTATTTGATTTCTTTACTAGGATAGTAGAAACAGGAGCAATAAACTTGAATAAATCAAATTTGTAATAGAAGTAAAAACTATTTTAGCGCTTTATAAAATAACATATAATCTGACTATAAAGCAGAGTATACTTTCCTTTCACAGCACTGAGGCCAAGAAACATCGCAGATTGGGTAATGTCTACTTGAACTGATGCATGAAACTCCTTTTAACTTTTAAATGGAAGTTAGGAGGCTATTGGTTTTTTGTCCCCCTAACATTTTTGAAGTGGCCCTTTGGAGAAAGCTGGATAGCTTCTTAAGCACTGTTCTGGAGCAAGGGCTTCCCATTGATAGGACTGGAATATTTGTAATTTTAAGTTTCCATTCTGTATTGTTTGGCTTTCCTTTGGCATTTTTTAAATTTAAATTTAGGTGTACTTGGAGGTTTTGATTGCCAGAAGTACCACCTATCTTTATGAAAAATAAACAGTAAGTTACCAAAGTGTCTAGAACTGGAATATAAAGTAAACGTCTTCAAATCCATGTTATAGTGCCTAAGCTGATAGGTAGATTTTACTGTCATTCCCAGCATCTGAAGACTTCAGCTGTGATTGGTGGGAGTTACTGGTTGATTCCTCTCTCTATATCTATGCAAGCCTCCATTTTTGGGTCTTCCTTTGGAAAATCTATGCCAAAATGTTGAAAGCAGCATCTCTTTCTTTAAAGACAAAATTAAAGTGAAGCATCTTCTAAATAACTGGCATAGATTCCGCACATCTTAGAACTCGTGTTAAGCTATTCCTAATAAACACCACCAGTGCTGAGGACACATGGTTATGTGAAGGGGGCTAACACACTTTAAGCTCAGCCTCTAGAGGAGGCTTTCATGTAAACTAGACTGGTGGACAGGGGTTTCTTCTGCAAAGTTGAACATGGTATAGTTGTACAGAATGGAATAACACTGAGATGTAGATACGGTCACTTCTAGGTCATGGGATTACATGCAACATCAGTGGTGAATGTATTTCCTTCCTAAAATGAAATTCCTCTTCTAAGGTGCATATGAATTTAGCTCGTAGTGTCAGTGCAGCTTCCATCTCTTGTAGACACAAATAGTGAAATAACATCCTCGTAGCTGGTGAAGTCACACTGTGATAGAGCAGTAGATTATGTCTGTTGCAAGAGGGAAAAATGAAAGGAACCAAGAGTTCACTGCTTCGGATTGTTTTCCTTCAGGATAATGAGTAAGTCTCATTGTCAAAAAGAAAACTTAAATTTCTGCTGCTGTCTGACACTTTTTATGATCATGACACTAACTTAAACAGACCACGTCTTGACTTTTCTTTGAATGGTCTTTAAGGGCTTTAACATGTAAAGCAACTCCTCTCTAGACCAGATGGCTGGAAAGTGGCAAAGTATAACGCAGAATCCTTGCCTATATTTTGTCCTTGCATACGGATTTCAGCAGCATAAGGATTTCAGGAACCTTTGCAAAATTATCATTGAAGCAGAAGCAGGAGCAAGAATGTGAATGCTCCTGCTATTTGAAAATAAAAGCAATACATTCGTTTCGTAATGGGGGGATGGATGCCCTTCTGATCGATACAAGACCAACCTATTTGCAGATAACGTATTCCCCCCTCAACAGACCATCTGTTTCTGGCAGCTACAGGTGGGGGTGACATCCTTACCTTTTCTTCAATACTTAGGTGATGGTTTATCCCATTTGGAGCTCAGCTTTGCAAGGCATAGAGCACTCTGGCTGAGGTCCAATAAAGCACTTAAGCATGGGCTTATCATCAAAAGGATTACCCAGGTGTTTGAGTTAAGCATGTGCTTAGCTGCTGTGTTAAGCTCTGTGTTAGGGACATAGTGTTCAGTGCGACATAGGATGGAGTTCATACCATATATCGTGCCTGGGGTGAGTATGTGTGAGGGGGCTTATGACAGCCCCTGCAAAGTTGCTTACGAAGAAGACRTTACTTACAGGGCTGCTAATGCTGCCAGTCTGAATTCTTCTTTTCTTTGTGTCTATGTCTGTGCTGAGGTTGTGACGAAGGGAGACACTGCAGCAGCTGTAGGAGTCCGTAAGCTAGGCGGGCAGAACGTGAGCCTACGAGGTGATGCCGGTTATACGCACCAACCAGTTATACGGCTGTTGATGCCTGCTTTCTCCCTGCCCAGAGGACATACGGTTTATAGTTACAGATGAGGAAACATCAGGTCCTCAAATAGCATGCTACAAGCAGGTGGACTCATAGTTTACTTCTAATGAAATATATTTGACGCAAAAGGGAATCGTTAATCCCTCCACGGAGTAGTCTGCTGTCATCTTTCTCCACTGTTCCTTACTTCAGTTCTTCGTTTCTCCTTATTAGTGCTTTGAACAACGTTATCGAGCAAAGTCTC
Source organism: Rhea americana (assembly GCF_003343005.1). Taxonomy (NCBI): domain Eukaryota; kingdom Metazoa; phylum Chordata; class Aves; order Rheiformes; family Rheidae; genus Rhea; species Rhea americana. Next base: position 2,070,298 of record NW_028186934.1, read on the forward strand.
ATGCTCTGAGGTCAGTGGGACAGGAGCYCCCGATTTCCGTCAGTCCCGTGGACAAGGTGATCGTCGCCTGCTGAGATGGCTTTCTAGCTAACCGGAACGGAAGCGGGAAAACTCTGCAAACCCCACAAAACTTGGCGCTTGCGGGGCCAGCAGAGCTGCCGTTCAGGGCCTGCGCTGAGGTCCAGTCAAGCGGGTTCTGGCATGGCCCCGTGGTGAGTTTTGAAGTCTCACAAAAACAAAGTGGCAAGGCAACGCCTGTGCCTCGGTTAAATCTGGCACTATTTATCGTGAAACCTCCTGCTGCTGCTGGGCCCGTGGGTGCTCTGCTGTGTCCTTCACCTTGGGGGCAGGAAACCACCCATTTCACGGCACTGTCTTTCGGACCCAGGCAAATTTTACTTGAATCCAGTAGCACTGTGCCTAATAAATAAACTGAGGGAGAAGCTAGAATTGGAGATCTGTGAGATTATCAAAATACAAAGAAAAATCTCTGTAAGATGTCAGATGTTCCTTTAAAAGACAAAGCATGTAAACTGAACTTGGCTATTAAGGCAGATAACAACAGAAGGAAAAATAAAAAGACAGAACTGAAGAGAATAATAATTACATCTAATAGAACTGACAAACAATCATAATTCTTCCCATTAAATAAATATGTGAAAAAAATTTATTATGGAATGACACATTATGCAAGCCAGGATTCAAAGATGAGTTCTTTGCATTAAGTACAGTAGATGCCATTAAGGAAAACAGTCAATATGTCACTAAGCCATGGCCTGTAAAATTAAATTGATTTGGTAAATGCAAGTAAGATAGATCTGTTTGCTTTCATCATCAATTTTGAGTGGGTGAACAGGTGATGTCACCAACCTGGGAGCGATAAAGATGCAGGACCATCTGGAAAGCTTTGTGATGGATGGGCAACTGCTTTTGGATAGTGACAGTGCTGTGGTACTTTGTCACTTGGGATGCAGTACTTAATAACTTTTCAATACCATCATAATAAATTTCACTGCCTTATTAATATAGAAATGGTGAGTTATTACTGTGATGGCTATTGTAAATAACTAGAGATGCAGCTGTCAAAAGCTGATTGTTTGGGCATGTTTCTTTAAGCAACACAGTTGACTTGGGATAATCAACGTATGTCTATACCAGCAGAGTTTATTGCTCTTGTCAAAAGAAAAAGCTGCATTATTCAAAAATTATGTGAAGTCCATAATAAACAAGTTTAATATATTATTAGACTTTTCCTATAAGTTTCCTAACACAGAACAATAAATCATTTTTAATAATGCCTTTCCATGTACAATAATATCCTTATGCTGTAATAATGTCCTTTCCTAACTATTCACAAAACAGAGAACTTCTGAAAAAACAGAAAGGTATCTCTCACTCATCAGAACACTTACTTACAAAATTAAATCTCCCTATTTCATTAGAAGGCTACTTTTGATATAAAGCCAGTGGCCTTTAGCTGTGTCTTTTTATTTTAATTGAACAGATGTAGTTAAAAGTAATCTATGACAAAGAAATACGGACAAAATTATAACCATGTGTCCCTAAATACTGGCAGGAAAGAGCATCTGTGGGTGTTTTATGAAAGCCCAGGACTGCTCCGTGACATTGTTGCTAATGCCATCAGGCTGAGGACTGGAGAGAAACAAAATGCGTAGATAGTTGTTAGCAGAAGATGAATTACCAGATCAATCATTTAGCACCATTCAGCGTATTATACTGTTGTTCCCTGGGAAGATAATTAAATCAGTGATGTCTTTCTTATTTGTGGAAAACGGCACCAACTTGCAAAGAATATCTGAAGCTCCTCAAATATATTATTTCTGGATTTTTTTTTTTTTTTACCATGCTGACTTTGCCTTTCAGACCCTAACTTTGTCCGTCTTTTCAATTAAACGTCTCTCTACCGTTTCTGTGACTGCTGAAAAGAGAGCCAGCAGTCTATTAACAGGCAATAAAGTTCAGGAAGCCTAGGACTAGTTTCTTGGGTCAGAGGTGAAAACTGCAGGCGACGTGAAGCAGCGGTTTAGGGAGGCAGGACTTGGTGAAATGTTTGTTAACGCAAACGGGCACGTGCACGTCCAAGGATGCAGYGCTGACCTTCATCGTTCAGCCGCCACACGCTTTAACGCTGCTGCCGAAATCTGGGCGATCGATCTAATACAGATATTGCTACACTCGAAAACATTCTGCTGCTTGTTAAGGCCTGCTGAACGGGCCGTGTTAGCGCTCCAAAACGTACRCGTTCGGAAGTAAAAAAGAGGAAAAAAAAATCGGATAATGGGGTATTTCCACCCCGGAGAATATTAATATGGCGTTTTATTGACGTGACAGCTGTAATGTTTCCTAGCTCAACAGTAGGTGGCATGCAGGAGTGAAGACACAGGTTGTCATAATCTAGCCCAATTTTATGTGATCGCATTAAATTTGGTGCATACAATAAGCATTAATTTGGAAAAAAATACGACTATTAAGTAGGCCTTCCTTTAAAGTGCAGTCATAGCCTTTAGCAAGGGCAGATGTAAGAGATCCCACCAAAGGCGTAACGTTTCCGCAGGGGAAGCCTGCAGCGTAAAGGGGCTCTGGTGTATAGTGGGTTTCCCAAAGTGTTGTTCTTAGTCTTAACTTGATGAAGTGTGCTGGCAACACGCACAAAACGCTCTTTCTTTGCCTTTCTGTGAGTTTTCACGTGTTACGTGAGGTCTTTGCGGAGCCGTTCGGTCTTTCCGTGAGCGGCACTCGTTACTCTGGTATCTTCTTGAAATGGCCTCACGCGGTAAATGGGCCCTCTAAAAGGACAGCTACTAGCGCACGCATATTTCATTCAAAGTTAACTTTGGGCACTTTTGCCCGCTGGACTTTCCGCTCGGGCCTGTGGACGGTTCCCTCGCGATACGCTTGCTGCCCGTAGCGCTGCTGCGCGGCTCGGTGAGGTCTGCCGGCAGGTTCCCCGTGACCCGGCCGTACCGATCCGCCTCGCTGAACTGCCCGTTCTGGAGATCCGTGGTTTCTCCGAGATTTGTGGTCACAGTATTTCTGCGGTTTGGAGCAGGTGGATCGCAGCGGGAGTTTGAAAAACATGGCTGTAACGCTGATTTTGTGCAAAAACGCAGACGTGTCCAGGGTGGCGAAAAGGAAGTTTGCGTATGGGATAGCTTCAGCATTACCATGTGTAGCTTATCTGGCCTCATCTTCCTCACTTGCTTTTCCAGCTGCTCACTGCTGAGATGGTCMTCTTTGCCTTCAGCACTGGTCTTGTACTCGGTCCCTGTTAACCAGGCTCTGTTGCCTCTTACTACCTGCATGCATTTTAATTTCCTTCTGCAGAGCACCCTGGCTTTGTGCTTCGCCTTTCCCTCGGGAGCTGTGGGCYGGCTCGTACCGACCTGCCTGTCCTTTCCCCTGCTGGAAGCGCTGCCGCTCGATCCTACCAGCGCTGAGCCCCTCCGCTTACTTTCAGAAAGGGTTTTCTCAAAGCATTTCCCAAATCTGATGGCTGGCATTGCTATGAAAAAGGCAACACCCCGGCGTCTCTCCCTGCAGGCTGTCCTCCAAGTTAATCTGTCCCCTCCCGCTGAGGCAAGCTATGCTAAATAAAACATGTTTCAGGCAGAAACAGTAATGCCCTGRTTTCTACACTATTTTTAAATTAATTGTAAATTACTATTTTAACAGAAGCTGTTTTGTGTGTAAAGAAATCCTTGTGGTGTGATTCAGCTTAGTGTGTTTGACTTTGGCATTTACATTCCAGTACTTCTGTGCGGCTTGAACACTTCCAGAACTTCACYGGCTGCTCTCAGCACCCGTTGCAACAACGCACTTTTCTTGCACAAGGAGAAGATGAATTCTGGTTTTCAGCCCTAGCATTCCAGAATAAAATTTAGCTGATTGCAACAGTATCATTTCTGGGTGATTTTTAATGGGTTTGAGCGGTATGTTTGAATAGGTTTAGAATAGGTGCTTGACTCGCTATTGTCCCCATGCTAATGCTCCCCTCGGCGGAGGCAGTCAGGAGGAGTGAAGTGATGACCTGAAACAGCCGACGGCTCCGAGCAGAGCTGGATTAACGCGAAACGGGGCCCCGGGCCCGTCCGGGTCCGGCCAGGCCCCTTAGGCAGGCCGAGCCCGGCGCGGCAGCGGACGTGCTCGGGGCGCGGGGCTCTGCCGCCCCGGCAAAGCCGTCCGCGAGCGGGCCCCCGGGCCTCGGGTGTCGAAGACGTTCCCGAACGCGCATCTCGGCGCTGCGGACAGCGCTGTTACYGCACCCCGGGCCGGACGGTAAACAGCAGAGGGATTAAAAACTAATTTGCCAGTATTCTGGTGCGCTTCGTGTTGGTTTTTTTTATGCATGATAGACATATGTGATGTGTTTTGAAAATTCGGCAGTAGCTCCCCCCGCGATATTGCCAAGTTTGTTCGTAGGAGGGGGGGAAAAAAGCCTTAGTGTTGGGATTTATAAATAATTTGATGCAACAGGTTTAAGTTACCATTTTTGTGGTGAAAAGAAAAGCTTAGCATGATCCAGATTTTCCTTGGTTTCCTCCCATTCTGCTGAGAAGCAGAGGTATTCACATTTCTTTGTCTAACAGTTTTATAATGTCTTAAGAGATTAACAGTGAGCATGAATGAGGGCCTGAGGATTAGACGACAAAAAGCCCGGGCCGTCCACTACCTTGTTTGCACATTTTACATTTTTCAGCATTGCAGAGTGAGTATAGAAACTAAGGAAAGATAATAAGGACCAGAGTCCCAAAAGTGTTTAGTGATTCAAAAAATTCAGATGACATGTCAGGACTGCCAGAATGATGGAACATTATGTGGCAGGACCTACTTTTTTGTCYTAGGGTAAGCGCTCGCCCTGAGTGAATGCAGATGTTATCGCAGGAGCCCAGACAGACAGTCAGTGAAATGTGACAGGCTGTCAGCAAAGTTACACTACGTTGATTTTGCTAAAATATCCCAAAGCTTTATACCTTTTTTTTTTTTTTAATGTAGAAAACTCTTAGCTCAATCAATTGAGGAAAAGAAAAAAAGAAAGAAGTGGTTACAGTAACCTTTCTCGGCTGTAATCCCTTGAATGATTCAGACATGGCCCTAAAACTTTTTTTGGAGAGTGGGTAAAATTATCATCTAAAATATTTGAAGGTTACATTGGCATCTGTAAAATTTCTAAAACCAAAGTATGTCTCAAGCGTTCACGGTAGGGCTGTTAACCACATGTCAGACCGTGTCAATCATTCCCTGAATGATTTGGGTATTTACCCCTGTGAAATGCTTAGTCAAATCAGTAATAACAGCTCACAGAAGTGAATCCTACCAGTACTCATCTTAGCTTTCTTCTTAGAAAGATAYCAGCTTCAAAACAGGGTTTATACAAGAGACTAGAATTCCTTTAGTGTTTTTTTTTTTACTCTTTTTGGTTTTTATTTCAGAATAGGCACAGGTTTTAACTGAATAAATGAGCTGGTAAAATTAAAAACCAAATGGCAAAAAGGGTATCAAATTAAYGGATTTAAACATGCTCGGGGACTAAAAGTACATATCAGGACAAATAGATGCAAATTATCTGAGTTCATATGCTCTGAATTAATCGTGAGGCTGAGAGAATGAGTTTTGTTTTGAATTCTGGATCTGCACCATATATTTGATTTGTACCAATGAATAAGCTTTTTAATTCTGAGTAGAAAAATAAGGGTGCAGTTCTGCAAAATCTTAAATATTTAACTTGCAAAGAATCTGCAGTGATGTGATGTTATTTATATGCCTACAAGCTTGCAGGACTGTGCTTAGTATTTTCTTGCTCTAATACTTCATTACTTAGAAAATCTAAATTTGTTCTGGGAAACGAATATTTTTACACATGCAACTGATTTTCAATTTTGAATTAGGACTGCATCAGATTCAAACTTTTACATAATTAGGGGACAGGGAACATAAAATGCTGATATTTTCAATTTATTTCACAGATTCATTTAAAAATACATTTCTTTACTAGTAAATAAAAAAAATGCCATGATATAGGCAAGTAGATTTTGATTTGAAAATGTCAAAGTAAATTGCATATCTGTTCTGCAAATAATTWTATATCTCATTCGCAGGAATCCCTTTAATAGTCTGTATTCTTGTCTTATTACTGTTAGCTTAAAGTTAAATTTAATGAGAAGGCTGTTTATAGTGGCACGAACTAATATATTTTACCAGAATATGAGTCGCAGTGTGTTCATTCTCTTCTAAGCAGAGTAGAATAATGCATGTGATTTATAATCAGTTTAGGTCTACTTTTGAATAAGATGATCTTGTATTATTTGTTTCCATATATTGGAAATATTAATTCACTTCTTGAACCAGAGGAGAAAGGAAAACATACCCAGCGTTAGTTTTGTACAATTTATGTTATAACAAATTGTATTAGCATACAATGAAACAACGTTCTGTGATTCTGAAAAATGAAAGGCAAAGACACTTAGAAGATAACATCTTGCACAGTGTTTTTGCAAAACAGAACTAAACAATCAAACTAAATTATGCATATGGAGGAAATGATTTAGAATATGTTTAGCTGGTAATCGCACTCATGCTGAAGTTTTAAATTTCATCTGTCTGCTCAGATCTATTGTGATCCATTAAGTGGCTTCCTTTTTTTCCGACAAATTGAATGCTGCAACTGCAAGGAGCTCTTTTGTTCTTTTAATTCAGTCAGCATGGAAATGATTTTCTCATTTCAGGCCCTTTTCTGTCCTCTCTTCATTGTGTCAATAAAATAGAGTTGTGCAGAGCTGCTCTAATCAGCTTAGAGTGCTAATTCATTGCACTGGGATGCTATCTGGGTTTGGCTACAGGTGGGCACTGTAAGGGGTCAGTCTCCAGGGGAGTCTAATTGTATGTCTCTTGGGTCTCGTTTGCAGAATAACTGAAATCTCAAACCTGAGCTTAAGAAAGGGAGAGAAAATGCACGAACACAGGCATCTATGTGCATGCACTGTGTCTAGATGCACTACTCAGTCTCAAGAGGAAAGTGGTTTCCAGTGTGACACTTTYGGGGGAATGCAATGTGGCAAAAGATTAATAAGAAGCTTTACAGATCACTTTTAAAATTTAAATTAAAATGTGGCCATTTTTCAAGAATGCAAAAATGAAACAAATGTTGTGTTGCTGGGGAGGGGTTCAGTGGAGGCTTGCCTTAAAAATTTGGAGGTGATCAGCTCAAAAATCCAAGTAGCCCCTCTTGCTTATAAACTAGCACCTTCTAACAACTAATGAAAAACAAGCAAACACAGTATTTATCGGACAAATAGTCTCTACATGTGCCAGTTGTGGTTTCTCCCCAGCTTTTCACTAGGACGTGAGGGTGCAGGGAGCGTGAGGAGGCCTCCCCAGCCCCAGGGAGCTGCCTGGAGATAAAGTGGCAGAGGAAATCCTCGGTGGAGCAGGGAGCAGAACGCAGACTGCTGGCATCCCACCGCAGCGCCTTAACCACAGACCGCCTCTCCTCCCAGCAGGAAAGCCTCTGTTTTGCAGGGTAGTATTAACGCTGTGAGGCAACGCTTTCTGCTGGAGACTCCGGGTCTTATCCCTAGTTATCTCTGAGGAATGCTCGGGAAAGATCAAGAGAGGAGGGGTTCAAGGGGAATGGAAACCTCATGTTAACGTTCGGCCCCAGTATTGCATCTGGTGGTCTCAGAGCTGGTGCCTGCCACAAGGCAGAGCAGACTTCCGACTTCAGGTCTTTTTATAGGTTAGCTTACACTTGGCTACTGCCAGCAGCCACAAGAGCCTGAGAAAAGAGATGGTGATGGAGGGGCTAGGTGATGCCTCTTGTCTCTCACCACGCTCTTCTGATGCTCAGGASAGGGGCTTTCGAGGCAGGCGCTGCTCTGCTCTGCATCTCTGTCACTTCCAGCCTTGCTTCCGCAGAGAAGTCCCCCCATCTCCTCCATCGGGGGAGTGGTGAGACGAGGTTGAATTTCGCAGATAGACACTGCAGGCACCAGGAAGCAAGCTCGCCCAAAAATCATTGGCACCAAACACCTTCCTGCTGTAACTCCACCGATTTCAGTGAAGTTACAGCACATAGAAATTGAGCCCTGGCACTTACTGTGCAAAACAGTGAAGGAACGGACACAGATGAAATAGCAGCTCTGTGGTTCCTACCAAAAGAAATCTCTCAGTACCTTTAAAAATGACTGAGTACTCCTGATACACCTCCTCACTGGAGACAAAAGGCACTACTTGTTGCAGAGCAGCCAGTGATTGGGAGTAAAGAAAATGCAGTAAAAGGAGTAAAGGAAATGGAGCAAGTCATAAATTTCCTTAACATGGTAGCAAAATATAAGGGAAACTTTATCTTAACAGCATTTTGTTCTTAAATTAACATGATTTTTTTCCCCCMACAGATTGTATTTCCCATCCCCAAACACCTATCTGCTCATGCAAAAATTAGACACATTTTGCAACTTGTATTTGAATTTCTTTTAAAATACCAGTCCTGAAAACAAATTCTGGGTCCTTCTCAGCCCCTTTTACCTCAGTGTGATTGAACTGTCTCACCGCCCTATGTGTAGGAAAAGGGGGGAGCGCAGAACTGGGTCTGTTCCCACCAGGTCAGTGGGAGTTGTCCTTCCGTAGCTGGAGGGAAGGAGGTTTGGGGAGTGGCGATGTGACCGGTCTCCCAAAAGCCAGTGCCATTTCCGTGGAGAAGCTGGAGTTGCTCCAAGTACCTGYGCTCTACAAACTCACGCGGTGGGGTCACAGTGTACGTAAGTGGCGACAGGGCAAACAGCAGTTTGGTCCGCTGTTTTACTGGGATTTGAGCCAATGGTTGCTGAAGGCAGCGCGAAGATTCTCCCTGAAAATACTGAGCTTTGGATCAAGCTCCTTGGGAGCAAGAGAGGAAGGTTCAGAGAGGATTTCATGGCAACTGGGGCTCTACAGGGTATCGAAACCTCACACTCGGCTGCTTCCACTTGTCTGCACTCAGTCTGAAGTGAGCCTGACTGAAGCTGGGAAGTACTTTTCTCCATGCAGTGAATTTTCTACAGGGTTGATAAGCTGTCAGTCTACTATGTTTTTGTGGCAAAAATTACCACTGTGAAAATTAATTAACACACCTGAAGACACTCCCGAGCAGGAAATCATAGTAATGTTATGTGACTCAAAGGTGAATAGAATCTCTCTGTTATCAAAAATTCCATCAGAGAAGAGGAAATTAAGTTCCTAATTAGACAATGTCCAAAGGAAGAAGTGAGGCATTGAAGAGATGAAGAAAATTGAGAGGTAGCTGATGCACGTATCAGGCTAATGATAGAAAAGGAAATAGTAGAGCTTGAAAGGTCGCTGACCTTATTAGGCTAGGAGAAAAGTAGTAGATCTTCAAAAGCTTTCACCTATGATAGGTTGACAATGTGTGAAGTTCTCTAGATGGTCAGAGAGGAAAGACAGCCGAGCAAGAGTGTGGGAACAAATTAGGTAGATTGCAGTGGACTGTATAAATGCGGCATAAAAAACATATTTAGAAAAGAGAGGAATTTAGAATACAAATAGCCAGAAATGTTTTGTTATTTGTCTAGGTCTCTTCTCAGTACAAGTACAGAACTTTCTTTCCCATTTAGTAATTTTAGTTTTTGTTATCAAATATGCCCATAATGATCCCTCACTGAGTGTAATGTTTCCCTGATAAAGTATTTGCTTTCTGCTAAGCTGAAATATTTCAGCGGTAAGCAATTTGAATATTAACTGTAATAAGCTAAAGACAATGCTGCTTATATTCCCTTCAAAATTAGTTTTTGACTATAAGGAAAATGTTCTACATCACTTAGAGGAAGCATTACAGCTCTCGTAGCGGCAAGAGATTTTTAAAACCTAATTTGGCCAGCTGCAATACTTTTAACTGGTGTTGTGATACATTTTCTCTGTATGTAAAACTCCCTGGGTCTTTCAATGAGATATTACAAGAAACAAGTCTATTGAAGTCAAGTGAAATGCCCCTAAAGCCTGGAGCAGTTTTGTGCAGTACGTGGGTGATTTCTCAGAGGCAGCAAGGCCCGATTAAAATCCTCCGCGCTGCTTCCTGTACTAGCATGGGTTTCAGTTTGGAATTAGAGGAAGTTACTTCTCTGTCTTTCTGGGAAATGCTCAAGTTTTGTTCTCCTGACTGTCGGTAGGAAAAGGGTAGGGGGAATGCAATGAAAAGAAGAAATTAAAAATACTGCACTATGTATTTTTCATGTGTCAGGACCAGTCCATTTACAATATTATGTAATACGAGTTCTTCCATCAGGATAAATCAAGTCAAATTCTCTGCCGATAAAAGTAGATGTAGCACCGTGACTTTCCTTTACACAAGCTGAGTATGACCCATTCAAATGGTGCCAGTATAAACCCGATATAAAGCCAGACCATGAAAGAGCCTAATTTTTTTCCTTTTTTTTTAAGAGAAAGTTTAATGATTGCTCTTTTGTGGTATAAATAATAAGGCTGATTTTACTTAAATGTCATTACATTCTGAAATTTAAAAATGCTTTATTAAATATTGCTAYGACGTAGGGCATGGAAAGAAAACAAATGTGACATGCTTAATTTGTTTTTCGTGAGCTTGAAACCTCCTTATGGATTAGAACAACTTGGTAAAAATTCCCAGAACCACTCCTGAACCTGAGCAGCAAAGTAGCGCATACCTTGGTCCATAGGAGGGCTCTGCGGAAAAGCATTAAKGGTTCTAAAGTTCCCGGAGAAGAAGAAGGGCTGCCATCACCGATTAGATGTGGTTTGTAATAGTATCGTCCTGTTTTCACTCACCACAGTAGAACATTTCTACTAGGCTAACAAGGCACAGGGTAATGAGAAACATGCCAAGTTTAAGGGAGAGAGGAGTCTAACCGACGTGCAGGAAACAAATGTGATCAATTACCCCAAGTGTAGAGCTCACAGATACCTTATCTTAAGGCTCCTTAAAATAAGAACTTGATTGTTTCCAAATGCGTTAAGAAGCTAGTGAGAGAAACGAATTAATGCAAGAGACACGTGAAATTTTATTGCCTCCAAAAATAGTCATTATTACTTGGTTCTAAAGATATTGAAGAATCAACACAACTGTCTAACACATGATCGTAGCAATAAATCTACCACTACCTATGCATGTGCTCTCTGTAAGTAAGCAAGCAGTGTTTCAGTTTTATACTATTACACAGTTCAGAAAAATATTTCAGAAAGCCATCAGTATTTATTGTAATATAAAAATTCTCTTTTACAGTTTTTTTTKGGGGGGGTTAGCACTGACCTGTTCCTTTCCTTCAAAAAAATTAAAGAAGTTTTCACAGTAATAATTCTATTTGTAGATGCTATACCATCTGTTGATAGCTTCTGAACTTAGGTTGACACTAAAAATGAAGATCATTAGCTGAAATTTCTGACAAACTGTGTGTACACTGAAGATACATTAGGAGCAATAAAAAATGTGTAATGGCAAGCTCATAGGGTACAGCCTTGACCTGAAAATATGTGACRCTGTGAAATTTTTAGCATAAATCTGCTATGTTTAGGACTGGAATATTTTCCTTTTCATGAAATTATTACTGTCCATAGAAATATCACCCCCAATGAATTAGAAGGACAAGGGAGGCCACTGTGGGAAATATAACATACTCTTTCTATGCGTGCAAGTCCCTGTGGCATCAGCGGGAGTTATGCATGAGCCCCAACAGAAGTATATGACCCGTAAACTCTCGGCTGCTTTAGAATAAATGCCCTGGGTAGAAGTGGATTTACACAGGCTGATGCTGCTGCTCTGAACTGGAGTGSAGTTTTGCTGCTGACTTTTCCGGGAGAAAGGCTAGCCTCTCATGTTCCTGCACGTGATCGTAATCAACAGAAAAGCAGCACTGCAGCAGAAGGAATCAAAGTACAACGTCGGCGGGTTTTGGTCAGTAAAGAGTCCAGTTTTGATCTCACAGGAGTCYGTTCACTTCGTAATCACACACCTGGTCTACCTTTGCATAGCGCAGGCCGAGGTGAGGGCTGGAATGTTTAAATGTTACTAGGCACCTGCTGGCATCGCTGTTGCGGTGTGAAGTCCAGTTGGTTATTGCGTCGTTCTGCAGGGGCAGTCYGGTTTCCTTGAAAATGCGTTTGCCTCTCTCCTGAGATGACAAATTTTGCAATATCTTTAACACAGTATTCCATTTTAAATAGTTGTTTGSTRKTYGAGATCACAACAAAGCCATTTTAASAGTCATGAACATTTAATAATTCCAGAAGAATGAGGTATTTATTAAAATTGTCATTTAGGTGCAGCTTAAACTCTTTCGACGTGTTTGTTGTAGAGATAAATGTGGTGGTCATTTCAGTGGGCAATGGTATAATGTAAAGAAATACATTGGAGGTGTTTAGCTGGTATTATATTCAATACTAGCCTGATATGGTTTATTAAAGTTCTGCACTTTAGCCTGGAGATATTTGCCAGTGCAAAAGTAATGACTGCTTTAACATCCATGTACAAAAGTGGAATTTAGAAGATTAACTTGCATTTGACCTACTTCAGCTCTACTGGTAATGAGGGGTGCAGGAGCACAGATTTAATTTCTCTCAATTTGTGGCTCTCAGGGGTGCTGCTAAGTTTGAGAAGTGCTTGAATTTTAAGAGTCTCCTGGTGTGCTGCGAAGGTTTTGTTGCTCCGTGGAACTCTGTCAACGGTAGGGACTGAAGTGCTCGTTTTATCTATTTGATCAATAGCCTGATGGACTTCTAGTGCATCTTTGAAGGAAGAGCATATTTTCTCTTCCACTCAAATAGCATTTTTTTCCCACATACACTGATTCTCCTTACTCCCCACCCCATAATAGCAACTTAAAACAGCTAATGGACAGAAATGTTTGTTGGACCCAAAGTTTGGTTGGAGACTGTAGATACCAAATCTGTATCTCCTACAAAATAATCTGGGATTTGTTCAGGATCTGTTGTAGATTTGTTGTGTAATATTAATGGACTTCTTCTAGAAGGACATAACTCAAAAGTGGTATTATTTGGATTGATGAGGTTTTAAAAGCTAGAAAATGACTGTGCAATTATGACTCTAGTGCTCTGTCTTTACAGCAGTATTAATGCATCTGAAAAGATTTTTGGCAAAGCAATTTATACTCTCATGAAATTGGCTGTAACTACTGAATGCATGTTTCCTTTTCTCCGYGAGTTTAAAAGGTCTGTTTTACTTCCTTATCAATACTCTTTATCCCTCGTTTTCCTTTTAAAATACCCACTGTTCAGTGAAAGATTTCTTTGTGCAGAATCAGTAGTGACGTGACATGATTTATTCCAAGCTAGCTGCAGTTTATCAGGAAAATAAACATAGGAAGCAATAATGCATGTAGGTAGCATCCTATGTCAAATATGCACATCAGTTAATAGAACGATACAGATAAAAGGTTTGTAGAGTTTTCTAAATAAATTTTAACTGATTTATCACATTATTGCACAGGAATATTGGTGTTGAGAGTTTATCTTTTCCAGACATGTGTAAGTTAAATCTTTCTCTGCTTTTATGAGATCCTCAAGTAAGTCTAGCASGGAAGAGTCTGGAGCAGAAGAGTCTGTGTGCGTATGAGGTTACTATTTACAAATAAGCACCTTCCACATAATTCCAAAAAYGAGTATTTACTATAGTAAAATAGCACGTGTATCTTTGCACTTCATAATATACACAAAGAAACCAATAACTGTGCCAGAATCCGTATCAACATGTGCAATGCACTTCTGCAGRAACGTGGCTGTATTGTATAATGTTTATCTATAAAATTGACAGAGACGGATCTTCTTTAGAATTTTTTCTAGAAGTTTGCAAAGCTCTTGTCAGGTTTCACTGTCAACCCTTCCTTCCAAAAACCTGTGATTACAGGGAAATAGAGCTTCTCTTCAGTTCTGTGTTGTATCAACAAAATGCTAATGGCTTTTCAGCAAGCCTGGACTGACCAGTGCTTTTACGTTAAGGAAATAGCTGCTTTTTTCTTTGCAGGTTAAGGAAATTAAGATAGACTGTAAAATAGAGATGCTTTATATACCAGAGCTCTTTTTCTTAGTATTTAGTCTAACAGACATACCTTAATGCAGCAGTTTGAGGTGTGTAATGACTGCCAGAATTTTGTGAAAGATTTTCCTGATTTCAACAAAAAGAGAAACTGACCATTTTTAGGTTTCAGTGTTAAAACAAAAAATCATATTCCTATGATATTTTGTTAAAAATATGTCAAGCCACCCACTTCCAGAGGAACAAAGCATTTGGAGCAGTGTGCTCTGGAGRAGCAAATCTTGCTAGGATGAGCTTCCTTGATTTTGCGGCATTTTTGAAGACTGTCTATTAAGGATTGCTAATAAAATGCTTGGAAAAGATAATGATAAAAAATACTGTTCTCACTGAATGATAGCTGAGTAGTAGTTGTAGCRTTTTGATTTTAAATGTTTCTTCCTTTTCTTTCCTGTGGTAGGAAGCTTTAGTCATTCACTTAAGTGCTCCGGTGAAAAGCACCAGCGCTCGTATTCACTCACTGTACAGAGTTAATATTCYGCAATCTTTCCCTGCTCCTCGCATTCAGAGGGAGTTTCCAACTGCACTTTTCCTAGCAGCTGCCAACGTTGTCAGCACTGATCTGTCAGAAAGGATTTTTCCTGGCAAAACTTTGAAGCTACTTTCTGACATCCCCAACAAACTAATTGTTGTCTCCTGCCTCCGAGAGCCCTCTGAAGTCCCAACGAGTTAGTGTCTTCTCAAGAGATGAGAAAGGGGACTCACAAAATCAATTTATCAGGCTATTACGCGTTGTCATCAGCCAAAACAAAAACCTGCTAAAGACAGGAGAAAAAGTAGAAGAAATGGGTCTCTGAGAAAAGGTTACAGAACATCCATCTTCTCTCCTCTTCTGATTGTTTCCTTTCTTTACCCATTTTCATACCCATTTCCCTCCGCTAAAAGACACTTTATGACAAGCATTGTAATCTCTTTAAACCAGGGGGGAACCTCTTCTTTAGGACAGAATCTTTGCAAGGCCTGAGTGACAGCGGGAAGGGGTCCAATTGCCACCGAAGACACGAGGCAATAAATCATCCACCCCTGGCATCGACTGGCTGGACTCGTCCCCACTTCCTGGTGGCGCCCGATGCCGGGGAGTGACAGAACGGCTATTGTCAGCCCCCAGCAGCCACATTCCCTCCTTCTCCCCCCGAGGTCCCGAGCTTACCTAAGAAATACAGATTACAACGTCCAGATGGGGGAGGGGGGCAGAAAAGGAACCTCTGCTGAGGGTAGGAGGAGGAACACGTGAAAGTGATGCTATCGTTGCATACTTTCGTTAAGTCCAAACAATCGTAGCAACTGGAGAAATGCTATCGGTTTTATTGGTAATTACTGAAATGTCTTTTAAAGCCCTAAAGCAAGACGCTGATTTTGTTTGCTTGTTTTTAAGACTTTCAATTTCCAGGTGACCCCCGGTGCCGTGGTTACTCTTTAACTGAGGTAAGGCAGTGCTAGGAGGTGTGCACTGTTTTAAGCACAACAGCTCTTCACCAAACAGAACAATCTTAAGGAGGAAATACTGGATTGAAAAATAAGTGCTTGTCACCCAGATATACAGATTGGAGCATGTTTTGGATTCTTTCAGGCCAAACCCAAAGATCTTTGCATTATCAAGTTATCACAGCAAATACCGTCGTGGGTTTTTTTATCATTCACACTTAAATTGCTCTAAAGGAAATTAAAAAATGTGTCAGGTTTGTTCCACTGAAAGACTCGAATGTTGCTACCACATAAAAGACATTTACAGATAAGTTGTAATCAGCTAGAAGTTATATATTAACTGATGAATTATGGTAAAGAGAGGAATAAAAGACTGCAGGGGGATGAGTCTTTAAACCTGAAACCCCTCAGAAGGTCACCAAAGGATAAGAGTAGCAGAATATTTATCACTGCTGCATTTTTATCCCTATTGATTTTCCCCTCAGTGTCATTAGGGTGTTTCCTCTAGACAAATGAGCTTTGGAACAGTAACCATTTATTAATTATTGTTGATGCTAGGAAAAACAACCCATTCCCTCTAGAATACCCCTAAACTTAGCGCGCTTGCTAAATGTAATGCAAGAGAGGAACTTGACTCCGGAAATTTAAATAATGAATTAGTTAACGTGCCATTGACTCCTCTATTTTGTTGTGGTAAGTGGAAATCTATGTGCATTTGTTTCCAAATGTGCTGTCATTTGGTATGTCCAGTGCCATGGTTCTCAATTATGGAAATCATTTGGGGGTATAGGAATGCAATAGATATTAAAAAAAAAAACAATTTGGAGCTCCATAGTCAGGCAGACATGCCTTTCATTATCATAAGAAATATAGAGATTAGATCATCCTTCCAAATATCGACTAGCCTGGGGGTGAATAGTTTTTGTTTGAGTGAGTGAGTAAAACATCATTAGTTTTTTCATGATCACCATGGGAAAAACTGACAAGTAGATTTTTCTGTTGGCTGGKTATATTTTTATGACAATTGTGTAAGGCTATGTTATATGGTTCTGCATATAATGAAACTCCTTCGTAGTTTAGTAGCAAGGAAAAACATGATTCCTTTTCCTTTTAACTGTAAATTGATTAGGCTACACTGAACTAGCGAAAGTAACTAAGAGTCTTTGTTTTAACATTTTGAATAATTTAATRAAAAGCCTCGAAGGTCTTTGGATTCACAGTCAAATTGCTACAGAGRGTAAATGAGATGAAGGATTTTCTGGGCTGCGTGACAGTTCTATCCCATTTCATCATCTTAACTAAAAAATAATCCTATCTAACTTGAAATCCACAGCAGCTGTAAGTAGAAAATAAATCCAAASCGCAGCTCAGACTTGTAACCTAACAGCTATCATAAATAATCAGAACCTATTTGAAGGTGGAAGATGGGACATTAGAAGCTATTTACACTACTAGAGTGATGCCATTGATCAGTAACAGCAACCCGTAGATAAGACTCATATGATGTCATGGTTATTTATGATGGGAACTGACAGTAAAGCTACTAGAGAACTTTCTTCMCGACAGCTTCATTCATTTCTGTTTGTGATGCATTTTGCTGTTAAAGAAGCAATCAATAGCAAAAYTGTGGTGATAAAAGTTATTACTGGTTAAATGTATGAAAAATGTGCCTGTGTACATATACATATATAATGCCAACTATGAGAACATTAAAAAATTAGGTCAGCAGAATTTATTAAATTTTTTTACTACTGATGTACAGTAAGGCCATTTTACATTCTTTGATGGTGAACGTGTACTACAGTCCGATTTATTTTCTAATCTCATTGAACTTACTGCAACCAGAAGAAATGCAATGTTGCAAAGATTTAGTATAATGTTGCAGGTTCTCTTCAGTGTCCCTTATGGCTCACAGTACGTTGGCTAAAAAAGAGGGGGAAAAAGCTCTTTCAGAGCAGATCAGACACGAGACTCTGCTGTGCAGGACATACATACGTGTTCACCTTTACATTTTTGTCGCCGGCAATTAAAAGGGGCTTAGCAGCAGGCGAGGACTGAAGCTGGTGATGAAACACAGAAGCGCTCCTGTACCAGGTAGAGCACGCACCTATGCGATGCAAGTGTTGTGGCTGTTTAACAACAAGAGCGACAAGAAGGCAGAACCAGTCTCCTCTTTCACGTGCTCCTGGTCCCCCGGGTGGGCGAGGGCCGATAAGGCGAAGGTGAGATCGGGGCCGGGCCCGGAGCGAGGGGGCTCACGCTGCCTCCTCTCCTGYTGCGGGCTCCCCGCCGCAGGGCGGCCGCTTCCCCGGCGGCGGGGCGGCTGGTTTTGTATGGCGAACTTTTCGTAGTGATGCTAAGGCCAAATGATCATAAAAATGCTAATTGAGGAGACCCACAGAAAAAAAGTATATAAAGATATAAATCCTACATTGTAAGAAGGATTATTTTGCTTAAGCCTCTCTGATTTTTTTCATGTATTTTACTTTTTTAGGGAATTTGCACTCAAAAGAAATGTTTCATTGCATTTTTGTAAAATAAGATTTGCACAATTAACAAAGTAACAAAAAAAAGTTCCTGGATKTGTGTTCATTAAACGTGAAAGATGTAAAGAGGGATATGTGTTTAGAAATGCAATATATCCWGCAACAATCAAGTCAGAATTATTAACCCTAAACTCTAGGAATCCAATGTAGGGAGGCCAAAAACTGAAACTGATAATGCACAAAACCCGTGTAATAAGTCATGTGAATCTGTAGAAATTAGAAAGCAGCATAAGGGGAGACAGAGAGTGGCAAAACCTTTTTTTGGTAACAGCTGCACAGGGCATACACTGGTTACTAAAAATCTACTGATGCTTTTAGTCTGGCATTAGTCCAACATTATCTTTATTAGCAAAACCAGAGTGACTGGTAGGTTACCACTGACCCTCAGTAATTCTAAAGCTAATTTTGTGTGCGCTGAGAAGGGAGAGTAAATACAGGTAGCGTCCTCGTTAACCCTGCACGGTATGGGAAATCCGTTACGCTTATTTAATCTGCTGCGACGCGGCTAGGTCTTCTGCGAGCGCCGCGCGCCGGGGCCGGCGGCCGGCTCCGCAGCCTCTCCGGAGCGCGCGGGCAAAGGCAAACGGCGCTACGTAAGGCTGCGGCCAGGCCTGGACCCGCAGCAGTCCCCGAGACCTTACGCTCACTTCCAAAAGTCTGTTAGTTATTGTTTAATAATTACCTGGTTTTTCTCTAGTCACAAATGAAAATTTATCCTTTGAAGTGATGTTCAATGGTTTTTAGACTGACTGACTTCGTCTTCATTGTTGTAATTATCAAATATTATGGAAAATGTTATCAAAAGTTTCACCTTTTTGTTTAGTGGGGCAATTGTAAAATGCCCCGAGTTATTTTTTTTAGTGAAAAAAAGTATAAAGCTGATTTTACAGAAAATTGGCTTATAGAGACAAAGTCGTAGTGCAATTCCGCCTACTGTATCCTGGCTTGGGTTGTTTCGTGCTCGCAGCTTACTGCTGCCTCTCTTACGAAGCGGGAGCAGAGCATCTTTGCAGAAACAGGCCTAGGTGTAGGGGCTGTGGGCCAGCGTGTGCCTACAGCTCGGCATGGACCATCGCGCTAGCAATGCGTTCCTGCCGACCACAACCAAACCAGTGGAAAATTGCTCCAATCACGTTGGCTTCTAGCAGATTGAAGTAGCGAGGAATTACTTAAATGTTGAAGAAAGACAAACAAACAAACTAGGGCTTATCTGGATTTGTACCAAAATCAAGTATAGTTCCCAGAAGCTCATCCGCATTAGCTGAACCCTGCAGTCCTCCGTTGGCCTGGATAATCGCCTCCTTTGGAAAGAAAGGAGCTGTTCCTGGGAGGTTACTAATGGATTTTACAGCAGTTCTCAAGAGGAAAAAGCCTATCTCCCTACTCTTTTACATCTTATAGTGCAAGTCAATTAAGCTCAAGTTTTGACAACTTATTTTTGGCCACAAAATCTATCCATGTGATCTATTTTCCAGTGGAGCCAAACATCTGCGCTGAGATTGATTGTAATGAGAACTGCTGGGGCTCAGGCCACCTGCACAGTCAGCTCGCGCTGGCTAAATCAGAAGGCCCCCAAAAGAAGATCCTTTTGAAAATGTGGCTCTCATTTTTTCACTTATAACTGAGGGATGCATTGGGTGTTTGGGGTGTTCGTGTGACTGACTGAAATAACATATGTAGGACATACTGAAGTTCTTTGAGAGAGTATGCTATGTGAGTACAAAATCTACTCTTCCCTTTGAAGACAAATATCTCACCAGATACATCTTAATGCATCCAATAGCTCTTCTCAGAAATTATAAGTAAACATTGCTGTTCTCACTGATATGAGTTGTTTCCCTCAAGCGGCAATCCCACCCCAACAGCCTCGCTGTTCACAATGCAAAACTTGTACATCAGAAAACTAGGAAGAAATTTTATTTATCTACTTTCCAAAGAGAAAGAAACCATTCTTATTTGTGAGTGCTCTGCATCTTTCTTTGTCTTGGTCTAACTAGCATATCCGCTGATAGCTCCTATCATTTCTCAACCCRTGTTTCGGATTGCTTCAGTTTAAATGAACACCTTTTGAATCATTTGGCATGCCCCAAATTTCCAGCGAAAGTGTGAGGCTTAGCATACTAGGGCAGAGCTCCAGAGCTGCTACTGATCTGAGACCTGCTGATCAGGAGGAACCTCAACAGGAAGAAGATAAACCGAGAACAAAGACTTTGACAGCTCAGGATATTTGACCCAGAAGCTTACTTATCTGCGGACATGTCTATTCACATTTGTGGCTCCTACAGTCAGGAATTTGCCCCAGCAAACTGATGCTAACAAATGCAGTTGTCCAGGATGCCCCTTCTGCACACATATATGCATTTATCCAGATATTTGAAACAAATTTTTCTTTTCATAGTGTGTCAATGGATTGTTATGATGTGTTTTGATGTACTGGAAAAGGGGGATTGTTCCGTATGTGAAACAATTGGAGGGTGAAAATCCTGCTGCCTTTAGGATTTTTCCTGTAAGCCGCTGAACCTGTGCTGGGAATTGCTCCACTGATTTCCCAGGACTCCCTGCAGAAAGGAATATGTGCATTTGCTCTCCATTTCTAGATGTACTGTCAGTGAACCCTGGTGGAGATTCAGACTCTCCTTTGCTGAAATATTCCTGCCCCCAAAAGATCATGCAATGTTCTTTCAATACCAGACCTCAGCCCACATGGCAGTAAAATGATGACAGTCGACATATATAAACAAGGCAGAAAGCAGTTAGGCATGCGGCTGAGATGGAAAACTGATTCTTTAGGCTAACTTTCATTTGAGAAAAGTGAAAAGAAGGTACAAAGGACTGAACAGCACTTGCTGCAAATGCTGATAACTGATTGCTTACACAGGTAAAGTGGTAATATGTAGATGCTGGAAAAAAATACTTGGATGAGTCTGGTTTGGAACTAGTTCTTGCTCTGAAATGAAAAAGATGCAAGAAAGGCAGGAGAAGCTGGCATGCAAAATACTCCTCCTAGGGGCAGAAGAAGTGGCTGCACCAGTCCACATCTTGCCAGATTTCATCAGAGCACCTTTACTTCTGCAGGAGCTGCTGCAGCTTCCTGAAAACCCAAATTAGAGACACTAAAGTTGATAATTAATATAAAGGCTTGGGTTGATGCAATATATCCCTTTCTACTGCTTTACTCTCCCTGCAAGCGTTTGTTGCAAGTGGTGGCTAATCAAGCGAGCAGGTTGCCAAATACTGTGTCTGCATCTGAGCTAAGCAAAACAACGGTGCTACAGGGAACTAAGTCTGCTCTCTTACTGTATTTCCCTTTCTCCCCTGCCTCATACAGTAGTAACTGTTCGYGTTTTGGGGGTTTCTCATAGGGCTACAGTTTCAGCACTGCTTTTTTTTYCTTATCCCCCTCCTTCCTCATTTGTCCCGTTAAACTGCAGAAAATCCGTGATTCGGAAAAATGCAAAATTCTTTCTATAGGGGATATAATGGAAAAAAGGGTTAAATTTCTGAGTCCCACCAACCTTGCTTGTGTCCTTTTTAGATGCATTTTAAGCCTTCTCTGCAGTTTGTGTAAATTACACACACAATATAGGTGTGTGAATACATTAAATATGCTTTCATAGGTTTGCCTGTCATATCATAAAAGCAGCAATAAAATACTGAGAGTATATTATACTTATTAATGTACATTTGTAATATATGATCATTAATCACAAAGTACTAATAACAGACTTTTTTATCATGTTGAGGCAAAACTTGCCAGCTTTGACGGTTATGGCTGACTTTACAACTACTTGCCTGTCAATTTTAAACATGGTGGAGTGAATATTTCGCAGTGAAAATGTAAGGTCCCTAAAACATCTGGTTGTAAACCTGCAGTAGGTTCTGAAGCAATAATAAAGCTTGTGATGGATGAGTCACGTGAAGCTTCCTTCACCAGAAAGCTGTTGCATTTCAAGCTTTTTCTTCTCTAATAATAGACTTTCAGACTTCGGACAATAGCTGGAGCCTTTCCCTTATTATAGGGGCAAAGYCAGCGTTGAATGGCAGCCCTGGGCAGGGCTCAGCTCTCTGACAGGGCACAGGAGGAATCTCCTGCCGCGTGTCCCAATTTCCCAAGCCCCACGGTTGCTCTGTGCTGGTGTCTTCAGCTCCATGCTCCAGGTATGAAAATCCGTCCTCCAGCTTGCTCCTGCTCCTCCCCTCCCAGGCCGCTCTTTGCATCTGTTAAAGGATTCCTGCGTTGTAACAGGACACAGAGCTGCCCTACAACGTTGTGTTTCCTGGCCGGGCAGCAGACTTGGCCTCGTTTTCATTGTCAAAGATGACAGTGGCGATGGAAGGTGAATAAGGGTTTTCCTCTGTGTGCCGCAAAGCTCCCTCTGACTCCGGTGAGATCAGTCTCTAGAACTACAGACTTGGGATTTGCCTCCGGGATCCTTTAGCTAAGCTGCTGATGGGTTGCCTTATTAACTCGGATGCCATTTCCCTCCGACTGGCCTTTGATTCGCAGGATTTTTATCCATTTGAGAATCAGATTCTGCGAAAACACCTCAAAAACCCATTTACAGCAAAGTGGAAAGTTTTCCCATAGCCATATGTTTCCTATGTAAATGTATGTGGTGACCTTGGAGCCATCTAAATCCCTGTGCACATCTCACTTGCTCACTGACGCTTTTTTGGTGAATCAGAAGTAAAATCAAAAGCCTCTTTGAGGATTACTGAAAAGGAATTCCACATGTGTTAGTGTGTGTGCACACAGGCCATTTATTTTAGAGCACAATCTCACTAAAATCAAATGAATATAATCTGAACATGCTTTTAAGAGATTAAAACCAAAAAAGATGAAACTGGAAAGCCTTTTGAATTTTTATAGGAGACAAACAATTTATGTGGTCCATCATGTGCATTTTCAGACCAACCTTGTTAGAGCATATTTTCAACATAACAGGAGAGAACGGCAGTGTCATTATGGACTGCAGACCTCTACAGCACACTATTATAGTCCAAACATTTTAAAAAGTCTGTTCTCAATGTCATCCTTCTATAAAGAAAACAATCCCATCTTTCCAAAGTCATCCATCACCAGGCTTTTAACCTTTTATCCTCTTTCTGGGAAGGTGCACACCATCCTAGAGCTCCACTAGTGACTAGATTCTGGACACTTGATTCCACCAGCCTCTTTCCTTGGCCGCAAAACTCATTAGGGACTCCAGAAGTAACCTGGTAGATACAAATTCTGCTCAGGTCTCCTGTATAATATCAATCCGAGACTGATAGAGCAGCTGGAAAGACACTCTCACTTCTTTTTTTTTGCTAGGGAAAAAGCCTAGTTATGCTTTTCTGCCTCTCATCATATTGCCTGTTCTTATCTCAACAACTCCCCCGTAAATTTAGAAATCAAGAAAAGTGCTTTAGTGACAGACTTAAAGCCGGWCTCCTCTGTCTTTAGAGCAGATACAAATCAAGGTCGTGCCCTTTCTCTTGTGCTCTCCCAAAGGTGCTCGAGATCTGTTTTCTTCTGGCTTGCGTTAGATCACATCTTCCCAAGAAGGGCTAATCTTCATTCAGTGCGGATATGCCACTGACACGGATTAAATGGGTCGGCACAGAAAGCTAGCAACATTTCACCCAAAGATGATAGCCATCCCTTCCCATACGGATGATCAGAAATAAATGTTCATGCTTTCAGTACGGTTTATATATAATGCATCTATTAGGCATCTTTCCTGTAGGACAAGGGAAATGTTCAAGCTCTGTAACTTTCTCTCTTTTTGTGTATTTAGGAAAATATACTTGTCTGTACTGAAATACCAGAAACTGTATATACAGCTGTCTATCTAAACACAAGAGTGATTTTTAAATCCTAAGACCAGTAACATGACTGAAGAAAGGGTTTAAAAAAAAGGAAACCATCACATGGCAGAGATGAGCATCCACCGTGTCTCAAAGGCCATTTCCTGCCTCGTGTTTGTTTTTATACATGCAGGCATACATAAATACRTATGTAATATCTATTTCATAAATCCATTTGTGCTCTCTCATTCACGCCTGTGGATTTCCCCCTTTTTTTCCTGTGGCGGATCAGTGAGTCAGACTCCGTTCCAAAGGGACAGATGGTGACAGCATCCTAAGAGATGCCTTTTTTTTTTTTTCTTTGAACATTATCGGAGTACCATTTTCAGGTTCTGTGTTTATATTTTTTGGGCTCGTTAGTTTTCATGGCTTGATTTCAGTAGTGTGCCTACATGACATTTATTTGCTTTATGAATTGAGGTTTTTTTAATTCACTTCTTTTSCTTTTAGTGAGTGAGTAGATCCATGCTGTAAAGTTTTAAGACTTACTCTTGAAACACTATCTTCTTGGCTAATAAACTGAGATGATGACAAGATCTGTAGTGAATATTCAAATAAATGTGATTACTTCATTTCATGTCAACAGAGGAGGTGAAAAGTGCAGCTCAACTGGCTTGGTAAGATCGGAAGGAGGGGCTGAGAAAATGCAAGAGACAACAAAGAGATAGTTGGTAAGATTTAGTGGCTTTTTTCAGCAGGGGTGTTGAGAAGTCAGTGTTGCAAAGTTCAGCAGGGTCAAACAAAGTGCAGAAACTTTCTTATATTCATTGAGAAGAGCTTAAAATATGCTTCCAGAATTCAAATTATAGGGAAAAATAGATTGATAGATGATGTGCTACTTTTTACCAGTCTAAACAGGGCTGAAGTTTACACCGCGCGTATTATCTTTTTTATATGGGAAGGTAGAAAGTCCACTGTCTTTGACAAACTGTAACTGTGATAAGACATACTCTTCCAGGAAATCATGAAGGGCCATTACAATACTGGTAGTGTTTCCATGCTCAAAACCTGGCTCATCCAGAAAGACATACTGATCTAAAAGTACTTTTCTTGCTGAACGTTTGTTAATAATGAAGCAATCACTGCCAAAGGCAAATAAGGATTATTCGTATGGAGGCAATAAGCTATATGGCATGCACATTGAATACACCGTTCTGGCATGGAGAATGTGTGATTGCCTTCAGGATGTTCCTGGGAAAAGCAGGCCCGTCTTTGGTTTACCGGTACTCAGTACACAGTTCTCTACTGCAGCAACCCTGTAGACGTGGAGCAGTAGGATGGGTTTGTTTACACAGACGAAAGCTTTGTCTCGAGGGAAAACGGCAGCCTGCGTCGGTGCGCGCTAACCTTTGGTTCCAGTGCCAGCGGTGTCCTTGGGAGTGTCCTGCTCCTCTTGTGGGAGCAGGGCGAGATCCCTCCCTGTAGCTTCAGTGTTTGCCTTTGATGATTACACTCACCATAATGTTTGATGAGCAAAGACTTCTGTATGCAGTGTGCTGACTCATCCTGGGTCATAATCTTGCTTCAGTAATTAGAAAATTATATCCTCTGCAAGTAACACTGCACATAGTCTTGTTACATATGTGAGACTGTCCCAACCACRTTGAGTTTTCTACATACAGTAATTTCCTTTTACAGGGGGACAGGCACCCTACCCTACAAAATGACTGAAAGRTTGTCACCACCCATATTTGCCCTTGAAAATCTGCTCTGTTGATCATGAAGTTAGAGACAGCTAAACTGCRTTGTATATTTGCTGCTCATTAAGGCATCTTGTTCCTAACACAGTTAGGAATTAAAAGTTAGCATGAGCCCACAGGGATGGGATAACTGGGATAAAAGGGGTTCCTCCATGGAGACCCACAGATACGAATCTGTGGAAGGCCAGATTTTAGGAACTGCTTAAAATTCCAGTGCTTCTCCAGCAAATCGTCCTGATTTGTGGCTGCAGGGACCCACCGTTGTGGACTCCTCAGGGTATTTCCGGATAGAAAAGGCAGTTCATTCAAAGGACTCGGTTCCCTCCTTCCTCAGGTTCCTGTGCTCGTAGGATTTTCTGTACCTGTATGTGCCCAGGTTTCTCCCAGTCTAAATGGGGATCGTAGTTCTTACCCATCTCCTAGGGTGTTGCATTGCTAAAATCATTAGCATGTCTAATGAATTTTGAAATCTTCATGCGCAATGTCCTACTGATGTGCAAAATCTTAATGTCTCTGATCTCACATTTTACAATATTCACAACTTCACCTTTCAAACTGCAAGTTTAGATCATTTGTTCCAGGCACATGCTGTAAAGGATTTTTAAAATACTTGTCCAACCTGCAAATCAGTTGATGAGATCTATGATCAAATTTATTTGGAAAAATATTTCTCTGGCTTCAGGCTACACATGGAAGGTGTTATCCTGGACAGAAGCATTGTCAGAAAGTCATAAGCAAGAGAATATAGAAGGCTACTGATAATAAAAGCTGTCA
Organism: Rhea americana; assembly: GCF_003343005.1. NCBI lineage: Eukaryota > Metazoa > Chordata > Aves > Rheiformes > Rheidae > Rhea > Rhea americana. The sequence continues at coordinate 2,096,682 of NW_028186934.1, forward strand.
TGAAATGCTGGCTATGGTGGTTGATGGCCAACGTAATAAACTCCTCTCCTCTTCCTCATTCCGGAAAAAGCTAATTTGTGATATCAGTGCTATGYTGTACTGCTATTCACTTAGGAGCTGTGCTGGCCTTGGAGAGGGGCACAACACAGAAGTAGCTACGCAGCAGTTAGGCATTAAACAGAATATAATTTGTTCTGATGGCAGATGATAAAGGACATACCATTAAAACTATTTTTTTACCAAAATGATTATTCTTCGGACTTGCCAAGGGGATTTAGAGATGGGATGATATTAAATGGATTAAGAAAAGAATGCAAGAAAACATTATAATCCAGAAACCAGATAGCTGACTAGAGCAGGAGAAAGGCTTGTAATGTCAAATGAGAGCTTCACATGGAAATAAGACCGGTGTTCGGTTTACAAAGTCTTCCAAACAAAACTGAAGATTCATGGTAACCATTTTTAAGATTGTTGATTCCCCTTGCGAAAGGAGAGACACTGACCAAAAAGGCACTAAACACTGCAGAGAGAATGATTTGCATTTCTTCTTCTTTTTTCTTAAAGCAATTGTTGTTCTTTCGTATTTATCTTTGTTTTTCACTGCTATTTTACCTGTAAAAATAAGATCTCCTTAAAAATCCCTGTATATCGATCAGAGTGCATCTGTTTCTTTCATGCCCTGATTTCTTCCACCTTTTAAAGGACTTTTATGACCGAACAATTTATCTAGGTGAGGAAAAGCCTAAAAGATTTGATTTGGATTCTCTTTGGTAAGCCACTAAGTGTTGACTGCCTATCCTGAAATAACGTACTGAGTCTGCAAAATTGTGTTGTAAAGAAATTACAGAAGGACTTYAACAAATTAATTTACAACTGAGTCTATTCAAAGAAACAAAATATTCTCCCTTAGTAAAGCTCCTCTCTCCAATTTTCCCAATAGTTCATGATTTCTCTGTCCCTGAATGTTACGTTCCCACTCAGCACAGCAAAAATGAAGAAAAAGGAGAAGACAAGTGACAAGCTTTCTCCTGAGATTTTAGACCTCCTTTGCCCTGTCAGCAATGCTTGTAAAACTTTTTAATAGTTTTTTGGCAACTCCAGTTCAAATCCAGGCTGGAACTGGAGATGCAAAGCCACTTACTCAAACTGCTTGGAGACAGAACAACTCGATGAATCAAAAAACTGCTGAAGCTCCTTCAGGAAGATCTTGTGTTTATTTTTACAGAATATTGCTGAAAATTAATTCCAAGTATATACACTGTGGAGTGCTAGGAGCATAGTATACTCGTACTGCACGGCTTCCAGCATTAAACCAAAGCTAATTCAAATCTGAATAGCAGATGATTTTGCCAGTGTCCACAACTGATCTACGCAACTCAAATTAGCTGCAGAAACAGTTATGAGCAAATACTAAATAACACAGATGACCGAGAAAGTTGCAATCTGCTGTAGGGCAATTCACAGGGAAGATTATGGAATTCACCCCACATGCTCTTCTTTGCGCTGTATTCCTTGAAAAGGTTACGGGATGATTGTTTTTGCCTAACAAAGTTTAGCTGAATAGTTAATACTATAATCCTGCAATTATGTAGTAATAGTAATACTATAATAATAGTGATAAGTCAGCTGAGAGGGCCAGTCCGTTTTCCTCTGAAAAGTAATAGCTACTATAGGAGCTACTCTAAAATCCACTCTTCTCTTGCAGTTGCCACTATGCCTTGACCATTTTTTATGAGCTCAATACAGGGGTGCAATCAAGCGGTTCTGCTGCCTAAACACCCGACTGTTTCGGCTGCTTTACAGAGATCACTTTTGCTTATGAATTTAAGAAATTAAAAGGGAAATTTTCAGATGCTACACATTGCTCCATCATGAAAACAGCAATTCCAGAGGAACTTTAATTCTGGCTAATGTGCAGAATAAATGCTTTTGAAGCGTGGTCTTGCACTTCTCATTAACAAGCAAACAAAACGAATGATCATTTTAACGCATTGAGTAATTCTAAACAGATGAGGTGATTATTTCTGCACAGTTTATTTTTTCACCGCAAGGATGTTAAGGGTTAACACTTCCACAGCRTATAACTGACAGTGGTAATATTCTCTTTAGCCCAAAGCGGAAGAAGAGGGGAGTTGCTTGTTGTTATAAAAGCAGGGAAATTCTGGATCTTAGTAAAATAAACCAGGACTTTGTTTCTTGAAGTAATTATTCTCTGGAGAGAGAATAGGAAAGATGGAGGCAATTAGGAATGACCTTGCATCATTGAGTTGTTGAGAACTTCTGGATCAGTGGCTGATATTTTCATAACTCCATTTAAGTAGAGATTTTTAAGCCCGTCCTGCCCGCACTAGAGCCCGTCGCAGTTAACGCTCTAACCATCCCCTCGTGCTTGCCGAGGACCGGCCAGGCCTGCGCTGGCGGGGCGAGCGGCATGTGCCCCCGCTCCGAGGCTGCTTTCCGGCGCTCGCCCCAGCCCAGGGCGCTGCCAGGCCAGAGCCGTGCGGGGCCTTACGTTCCTTAGGTAGCTGGGGCATTGCATTTACTGGAACAGCAACGCAAAATAAACCTGGGAACACTTTTCAGTAACCTCCACCTAACCCCTTTTAAGTAGAGATTTGCATTCTGGTGGTTTTTTTCTTCTGAAAACTGTCTTTTGAGTGTTATCATTTAAAAAGCGTGTTTAACTTTTATGTGTGAAGTTGGCAATGAATTACTATAAAGCAAATAAAACCGTCCTAGCAGCCTGAAAGTGGTGATATAGCAGATAGCATTCACACCCTCATCTTTGTATTCCGTTCCTGCAAGGATATCAGTAGGCAAACAAGGCTGCGTCTCTAATAGGTTTAATACAGGAACAATTGCTCAAGTTTCCTGGCCGCACTGTGGGAAAGGTAATGCGCTCTCCCCACGGCTCCTCTGGCGTCCCGGACCSATAGTGCTACCTGGGCACTGCGTTATACAACTGCCGCTGGCCCGAGGTCTCGGAGGAGTTACGCTCGGGCTCGGATCTTCTCTGCGGGCCCCTGATTTGGGAGCTCTTTAGTTTCTGAGCTTACGACACCTCTAGGGACTGATATATAAAGTGCTGCTGCAYCGTGCTGTTATAAAACCAAGGCCCTTTAAAGCATCTGAGGAAGGGTCTCAAAATAAGTTGGTTTTGAAAGTCATAGCCTATTAGCACTAGCAGCTTCAGCAAATATGTGTATTTTTCTCTGGCAAGTCTTTCCCAGCTACTGTCCTTTTTGTAATCTGATAATATCAGAATCCGGCACAGTCACATGAAAACTGTTTACCTGGATGGCATAAGCATGTAAGGGCCCATCTCCACGTCGCATACCACTGGAGAAGAGGTTGCTGTGGGCTCAGAAAAAGGCATGCAAATTTTTTTCATAGCTTTCCTGTTGTTTGGTTTGTTTGATGTTCTTCTAGCTCTGACAGATTGTAGAAAACTGTTTTCTCTTATAGAGGCCATCACCTTTTGAGTGATGTAGAGGAGCTGCTCTGTTCTTCTGAGTTGTTTTTATGCTATATATTTACTTAACAATTTCATTTTCTGAGTAGTTGTTGAAAGAACAGGAGTTTGTAAATTATACTACACTAAACTGTGGATACTGTCCATGGCTTTAAGCCCAGACACTGTCAAATGCTTTTCCAGATCCTGGCTGGTTTGAGAAAATCATTGTGAATTACAGAAGTATCAACATTTTTGTATTTAAATATTTTGTTTTTCATTTCTTCTTAGCATATTCTTACTTGCTTTTATTGCTGGCAACCAGTTTTCAGAAAGGGTTGGAACGGAATTTTTGCACATGTGGAACTGAACATTTGTGGTCTCAATTATTGAAAAATTAGAAAGTTCAAAAATAAAAATAAGATGAATGTTAGGTCTTTGAACCCTACTCTCTYGCTATTTGTTTTCTTTGTGCATTAGAATTAAAAATGCCTTCTGTCATAATAATAATAATTCTTTGCGCTACTATCCAGGGATCTCAAGTTACTGTACACACATTAAAATGTTATGTTTTCTAACACTCCTGCAAAGTAAGTCTTATCCCCCCTTCCCGTTTTCCAGATGGGAAAGCTGGGCTGCAGCAGCGACCTTGCCTAATGCCAGGCAGAGGCTTTCAGCGAAACCGGAGCCGACAGCACCGTCCCGCGCTCTCGGCTCCGCGCGGGGGCGGCCGCGCCGCTTCCGCGCCGGCTCTCCGCCGCGGCAGGGTGCTGGCGGCGTGCGCGCCGCCTGAAGCGTCTTTTAGACGGCCTTTAGGATCACACCCGCAGGCCGCCGCCGCGAGGTGTGAGCGGAAACCCCAAAGAGCGAGCGTTGCTCGCGGTGCCGCGGCTGCGTGTCGCGGAGCGGGAGCGAGCGCCGGCCTTGACCGCCGTTCCGCGGACCGGCCCCGGGTTGTCGTCTGCGCATCTTTAAATGGTCGCTTAGGRGAACTGATGACACTTCTTTCTGTTTGGGTAAACAGTGTAGCCATCTAAGATGGAAGGTTTCTCAGCTTTCCGTTTGGTTTACATATATATAACTTAAAAGTTCCATTCTGGAGCGTGTTGTAGTCGGATCTTTTGAACTGAAGCCGTTGTGTACACGTACTGGGCTCCCCTTTCATTATATAATGTTAGAAGCATCCATCATTGGCCTGGCAAATATTTCTGCTTTCCTGGGGCGAAGCCGGGGGACTTACTCGCACCAACTGACCTAGCTAAACGTAACGCCTGCCCGCCGCAGCTTTCTGCCGCGCCGAGCGCACCGCGGCCCTGCCGCCCGCCGGCCAGTTACGCGGCCGTCCTTTCCAGCGAGCCGCTGCGGYGGTACGGCGAGCCGTGGCGGCGACAGCTGCCACAGACGAGGGGATCTTTCTTGGTCAAAAAAGTTATTTGAGTTTGTAGCTATTATTCTGGTAACTCGTAAATTAGCTCACATGTAGGCWGAAAAAAAGTCCTTACTGATTAATCAGCTGCTTCTAGACACGCTTCGCTCGAGCCACGAGCGCACTGTTTCCGCAGAAGGTTGAGACCTGCCTTAGCAACCTGCTCGAGCCACCGAGCTCCCAGTCTGCGCTGGGACTCACCTGGCTGTTCCTCTTGCTTCGCACGGTTTCCCTCCAGGCTACCAGGCTTCCTTCCGGGGGAAAAAACCCCACCTGCCTTTTCCTCCCGGGAGCCGTTCGCGCGGGTGCCAGCAGGAGCCGGGCCCAGGTACGAACGTGGGCAGCCCAGAGGTGCTGCCGCGCTCCGCGGCAGCGAGCGAGAGCCCCCGCTCCGGGGGGCCGAGGGCAGACCTCGCGCCGAGGCACGGCCGCGGGAGCGGATTAGGCTGCCCCTGATTAATGACATCCTGCACGGCTGAGTCACCTCGGCTCTCCCGCGCCCTGATTCCTCGCTTGCGAAGCTGAGGATGAACACCTGCCTCCCCGAGGAGCTGTGTAAGCGCGACCGCTTGGCAGAAGGGCTCGGAGGTCCTCGGGAGGAAGTCATCGYGCAGATGTGAGGCGTCTCTGCTGTTAACAACACAATCGTCGTATCGCCCGTTCCATCGCTTCCTGGTGCTAGGTTTGCAGTGTGCGACGTCCAAAGTCACTCTGCAGACTGGTATTAATTACTCCATGCTGCAATTTATATTCACCTCCTATCACCCGGTGAGAATGTTCTTCCTCACCCGTGTTGAGGAAGAGCATTTTGCAGAGTAATTGTAGCRATACCTGCCACTGAGCCCACGGCACCGTCAGGTGGTGACACAGTATAGTTATCATCYGCAGTCTCACTCTCCGCTCTTTAATGTGACTGCAGGTGTCAATACAGAGGTGGAGTTCAGACTTGGATGCGTTTTTCACCTCACTCCTAAAACACTGCAGATCTATTATCTTCCAGTCTTCGTGTAAAGCATCGTTGGTCCTGTAGGTGGTTTGCAGTGAGGAGATAGTGGAATTCAGGTTAAATCATATTTGGAATTCTGCTCAGTCAATCAAGTCTTTTCTTGAATGCTTGCAGACCAGCGTTTCAAGGGGATTGCTTTTGTACCTGCTGTTATGAAAGTCAGTATAAAAATATTGTTCTTGGCTACTKTCCTGATTAACCTAGACATTTTAATGTGTGTTGTGATAGGTCATTTGATGGATAGTCACCTGTACCCTGTGATCAACTCCGACTTGGCCACTTGGGTTGAACTTTAGTTGCTAGCTGTCATAATTTCCCATCTTTTCCTTGATTAATGTTTCCTTTTGTGATCTAAAGGGGAAGTGCCTGGAGAGTTTCTTCTGTGTATACCAACCAGTCTGGTYTAGTGGGAAGGGACTGGACGAGCTAGCGTTTCATTGCAGTTTGTTTTTTATTAAAGAGATACTTACTGTGAAAAGCAAAACAYGAACGTCCTCCGTAAGTTGGTGCCTTTCTCCTCGATTTGTCAGAAAACAAGCGTTGCGTAGTTCATGTGCTTGTAACAGTTCTCCAATGTCCCCTTGGCGGTTCATGCACTTGCAGGTAAAAGCCTTTGTGGTTTAATTACCACACRTTTCGGTGAGCTTTTGGTTTCCCTTCACAAGCAAAAGCACCTTCCAGGGCACAGAGAGTGGTCACCATTACAAAATCCATGTTTATCCATGGTGATGCCTGAGATATTGCAGGTTTTGAAAGGGATTTTGAATCATCCTCTGGGATTTACCTGAGAACAGTATAATTTCTACATGGGAGCTTAAAAATTTATGGAAAGGATATTTGTCTTCTATATYCTCCCATACTCTTTTCTGTACTTCTAGGGCTCAGAACATTTTTCATGGGACTTGGCTGCACACATCCTTCTTGTGGATTTTGCTGCTGTTGAATTCTAGAGAACTTTTCCATTCATTTATCACCTGGGGAGGAAAATAACACCCTGGGGAGTTTTGGCTTAGACCGGCAGAGACTGGCTGATGTCACTGGCCTGAGGGGTACCTTCAGTGGTACCTTTGGATATCTCTCTTTTCCTCACTAAATCTTACCATTATTATATTCTTAGTTTGTATATCTTAATAAAGATTCCTCATAGTTACAAGTTCTTGTTAATCGCCACTTAACAGCATAGCACTGCACATTTTTTACAAATAAATTTACCYTTCCATTACCTGCATAGGTCAAAGCCCTCTGGACTTGCTTCCACAGATATCAGCAGATGTTTAGGCATCTATATAAAAGCTAAGCACTCAGATGCAGACCTTTGCAGACCTCAGGTTAGGTGCTGAAGAGCCAGGTTTTCAATCATGTTCACCAGTGATGAAAAGAGTGGGACAACATGCATAGGTTACATCCTACTCAGGGGTATAAAAATGTCAAGTCTAGCTCAAAATATGAATACAAGCCCATTGAGCATTTAACAATTTGGCCAGAGGCTTTGAGTTCTGATGTTTGAGATGTAGTTAAAATTCAGAGTTTAAAGTGTTGGGTCATTAAAGTAAAAAATAATAAAAAAAAACAACCCACAGCCTTGTAACAGGTGTTGAAACGAGAACAAAGAGTCCATAAAAAGYGTCAGGTGAAGCACTGGAGAGATAAGGAATGATCTTCCTGTGTGCTTACTGCAATAACTGAGAAGATGACCTTTTAAATAGGTAGGGTAAGAAATAGAACTAAACTCTCTTCCACAAGTGCAGTGCTAATTATTTCTGCCTGACAGTAGGAGAATCATCCCCTGCCATTCAGTAGGTTTGGCTGGAGACTGAATTACTCTTGTAAATCCTCATAATTTGTTCATGAGTTTATTGCTCTGCCATAAACATTCCACCAGCGCTGCTKTTCATCCAGCAAGGTCCTTTTCAATATTTCTTTAAAAAGCTGCTGGTGTTTTTTTTTCCCCTTTTTTTAAGGGTTTAAGTTTTTTCACCTGTTTACATGGTGGAGCCTCGTATAGAGTTGGAGTCTGCTCTGCTCTCTGCACCGTAGGTGGACGGGATGGCGCTGTGATTGTACAGCTATGGGTTTGGTTTCCAGATCCAAGGTGTTCAGCGCTGCAGGTAAGAAAATGTTYATTTTAGATTTAAAAATACTCTCTTTTGGGCAGGAATATTTCTAAGTGTGTGAGAGAAGGATCTTTAAAAGGCCATCTTCATGGACAAAATGCTGCATAAAACTGCACTCAAGCAGTTTGATCTTTTAAGAGAGTTTTTGTTTTCCATTAACTCCCACTTTAGAGAATCCGATCGCAGTTCCTTAATTTGCTGGCTTGTGGCTGGTTGCAGTGGACCTTGTGGGTATGCCTCAGCACTAGGCTTCCCCTGGCATAGCAGCGAGGAGGAAGGAGGAAAGAAATTCACTGCGGCAGTTGGTCGGAGGAGAGGCAGTTCTGAACAACAGTTGAAACTTTATTGATAATGAAGAAGGGTTGTTTAGGAAGGGGAGGATGTAGTTAAAGGAAGGATTCATATGATTCATGGGATGTAAATGCAGTTGTCTATTCATCTCACTATATTATCTGTGCCATTCAGGTGGCTCTGGGAAGAGGTGTGTTGCAGAGCACAGGGGCAGGCCGTGTTCTGCACTCCTTGAGTTATCTCATATCCTTTCCTGTGAGATCTTGTGACAGTTCATATTACTGTGAGTCATTGTTTCTTTAAAGCTCATTACTGGCAAGGGCTTGCAGTGAGACACCTAAGTGGCACTGTGTTATCTATGCTTAACAGCCCTGTTAATGTGTGTCACTGGTGAAGTGTCATCAAGCAGAAATGTAGTTCTGGATTTTGGGTGAATCACAGAGGTCTGTTCATCCTTTGTGTCCAGCCAGGCTTCAACTCAGCACTGTCAAGTGATGTCTCAGCTTACCACCTCGGTATTAATAGGTTTTGGTTTCACTCTAATTTGTGAGTTTAATCCTTTCATGGGGGAGGGACAGGAAGAGGGGAGGCTGAAGGAGAGGATGGAGGAATGTTGCCCAAAATGATTTCTCAGGTCATATGAATACCAGATCTTTTCTCTTCTTATCTAAATCCACCGTGAACCTCTCTGTTTTGTCATCTTGTTTATTTGTTTGAAGTTTGTTTTTTTTCCTTGGTTCTAGATCACCACAATAATTACATAAATGTCACAATCTGGGGCTTCACACACCTCTCCTCATTCTGGTTCCAGGGAGGGAAGAGGCCTGTGCGGGTGGCAACACGGTATGGGTATGGTCAAAACTGCTCCTCAGTGTTCGCAGGAACAGGGCCTGTCTTTTAGCCTGCTGTTAATTTTTGCTTCATTCTTTCTTCCCAGCACCCCAGCACCTGGTCAGCGTAWAATAAATTGCTCATAGATGAATATAGTACAGTTCTCTACCTGTACTGGTATTTATCCATCAAGCATTTGATTCCTCTGGAATATAGATTGAATAGAATTAGTCTGGCTCTGGAAGAGAAAATCACTTGCACACTCTCCTCCAAACACAGTAATTGTAAGCGGCCAATAGATCCACTAACTTCCATTCTTCCTTCTGCTCGAGAGTCCAACTTAATTTGAACTTAAGCTGTCAGTTTAGCAGAACTACATCAGCAGAATATCTTGCTCAAAGTGAATTTTAAGTTGTGAAGTTGCATCTTGGRAAAATTTCTGAATTCTTAATGCTTTTTAATTAACCAAACTATTTTAACACTTCTGCCTAGATTTCTTTCACTTTTCTGCCTACATATTTCTCTATCTTTTACTGTCATTTCTGATGCATATATCTGAAAGAACWTCTTGCACTTGTAAGTTTAGAACACCGATACTTATCATCAGAACTTTTTTAGTTTTTGCAGACTTCTTTGAAATCAAAGCCAATTAAAAAAAAAAGTATATATATCTAAAAACAGCCAAAAGTATTTGTTGTCACAAGAGATGCTTCTGACATTGACTACCTTTTTTGTGTTCACAAAATAGCGTTAAAAAGTTAGATAGACGATAACACTCATTAATATAGCTGTAACCTTGGCATTAAACTTAATTTTCAGCCTGCAGAGGCATTTTGCTTTCCAAAGAATTTAAAAGTAGGAAAATATGATAAGGCTTTTTGTCATCAGTAATGTGATATTTTTCTAGCAGAAGCTTGGAGCCTTTTGCTAAACCTTCTAGGCAATTGTTCTGGTGGATTTGGAGGTTTTCTTGGTTTCTTATATGGCTAGGATATTGAACTATTGTCTACAATAACTTCCTTGTTCTTCTGTAATTTTCCTTTGACTTGTCTTTGATACTAGCAGGCTTGTCCGTTCTCATCTGTTTTGTATGGTTTTATGCAAATTCTCTCTCCCATCCCTCTACAAGTCCTTTCAAGTCAAAATGTTGCTTCCTCATGCCCGCTTATATTACCTGTAATTCGCGTACAGTGACCTACTAGCCACCCATATACTGGGCATGAAAGGCATAATCTTTGTGGATCAGATATCTGTTATCTCATCCCTGTTTGCATTATACATTCTGCTTTTAATATACTCTTCCAGAGTGCTCATCCATTTAATGCCCAAATACTTGCGGTCTGTTATTCCTGTCCAACACGCTCATCATGTTGCTTATGTGGAATTAATGAGCAGGGAGGTAAAAAGACTTGTTGTGGGTGAGGCATGGATCGACGGCGTGGCAGGAGCGGCACACGGGCTCTTTGAGTGCTGTGCCTGTTGTTCAGCTACAAGGTTTAGCTCTCCCTTTCAGTGAAGTCAGTGATTTGTTCTATGGCATGAGATCACCGTGAGCGTGCTTGAAAGTTGGCTGAAGCATCCCTTATCGTGTGTGAAGCAAGCACTAGGACAGATGCCTGGAGTCCTCACAAGGTGGTTTCAACACAACAGGTGGTTGAAATTTAACTTTCGATCTCACGTAGCATTCCTAAAGTAGAATTTTTGTCGTGAGAATATTTTTAATATCTATATTTATAATTCACCATTTTGTACAATGCTATTTTGCCTTGACAGGGTTTAGCTGAACTGAAAGATTGTGCTACATATTGTAGTGTCTGGTTTGCCCAGTTGTCTAGTAAACTATGGAGACACAAAGGGGGAGTGGAGTATGTTATCAGATTGGTTTACTGAACATCTCAGTTCTTCAGATCCGTTGGACTCGATAAGTGTCGGTGAATACCAGAGGTAGAGTTAGCATATTCTTAATGTAAAAATGTTGTTAATTTTATCATCTAATAGTATTAATTATAGGATATGAGGAAGGGAGTTTAATCATTGGCATAAAATATATCGTAGATACCTGCAACATGTTAAATCAATATATTTTCTACTTATATTTCTGAGAAATACACTTGTCATGGTTTGTTACATTCCTTTCAGTTGGATAGATTTGTAAATACAGTTCCTGCTAAGATTATTACCGTTGATGTCAAATGAAAAACCATAGGCAATTCAAATTGATTATCAACACTACTAATGCTTAAATTACCAGAAAAGGGGAAAGTGATACAAGTTTGTTGGACTGTTCTTGTGCACAATGTAAGTCCGTCTGCCAGCGCGTTGAATGTGATGTGTCCTCTTCACTGCTGCGGCTGTTCATAAACACATGTTGCTAGGCCTCAAAGGGGGGCCCTCARATCTGCAAAATGAAAATGTTTAAGACTTAAATTTACCTTAGGTCTGTCTTCAGTTTCTCTTCTGCTTTTGCTAATTATGAAGAGATATTAATGTATATAGGAGCTTATCCTTTGTGAGCATAGTGGTTTTGAAATAAGTATATTAGTATATACTTACAGTGGTGTAAATCTGAGGCATTGTCACTGAAGTCACTCAATTCTGGGTATTGCTTTTAGGCAGAAATCATTTGATATTAAGTAGAAGGTCAGGTGCAATTATAGTCGGACCCTCTGGCTTTGACATCTATGCGTTTAAGAGTTCCAGCACTGTGGCATGAGAGTGAGTAAAGCAAGGATGAGTCTGATCTCCTCCCCCTCGCCCCAGCTTATTTCTGGAGCCAGGTTGCAGAGATGCATTCACTTCTTAACCACCTCTGTATATGGGGAGCATTCACTAAATATGCCCAAGATATATGGGCTATAATTAAAGCAGTCTCCAAGACAGTGAAAGTCTAATGATCTAATTTTTTCAATTATGTCAATTGCTGTGGAAATCGAGGTTTTGCTTATTCTCTTCCAGAAGGCATCTTTCAGACGGCTCGGCCCAAGTCAGATAAGAATCTGAGTTTGCAAGATGTGCCAGATCAGTTCCAGAGTCACTGGTAGAGACCGTCTCAACAGATATGCCAGTAATTTAATATTTTTGTGCCTCTTCCATAGAAATGAGACAGAAACTGAATTTCCTGAAAATATATTTTGAGAAGTTTCCCGTTTATTTGTCCTTAGAAAGGTAAAACCTCTTTCACTGTGCTGTGATGAAATTCTTTTCCAGATGCCTTTCTTTTCTCTAGATGGTCCCAGTACACTATTTCTGACTCCTCTGCCAACACACTAGAGCTGTCTAAAAAGGTGTGTTTCAGCTGGACTATAAAAGCTGTATATTTGATTTCTAATTTTGTTTCCATTCACGAGCAGCACAGAAATTTATAAAAGTAAGTGGGATTGCATAAGAGCACAGAACCATCTCCTAAGGTTCGGATATAAAGTGGCCAAAGSTAAGAGATTAAAAGGTTACATTTAGTCACTGCTCTGAAATGATATTTCTCTCCTTCAGTACAGTAGCATTTGTGTAAAYGCCTGATGTTATGTGGCATTAAGAAATGAGTTTATTAGTCTGATGGCAGAACTGGAGAGGGGTAGGTCATGATTCCGTTTTACTAGGCRCTGTGTGAACTCAGAACATAACATTGATCCTTGTCCAGAAAGCTTATGATTATTTTTAATACAGAATGGTTTTCACAGTTTGAATATTAGGTGTCACTGTTCCTTTTTTATGTGGAAGATTYTACTTCTGTTTGTATTTGTAAGATAATAAGGTCGTGGTCCTAGTGTGTTGGCTTAAAYACTTGGCTGGTCTGTGCAGATGAAGGACAGGAGGCATGCAAGTGCTTCATCTTCATCACGTATCTCAACACACACGTTTTCTTCAGTTTAAGTTAACTAAAGGTTTTTGGAAGTGCTTCTGCCCTCAGAAACTCAGTAAACAAGGTTGTGTAGCAACCAAGTGAGACTTAACACTTGCCCCTCAAAAAACAGAAAACCTAAACTAATAAAATGTTTCCAGTTTCTTAYATAAATTTTCCTCCTAACTTTTTCTCTGCTCAATTTCTATTCTTTCCTAATCCCATGCAATGGTCTTTTTTAAATATGTGCCCCACAGCAAAGAGTGACATAAATTAATGTTAACAGCATACGCAAAATTCACCCCCTTCTGCAGGAAGGAAAAAAGAATTGATGCAACCAAATAGTCATCTGTTAAACTGGAAGCTTTTGACCGTTACAACAGGAGGCAGTATCTATATTCACCAACCTAAAACTGTGAGACTCCACGTAACTAAAAAAGGAAGGGTGTTTTGAAAACAGCGGTAGGCAAGGGAAATCTCTATGGTCATAAGTCTTGTTCAATCAGAGGGGCTAACTGCTGCTTTCCTTTCCCCACAACCCAACCCACTGGTCAGTCATGTCTCTGCCACCTGCAGCAGGAGCCTTCATCCTGGTTCTGCTGGTCTTCTCCCATCRCTACTACTTCCCTGAAAATCTGGCCACAGCCTCCTGGAGGGCATTATCGCCAGGTTCAGAACTAAGAATATGTAAATCATCCCAATGCGTATTTTGGATGATAGACAAAACTCAGTGTTCTTCTACAGCGGTTTGCATGCGTGGTCATTATATGTCTCCGAGGGGCCAAATAGTATGAGGAAAGGAACATTTGTCTTGTCCTCAYATAGCTTGACTTTTCCAAGACTGAGTGTTTTCACTAAAGCTGGTCATACAGGATTAATGTCAAAGGGGTGTTCAGATGTTCAGGCCTGATAAAAMGTGGTTTACCAGCATTCAGAGCTCTTGAATCTGTGTTCAAATTAAAGAAAATAAAGACTAGCAACATTAAAATAGTTGAGGTACAAAAAGAAAAAGGAAAAACCTCCTCAGTTATCTATGATAACACTATTGTTTTCATTTTTTATTATCTTGCTTGTTACACGCCAATGAGAAACAACCACAGATCGTCAATAAGGATTTTAATTGCAAAGATTTCCTGTGACGTGAGTGTTAATGAATGTCAAGGCAATAACACAAAAGACATTACTTGTTTAATGATTGATAGAACAAGAAAAGCACGAGGTCCTTTGCAGGATAAATGACTACTGTTCTGTGTTCCTTTACATTAGCAGTATCAACACTTAGATCACATGGCAGGAGATAATGGTTCAGGAGATAAAGTACAGAATCACAGTCTGTTATACAATAACAGACATAGTAATGATAATTAATGTGCATTTCTTTGGCCATTCTCATACTTGTCAGCACTGAGCCACGGGGACCAAGGCTTTGCTGTTGACTTAAATGGGGGCAGATAGGGCACTTGGTTGGTCCTTCGTTGTTGGCTTTCACTCTACTTATAAGATGTTGGACCTTAAAAGCTTTCCCTGTCAGTTGTTTTAAGTGGGTGTTCATGTATGTAGACTTTGTGTGTAATAATAACAGTGTACCTCAACTGCTTGGAGCAATTTGACTGGAAATAAGTGCGTTTAAAGAGGCAGTGTGATAGCACACTTCAGAACAAACACTTGGGCTTTAGCCAGGAACGATCAACATCATGATGTTCACGCCGGGCTCATCAGCTTTCTCTRCTAATAAACATGCAATATCTGGGACCTTTTTCCAAAAAGGAGAAATCCGGGCCAAGGCTCTCTTCTAACACAAAAGGTGAACATGAACAGTTGGCCAAAATCAGCAGTCTCCAAACACATCCTGTAGCAGCTAACTGCCTGAAGAACATTTCATGGTGTGGGCTTGTGGGCTGTTTGCCCAAACCACACCCTTGCCTAGCTGTGGCTATGAAGTCCATGGAAACGTTGCACAGCTTTGGTTTGGTTAGATGGTTTCTTACTCACCAAGTTTCATTGGACAACGTGGAGTTGGCAACTTTCGGCCAGCTCTGCACACTGCCCATTGCACAGTGAGGTCCCAAGTGCCCTTGGAGGTCTGCCAAATGAGCAACTCTCTCCAAAAACGTGTTAAATATGAAAGAGCCTTCATAGTGAAAATTAGTTCATGGTTTGGCAAAATGTTTAGGGAGTCAGGAAAATATTTGGATGAAACCTGGATRGTTTAGTTACTGGCTTCGAACCACAAGTTGCTGGAGCTGCACATGCCCTTGGTTTCAAAATGYAGCACTAGATAATGTTCCCTCATTTTGAAAGTTGCATTGGTTTACACTTATCTGGGTTGGCACTGGGTTTGCTGCCTGAACGCTGTGCTGGTAAAATTGTGTTTTTTGCTTTCTGATAGCTCATGAAAGCTGTGTTTGAACTTCACCCACGGAAAGTATGCACAGCCTTGTATAATT
Organism: Rhea americana; assembly: GCF_003343005.1. Classification (NCBI taxonomy): domain Eukaryota; kingdom Metazoa; phylum Chordata; class Aves; order Rheiformes; family Rheidae; genus Rhea; species Rhea americana. Next base: position 2,112,086 of record NW_028186934.1, read on the forward strand.
TGTCTTCCTTTAGAAAATGCAGTTTTGAAAGCGCCTGTCAATAAACAATTTGTCCTACGRACGTGCGTTTCTAGGTGCAGCTCTGTTGGCACCGTGGCACGGAGGCAGCGAGGTGCGCGTGCGGCAGCAGGAGCGGGGGGCAGGAGGAGTCCCGAGCGAGCCTGCTCCGCGCTTTGAGCTGGGCTCGCCGCAGCCAGCCGCCCGCGGCGCGTTCAACGGGCCCGGCTCTTCCGGGCCGCGCTGCGCGTCCCCCTCGCCTGCCCCCTCCGGTTTGCACTGCTGGAGCCCAGCGCCGCTCGGGAGCTGACTGAGCCGTGGCACCAGCTGCCCGTGCCGGGAGCGGGGAGCAGAGCCGCTTCTTAAAGGGTTTTCTGTTAATGTTGAACTTCTCAAGCCGTTGYGCCGGGGCGGCAGCCGCGAGCGCGGGGCCGTGCCGCCGCAGAGCGCGTCGGTGCCTGCAAGCCCTTCCGTGCTCGTTCTTTCCACCGCTCCTCCGTCACCCTAAACGCCACCGGCCTCTGCGTGCTGCCGTGCGGAAGACACGGATGCGCGAGAGCAAATGCTGATCGGAGACGTGCGCTTCTGGAARAAGGCTGGAAAAGGCCGGTGTGGAGGGAAGAACCATGAGGGGGGAAGAAAGTTAAAACACTCCATTAGAAATACTTTGTTAGATTTCTTTTTACCAGTTCTGTTAGGGAATATCCCAATAAAGGTAGTAAAAACTAAATCACTTGAGCTCAAGCTGAAGCCCTATATGAGATATTCTTAATTTCAGTTTTCCGATTTGCCTCGCGTTCAAGTTACCGCCGCCGTGTCCTGCGGGCCGGGCCGCCTCCCCTCCCGCTTYGCTCGTGCCGAGCAGAGGGCTGCCGGCGCGGCGCGGGAACTTGCTGCCCCTCGCTCCTAGTCTTAGGATCAGGACCCAGATTTGGGGAATCGCTGAAGCAAAGTGCTTCCTGCGCAGCGGCCGCCGGCTCGCCCCCGTCTCGGCAAGCGTTCCTCCTCGCCGCCGCCRCGGAGGACCCGTCCTCTGCCGCGCCGCCGCTCCCGGGGAGGAGGGCCGCGGGGAGCCCGCCGGCGGCGGCGATCGCCCCGAGCGCCTCGCCGAACGGTCGCGGCCGCGCTCGTTGGGAGAGCGTGTTAGCACATTAATGAAATGCACAAAGCAACGAGGTTCATCCATATAAATGGGTAATTTAAATAATGAAGGAAGGAGGAAGGATGTGGTTCAGTGTCAGTACTGATTAATTAGGGCATAAAATAAATAACCCTCCTAACAACATTGGCTGCTTCCACTRTAACTTACTCTATTAGTGGGCAATGAAGTTAATACAACTGACAGTACAATTACAGGTTAGTTAACTGGACCGTTATGACCTTTTCTTAATTTCAGGGGTCGGAACTATTATATACCCTTATTTTCCTATTGTAAAMAAGTTGAGAGTGAAGAACCGATAGAAGTCAGTTACTAATCCTGCAGTTTCATCACTTGTCAGTGATGTTACCTTTTTTATGCTTCCGACTTCGGGAAAGTCAACCGCGTTGATGCCAAAAGCACCGAATAATTCCCCAGTCTGCTTGTTTGCTGTCACAGCTAGGTGGTGGTTAGATATTGTGCTCTTACAAGTATGCATGTTTATCGGGTGTGTGGCCATGCAACGAAATAATGAGCAGGTGTTAGCAATGAGTTGTTAACATCATAGCTGTTTTGTATGGAAAATTTATTGAAATATTTGCTAGTGAACTCTGAATCAGACAAAACCAAGAGAATATGTACCAAGGATTTATAGTTCTTTYGGAGTGGATTTTTAAAAACGGCATTCCTACACAGCAAATAAGTGTAACAAGCCATTTACATTTAATGCTTTTATGGCTGCTATAGCCAATAGCTTCCACAATTCRTGGTACGGACCACAAATTTTTGATAGAGAAAAGGTAAAAGCAAAATCCGATCACCTAAATTATAATGCATTACAACTGAAACCTCACATTAATGTAGACCTTCAAATATAATGCCAAATCCTTAGTTTGTTCAATGGAATAGCTCCGCAGAAGTGTGAAGCTATTCTGATGTATATTCTGATCTATTTTGAGCAGTTGGTCAGTGCTTTTTCTTTTCTTTTTTCCCCCCTGTAGAATGGAGGGGAAAAGAAAATCAAACAATTTATTTTATTGTTACAGTGTGGCCTTGATGATACTTTTAARATTTCTGTAGGTATATACAACTGAAAATAGGATCTGCAAAAGGGAGTTTGAACAATTTTGACTGTAAGTAAGTGATGCTGCCAATATCGCATACGATGTTTTGTTGAGCACTGCTTGGTTAAGGTCTGGTACTCAAATAAGTAACTCCCTTCCCAGTGTTGCAGGTTTTTCCTGTGTGATCTCAAACATGTTACAACCTCAGCATGCTTCARTTTCTCTACTTACCTATGCGATGTTACTCAAAGGTTAATCTGAGTCTAAATTACCTAATGCTTCCTAAATATTTTAAGATTTGGAGTGAAACATAATCAAAATACTACAAACTGTCATTAAAAGAGCAACAAAACTTGTTTCTTAAATTCTAGGCATATATTCATATTTCTATTTGAGCGCATGTTATGGCATTATACTTTTTGTAGTAAGTCACTTTTTTGTACACTATAGGAAGTCACTTTGAATTCAAATATAAAATGAGGCCATCCATCATGTTAGCAATTTAATTAGCTTGGTATATATTTTTCGGCAAAAAAAAACCCTCTCTTATTTGTTGTATATCTTATTACAGATTCATTGCCTGAGGACAGGCAGGGCTGTCGGTAGGGCAGTCCTTGTGGTTAGAAATGCCAAGATGTGGAGCAGATAAGACACGTCGTCCCYGTGCCTCCCGGCCGGCCCGCTCCATCCCTGCGGTTGCTCGAGGCCCTACCTGTTAGATTCGCTGTAATCTTTGTTGCAACAGTGAAACGGTGCCTTGTAAAGCAATGAAGCGTGACAGGGATATTGAAAGGGTCGAATGAGGTAGAAATGTGATATTTTCTATCTTCCGTGGGCCCAGGAAATAGGAGTCCTGCTGCTGAATTGGGATTTGGCCTTCGCTATCACATTCGCAACATGCAAGTTGTGAGATTTATTGTTTGGTGCTTACAGAAGAGACAAAGTAAACAATGCCGAGATTTATCTAATTGTTTAACCATCTGGTTTCACAGCGACTGAAGATTGAGGAAACTGGGAGATTATAAACGTTAAGGCAGGGCAAAGAGGAGAAGGGCTTTTATTTATTAAGGTTTTGCTAATAAAATTCACAAAATACCTAGATGCCCTTTGGAAATTGAGATAAATTTCATGGTTTCTACATTTTTTTTAAAGGGTTGGAKAATTTCATGGCCAATAAAAAGCGTAGCAATAAAAGTGGAGATAATGGGAAGTGTAATGAAATGACTTTCAAGGCACAAGCCGACGCAGCGGTTGGGGTGGAAGAGGGCTTCCTCGTGCCGTGCCCACCTTTCGCAGCACCCAGTCTCTTTCTAAATCGGTGGGTATCAGCTTGGCTACATACAGGATGCCAGATTTAATGATCTGTGTTATATTCAGGGCCAGATTTTCAGAAAAACTCTGCTCTTTCTTAGGCAGCCACATGATGTGTTATTTTCAGCACTCAGCTGCTTTTCTCATTTTCACGCATTCTCTGCGACAAAAACTTCTAGGTGCTTGTCACTGGAGAAAAATGACTGTTTTCCTTTAGGTGCTTGACTGGGAGCTGAGCTTGTTTATGCAGACACGTAGATGGGTACATACATGGGATTTGGCTGAGTTAGCCAAATCATCAGTGGTAAATCTTAAAAGCTAGCTAACAGTATAAAAACGTTGGAATAAATTTAATTGGAAAATGCTGTAGCAGTTGTTTTCATCCAGAGGGGCTGAAGTGGAGGGGAAATGAATTTTRTGTGTCATGCTGTTGTGGTACAATAAGAGATTAACTCACTGATTTTCCAATATAGCACTTGAAGTAAGCCTGCAGAAGCATCTGTCACAGACCCTGAAAGAAAGAGGAGTAAATAAGTAGGTGAGATTATTTAAGTGGAAGAGATAGAGGGATAATGTTTAACAAGGACACAACTCAATCACTTTGGTTTGCTTGAGTATAAATCTACTCAGCAGACTAGATCAGGCGAGATACCCTTTCATTCCCTCGGTTGTCCTACATTTGTCTTCATTAGGCGTTTGGCCTACCAGGGTCCAAAGACACTGGACTTTTGATTAGTCTTAGATGGACTTCAGCATTAAACCCAAAAAACAGTTATTCTGCTTATGTTACTTTGTGTAAGCCGAAGCTTATCCTACAAGTAAAGTCTTCAGGGTGGTTTAAATTGGCCTGCAACAGCAAAAAAGAAAGAAGCAAGCGGGTTTGCTTTGTATAAAAGACTCCGCAGGTATTGATTCCCCCCAGATTTGTCACGCCAGCACGTACTGAGAGCKTAGCCGCTGGGCTTGGCCGAGCAGTGTTTAAATTGGGCCCTGCTTTTTAGGCCTTGGCTTTGAAGATGACAGYGAGGAGCAGCAGAGGCCTCGTGCAAGCGTTCCTGCCCGGCCGTCCGAGTAACTCGGCGGTTCAGCCATGAACTTCTCTTGAAGGTGACGTGTGCGTGGGGAGCGGTCAGGCTAGCGTCCCTGCAGCTGCCGCCAGCCGGGCTTCAAGCCACGGCCCCGGGAGCTCGCAGACCGCCACGGAAAGAGTCCAGGGAGAAGGCTTGGTCCAGCAGGTTGATCCTGCCGCTTGCGGCAGGTCTCTGGCGAAGGGCAGAGCCCTGGGGAGCGGGGGCCGAGCCGCTCGTAGAGCTGGGCGACTCGCCACCTCCCTGGGGCAAACCCGTACCTGAAGAGCAGCCCGTTTCTAAGCTGCAGGATCTGGGCTCTCGACAAAGTGCCAAGCTCGGAGCTGTTGGCGCTGCTTCTACTTGAAAACAAAGGAGGGTTCGTCCACCTTGCAGGCCTTCCAGATCACGATGGACAACATGCGACAAGCTACTACTTACCACCCTGAAAGAGGGTGAACACAGAGGTACTGGGAACATCTCGGGTCTTGAGCAACCCTGCACCCCATACTGATACTGTTCAGCTGCTGGGGAAGGAGGTGGATCGAAATGTCGCCCATCAGGGCTTCAGGGCTCTTTGGGGCAGTCTCTATATTTACATACTTCTATTGGAAAAAATGAAGTGACTTCATAAAAAACTTCAAATGAAGTTTATCATTTGATTTCAGCTTTCTCATTTTGTTTCTCTAGGTCAGGATATTTCTTATTGTGATCCGTATTTTTGAAYTACTGATTTCTAGCAAATGAACCTTTGTGATACAACTCATTTAGTCTTTCTTAAGGTTTTCAGGGTTATCAAACAAAAATTTGGAATGAATTGAATTAACCTGAGTAAGTTTAAATATTAAAAAAAATTTGCTTTAAGTGCCTCTGAATCTAGGATTTTTTCCTGTATGTTTTAAGGGAAATACTGAATTTTTAGCTCTCGCTGTTGATTTAGAAATTTTTTTTGATTTTAGAATTTCCTGAAAATTGAAATTTCTGGTTTCTAAGCAGGTCTGGCAATTCTATACACTTAAATTCTTATACTAATTTTACAAAATCAAATTCTGACACTGACAAAAAAGTAGCATAGGCCAGTTTGAGAGGCCACCCAAGATGCCCAGAAATACTGTGGCATACTTAAGAATGGAATCTAAGTTTATTTTAATCTGAGTTCAGTGATTTAAGCAGAGGTATATTAACTTTCCTTTCACTTGTGATGAAAGGTAGCACCAAGAAACTGGATTAAAGCTTTTCCTGAGTGGAGGAGCAGACGTTCACGCACGTTCGGGGGAGTGTAACTCGCGCTGCTTTAACGCCTCATGCCTCCCGGGCTGCGTGCCCTGCCGCCCGGCGCTGGTGCATCTTTGGGTCGTGCTGCAGGCGCGCCGGCTGAGACGGAAACCCGTGCTCTGGMGCTCACGCGGAGAGGGGCCCCGCGCGGAGCAGGGCCGGACCAGAAGGAATTGCTCCACGTGCCTTCAAGTGGGAGCAGACGAAAGCCGGAGCGCTGACCAGGGCGAACGGGAAGCAGCAGGAGCTCGCGCGCGCTGGGGAGGCCCGAGAGGGCCGAACTAACGCAGAAAGGTCCTGCGATCCTCGGTCCGCCCGGGGCCCTGGCCGGCCGCGGGGCGCCTGCAGCCCGGCGCGGCGCACGGGCACCGCGAGCCGCCTTCAAAGCCGCAGAGCGAGCGGAGGTGTGGGACCGCTCGAAGCAACCGCCGCGGGAACGGAGGGAGAGCTTCTCTCTCCCGCCGGATCTGTGCGCTTGCCGGGTGCGGCGGCTTCGGCCAAATCCGGGGTTTTCAGCTCCTTTGAAGGGTATCTGGGTACAGTGTAATAGCCTAAGTTACGCAGTCAAACTGGATAGCTGCTTCTGCCCTGTTGTCCCGGGAATGTAAGAATAAACTTAATTTCAAGTAAGTCGTTGCTTTAGCTGCGTATCTGCGTATCCGAGCAGCGTACGAGCTAGGCTGGCTGGCGGCGTCGCCGGCCGACGCGAGCGCCGCGGCGCTGGAGGCGGGCACGTTTGGCGGCTCGGCACGCCGTGCGGGTGCAGGTCCCAACGCCGCCGCTCTGCTCGTGCTCGCCCCCGTAAAGGGAATCGGCGCGGGCGGGATCCGTCATTAGTTTTTCTTTTGCGTAACGACAAGCAGAAGGAAACACGCTGCTGTTTTAAACTAGTCAGCTTGCTGGCTTAGCGTTTTAATCAGACAAATTTGTATGACTTTTTTAAAGCAAGGAAGTATTAATCGTAACCAGTTTATGGTGTGTTCCAAAAGTAAATAGAGCTTTGAATTCATTTTTCTAGCCAAAAATTAAGACAGGCTTTTCCAGACTTGGAGCTATCACTTTGTTTCAGATTTAGTATCGGTCAAACATACCATCCAACTATTTCTRCTGATTTAAAGACAAAGAGGGGAAAAGAAAAAGCGGCGAGGGGGAATGAGAGCGTATCATGTCCCCGTGTTTCCTGAACGGTAGATGGTGAAGACGTGCAGAAGCTGTCAAATAACACCGGGCTGAAATCTCATTAAAAGGAGTGCCAGGCACAGTTAGCGAAACAAAATGGATTTGATGTTTAAGCTTAATAAAACTACTTTTAAAAAACAGTTTGGGTTCAAAGAGGGAAGTTCACTAATAGGTTTGAAGCAAATGTGTTCCCGATTACACCCCATTAAGAAAGTGGAATGCGGCGAGCGCTCCCTTCCCGGAGGAAGCCCCAGCGCGCCGGGGACGGGAAGCCCGCAGCCAGCCCAGCCGACGGTGCCAGACCTGCTGACCCTGTGAGCTTGGCAGTATATTTTCAAGGATAATGTGTCTTCTGGGGTTCAGTGGGAAGCAGGGGAAGAGATACTTTGCAGAACAGATTTCGAAAGGGCCTGGAAGAAGATCAGCTTATTGTGCATTTTGTTCTTTTTTGCATTTACTCATCTCTAATAACATACTGCAACTTAAAACTGTACAAGAAGTGTCTTAAGCTTCACTGTATTTGGCACGCTGATGTGTTCCACGGCTGGCTTGTGTGCGKCCAAGCAGCGATGCGCGTTCCAAGTGGTTTCTGGTAAGGCAGAGTTGTACAATTTGTTTGAATCATAACATGCGTCTGTGCCGGTATGAGTCTCGTCGTGATGTGTCGCTGTGTGGGCCGCCCGAGGAATTGCCTCACCGCGTTTCGTCAAACCGTCCCACGGAAAGCGAGGTTCACGCGGTGAAGCTGCGGAGGCAAAGTGACACCGCTGCCAACGCGTCGCCCGCTGGGTTGCTCCGAACGTCGGCAAAACCGCGCGTATTGCTCGCGCCGTCGCCGGAGGCGGCACGTGCCGCTTCGGAGGGGGGATGGCGCGGGGAAGGGCTCGCGATCTTACCGGCAGCCRCACCAATAGTGTCGTCGGCGTTTCACGGGAGGGCTACGTAGTAACTCAGCTTTGTAAGTGTGAGTCGGTACGTACGCCAGCTGCCCCAGAGGGAGCGGGTATTTAAAGCACGCGCGGTTCAGTCTGTGTGACACCACCTCGAAAACACAGGTTAGTTACGACAAAGCGTCGCCAGTTAGGTCTACTGGAGGATGTCAGCGAGGTAGGTGATATATACAGTCGTGGACTTAGAAAAAGGCCCGCTCGTCTGTGAATCRGCAACCAGTTTGTCAGTAAATGGAGAAAATTTACAGGGACAGTTTGTGTGATTTTGCAACATGCAAAATGGACTTAATTATAAGCATGAGAAATCATTGCATGGACTGTGAGGATCTGAATCTCTGTTTTTGTTCTTTGTTTTCAAAGAATCTCATTTGCAAACAAAGTAGAATTATTTTTGTAAAACTGATTGTTTGGTAGAGTGGGAACTCCAGCTGCCCTAGCTCCACATACGTGCCAGTGGAGACTGGATGTGGGAGTTTGGAGCATACGTTTCTGCTTAGTTTTAGTTCCTGAGAAGCTGTTTCTTACCCGGCTCACTAGCCGGTCCATCTGAGGTCAGCAGAATTACTGGTGCAGAGCAGGCAGATCRAGTGCTTTGGGCCCGTTCCTGTGGGATGGTCTAGGAAGAAGCCCACCTATTGCTTTCAGCTGGAGTTGGATGGGATCTCGTGCAAGGTGTCCTCACAAGCCACMGCATCTGGCCCAACAGCCTTTTTCTAGAATCAGAGACCAGCTGGTGTARTTTTTACAGCTGCTCTTTTTGCTGCTGGTAGATGATTTTGCTAACAAGAAGACTGACAGTGAATTTTAATAGCTTCTAATTTTATTTAATTGCAAGCTGTGAGTGGTGACAACTCATAGTTAAGAAATGAAGATTTCATAAACTATCTCCAGATTTCATGTGTGCTGTTATTGGTAGCTTCAATTTTACATTTTAGTGGAAAATTCTTAGGTTATTATTGTGATTTACATTGCCAACAACTGTCTGTGAAGTACTCTGCAAAAACTGCAGCAGACTGGAACTTGTGGTAGATTTATACTCACTAGGGAGCAGATTCAGATCATCAGCAACAACTTCTCTTCAGTTCTTGAAAATTTTTCCTCTTAGAGCTCATGTATGCAATCCCTTCTAYTCTGGACTACAAATACACTCCTGACTTCCTCTGGCCACCTTGGGTGTCTTCAGGATCATGGGGGTTCAGTCAGCCAAAAAGCTTACCCTCCGGTTCTCATTTTTGCCCTGTTTTCAGGGGGACTGCCCAGAGTTTGGGGGGSCCAAAAAATGAAAATGGGTTTCTAAATAATTTGATTCAGACTCCTTCCAAACTTTTATTGGGCCGAATAGGTTTGAATGTGGCCAACTATCAAGCATTATAAGTGATACATAACTGTTTTAATTAATGCATTTTGTAATCTTTAAATATTTATTGTGATTATTACTAAGAATTCAATTATTAAAACCAATAGCGATGACCGTAGAACCAGAACAGGATTTGCAGAGCGGGCCACTTAGTACGCTGAAGGGTGTCCCCTGTCCTTGCACGCTTCAGAATGATGCATCTGTTTTGCTCTGTTGTGTTTGGAGTTAGGATTTAGGCCTTTGGGTTTCTCTGCTTGCTTGGGGCAGAGGCGGAGAAGGCAAGCTCAGCATGTTGGGGATTAGCGAAGAATCTAGGTGTTGTACCCAAGTGTACTCTCTAGGACCAATTTTATATTTGATCAGTCTCTCAAGAAGGGTTTCAAATCCAAAACTGAGGCATTTTTTTTTCTCAGAATTTTAGGTTGTTTGAGGGCACCTAGGAGCTACTCTTGTAAAGGCTTATAGAAAGTAAACAGTTACAATAATAACTTTAGTTATTTCCAAATCTTTACTTTTTCTTAGTTTATTAAATTAATACAAGCTGACCATTATTTTTCTTTTCTCTCTGGTGCTGTTTAAAAATAAAATTTAAAGAGAACCTATTATATTTACAAAGGAAATAAATCCACCTGAATTATTGTTTCAAGCGAATTTGAAAATTGTAGTATCACTAATGCATTCAGCTGTGATCTGAACAAATGATTTGCATTTTTCTGAGATAAATACTTTAAAAAGCTCTGCAGGATGAGAGAAGTTGTCAAAGAACAAATACAGCCTCACAGAAATGCAGAAGACAAAACTAGCTTCATTTCTGTGCTTCAATCTTAGGGACACAGGCCTGGAAATGGAGACCAAGGGTCACTCGTTTGTCACAGAAATCAAGAAATGCCTTTCATAATCTTCTCAGGCTGTCTTAAAACGCTTCTTTTTACGTCCATACAACTGGTCTTAGATGACTGGTCAAAAATGGTGTGCATTATTCTGAAAATAGGCCTCATCAATAATTTCCATAATCATTTTAATACCTTTCTACCCTACCCTACCTGTTCCTCTAGCTTCACGGTTCGACCATTCTGATGGCTTTTAACCATCCAGTAGTCAGCTCATATTCCTATGTATTTCTCCTCCTCTGACATTTTTAGGTGATAAGCTTCCCCTCTTCAGTGAAAGCCGTATTAGTCCCTAAGTGAAGCATTTTCCACCTTGTACAGATACATTTCAACTCACTTCTGTTTATTGCAATCCTTGAGTTGAACCAGCTCTTCCCGCAGAGCACTCCAGTTTTCTGCACTGCCAGTACATCCCAGCTTAGGGGCTGGCCGTAAGCCCAAAAGGGATACACCCRTTTTTCTGTGTCATGGTCATTACGCAGCCTTAGGGGTGGAAATTGGACTCTGGAGTCCACCAACGGCCTTCTCTCCTGATGCCCAAACCATTGCTATCTCCTTTTTTAGCATGCTGTGTACTGCCCATGTAATCCTTGGATTGTTTTTTAAAGCATCTCAATTTACTTTGTTTAAAGTTCAGGCTGATTTAAAATTTCATTCCCCTTATGCAGACAATCAGTTTTACTGAAGGAGGATTCCCAAGTTAATTTGGAAAGTTCTGCCTTTGAAAAACCCATATTACATTTTACTTTTCTTTTTTAATGCCAAATCTTCAATTCTCCTTTCAAATTTGTTCCAACTCTTCGTGCACTACTGAGGTCTTACTAATGGGCTTGTGGTAGCTGGATCCTCTTTACCCTTTCTAAAATATAGGTCCTTGGTTTGCCATTCCCCAGTAATGCTTTGCCARCCTGACTGATTGAATTTATTAAAATTTACTAGCGAAGCTGAATGCCATGTATCAGTTCACTCAGAACTGTGGGACGGGGTTCATGCAGACCCTCTGTTTGGAGGCACTGAGCCCTTTTGAGGTCTGCTTCCCGAGATAAAGTCATTTCCTTTTCTGTATCCTCATTCCTATGAGCCACTGCCCACCATTCTTCTGCCAGCTGATACTACTGTCCTTAGTGATCATTACAGCAATTTATGCATTGAGTTTTAAAGCTGTATCTATCTTACCCTTAATCCTGGCCACGTCCTGTTCAGTGGGTAACAATCCTTTTACTATTGGTTTTAATGTCCACTCGCTTAGCTTGATTTACTTAAGTCAGTATTTGGAACTGGCTGATTACAAATTGATGCAAGTTAAATTAAATGGACAAAAAAGCATGGCTTATTTCTGTCTCACACAGGAACATCTGTGTGAATTCAGCTGTTCTGAGAATCACCGGCTTTTAAATCTTTTCTGCTACAGCCACTTGTTTTATAATGTCATCCCAATATACCAAATCAGATCTAAAACTATCTAATCTACTTCAGACTCAGTGATTTTTTTGAGTTTTTTTGTTTTGTTCATTGTTTTACTTCTTACTTACGATGCATATTCCAGCTATATCCTTGTTTCAGGGTAAAGGGTGATTACTACTACTGGTGTAGTATACTCCTTCCACTGGGACAGCCGTAATCTCTGCTGGTAACACTTGTTCTTGCACGAAGTAATTTTTATTCTTGAGTTGACTTACTTTTTAAATATTGATGAAGAAAGGAGCTTCAACATCTCAGATGCATGTCCTGACATCTACTTCCTCATGACGTGATCTGAGGTTCAGAACTAGGTTACATTTGTGTGTCAAGAGCTCTTGCTTTTACCAGTGCTGAGGCCTTGTGTTATATGAAAGGTTGTAACTGATTCTCTTCTCTGTTATGGAATAGTCCTATTTCCTTGCAGAATAGGTCCCTCTAGTTCTTTTGAAGATAGCATTCATCTCAATTCTGAGATTTAAGATAAATAATAAAAGCTGGCGTTTCTGCTTCTAAGTATCTTCATTATATCTGTAACTTTGGGGGAGAAGAAGGTGAAGGTACAGGGTAAAGGAAGGACTTTTCTGAAATTACAGTGTGTTTGTTTTAAGACCCTTGGTGGGTTTTTGTTGTTGTTGTTTTCTGTAATTGCAGCTAAGAAGTGATTCTGTGTACATACCTATTTTGGATTATATTCACTGTCATGAATGTAGCCTGGGCTTTCCAGAGGCTGTACCTGATAGCTTAGACTTGCGCTACTACCTTGGAGCTTCACACTATGAAACTGCAGAATCAAAGGACTAATACAAAAGAGGTTAAGTGCAAACAGGGTAAAATAAGAGATGATCAGTGTTTGTAACCTGCCACAAATAGAGCATTCAGTCACTCAGTTCTCCTGTTACATTGTGGAAATCTGCAATACTATAGTTACCTGGGTTTCCTGCCCAGGGGATCCATAGGTGCGTGTAGGGGGGATAAAGATACCTCGTTCATGCCTAGGATATGTGGATTTTCCCTCACTGCAGCGTGTGCTGTAGAAAAACAGCTTGGTATTGCTTATTTTTATGCATAGTGTGTTTCAGTTTTGACTGTTTCCTACCAAAGAGGAAATAAATGTTCCTTATTTGGTCACCGCTCTCCCAAGTCTCCTATCTTGCAGACACCTTCTTTAAAGTTAATGGGAGCATTACTTTTATAAAGTTTTGCTCCACAGGAATAAGCATGGCACCATCTGGCATTAAAATGAGATTCTTTCAGTGACATATCAAAACACAAAATGTTTCATGGTTTTTCCTTTGTCTCATCGTGACGTGCGACCCCATAACAGAGAAGGCCAGGAGCAAAAGGAATGAGAAACCAGAGCCCTGCAAAATATTTGCCAGGAAACCCAAAGTCACATGGAACGTGCTGCCCGTTGAAGGCTACCTTGAGGTTTGCAAACATTTTGCACAAATCTAGGCTCAGTTTCCAGTAAAACCTGGCCTGATACATAGTTTTAAATCAAAGCCATGTGGAATTTCACATGATTCCAGGTGAAATTCGTGGGTTTCACTCCCTGAGCTGAGACAAGCAAACCCTCTGTGGTACAACGCTGACATTTTTTTCCATGGGCTCCTTCAAATCAGCACCACCATGGTTTATATAAAAGACAAGATTTTAGAATGGCTGGAGAGGAAATTTCAGTGGAGCAATGTTGTCTCCTCTGTCACATAAGTGACTCAATGTTCCCCCAAGCTGTGGGACCTCAGATCCAAGACAGTGGGATACTAAGGGTAGGGTTATATCCAGAGASGATGTTATCTGAGGAAGCACTTTATTTCTGATATAACTACTGTTAGGATAATGCTAACATTTTTTAAAGCAATGTGAATGCCATAATACTATTAAAATTGTCAGCACTATTCTAATAGCACTATTCATGTGGCATATATATGGCAGAAAATGAATTTTTGGATGGATTTTTTTTTTCCTTTTATAGTGGCCTGATAGAGGAATTTAAAGTATTTGGAAATTTCCTCAGACTTCATCAGCTAATTAAGATATTCCTATCAAAAATAGCCCCASTCTGCCGGCATGCACACTAAGTTCTCAAGCTCTCACCTGCCTGCCTTCCTGGGCTAAGAAGTTTGTATACTGGTAGCTCTGAGTACATCTTTCAGAYGTTTTCAAAGGTTTTATGGCATTTTGTGGCATTGGTTTCAGTGCAGAGATAAACAAGTGAGTCATATACTTCTGCTTTAAAACAAATCCGTATATATATCATTGCTATTTACTTTATCATCTGGGCGGAAGGGTGGAGAGGTGGAAATGGTCCTGTTTTTATCTACTTAAGGAGTAGAAGAGGGAACAGAAAGAAAGGTGTTGAAGATTCACATGAGCTGAATTTCTTAAGGGGTAGAATACTTCTCCAATCGAATAGCAACATTTCTTCTTCACAATATATTAATCTATAGAGAAMCCAAGTCTACATTTTGCATACAACTCTTACAGGTATCATTAAAGTGTACATTCAAAGGGACAGTTAGGATATACGGACCAGACTGTAAAAATCTATAGGGATCATTAAAGAGTGGCATTAAAATATTCATTTGCCCATGAAGAGTGCACAAAGATATTACGCCTCTGGTGACTTTAGGCTTCCAACTAGGGAAACGAGGATTAAAGTAGATTTCATAAATAAACAAATACGTAAACTCAGTAATGACTCTACACTAATGYGTTCAGGCTAGTCTAAGCTGTTCTCCATTAGAAACACATATTTCTAAGGATGCTCAAGCAGAAGCTGAGTTGGAGTAAACATTTTTTWAAAGTTTTGTATAAGAAGAAATTAAAAAACATGTGCCAGACTAAAGTTAATTAGAGAGCCTTTAAACCATGACTGTTTTGCTTTCCATAGTGAGCTATCTACTGTGGCTTTTGACACGATTCTGGTTATTAGACTCAAGCCTCGGTGAAGTGTTTGCGCGTTGCTTTGCAGGGCTGATTGTAGCAGGAGATGTTCCAAACGCTTTGAAAGATACGGTTTTACTTGGGTACTGTTTGTCCCAGAGGAGGATTGCAAATTAACTTTAGAAAGCTCGTGCTATTTCTGATATGCTTTCTTAGAGTTCCTCAGACATAATTCAGAGTTGGGTAATTGTTTTATGGGTTACTTAGCAAATCCACATATATTTATTTAGCACGAATATCCCGATAAGTGAGCACTCCTGAGAAGGTACTAGCGCTCTGTGCGTGTCCTTGGCTCAGTGCTTTGTTACATAAGCTTTCCAGGCGGAGAGATAGTAGGAAGGATCTCCGAGCTCATCCTGTCTGCTTGAACTATCATCCTATACTGGTCACTGAATTTCCTAAAGGAACTGACTGGGGTCGGTTGAGAATTTTAATGACTATTTTTTAAATACCAATTAACCAGTAAGCAGCACTAAATGATGTGATAGAAAACAGGTCTGCTTAGTGGATGTGTGTCTGCTATTGATACTCGGTTGGCAGGTAATGCCCGAAAATTGGATGTACCTTTTCTAGACTTTGATTATTCATAAATMTGTTGAGCAAGGTAAGTTCCCTCATTAACCTTTAATCTTTTAGAAGCAAGTTGGCTGGAATCTATTTACTTTAACTAGCTTGTTCACTGATAATGCATGATTTTTAAATTTCCTTTTGTGCATTCCTTAGCTAAAGAAAAACACAGCTGTGTGTGAGACAAATTCTATTTATTTTCTCGTTAAGAAAAGTACAAGAAGATAGTATCATTGGAAAGCTAATAATAAAGAACTACTAAAGAACGCCCTTCATCTGTTTGCTCTGCCACTTTACGAAGGCTTTCCAAACAATCTTTTCAGATGTATTAGTAAGGAAAGATATCTTAAAAGTCAAAGGAAGACAAAGTTAATGCATTTATAGAAGTACCATTTCAGATAACATTTTACCTGAGTGTTTAGATTAGTTAAATATTAGAAAGGTAGAGATAATAGCGTTGTTTGTATTCATAAATGTGGAAAGTTGCATTTTCAGGGCACTGAAGTGTAAGGCATATCAAAGATTTATCATCCAGGAATGCGCGGTGAGCTCTGAGTTCATCCTGGGGAGCGGGTGTCTGCCAGAGCCCGTGAGCTTGCTCAGGGAAACCCAGCATAAAGCACGGAGCCTTAGGATCAGATTTTTAAATGGTGTTGTCTCTGCTTTTTGATCAAGTTAAGCAAATCAGTCGATATCAGTYGGAGGGCCAGCTGCCTGCACCCCCTGAAGCCGCCAGAGCGCCGACCAAGAGCCAGCGACGGAGGAGCTCTTCTGGGTTGGGGAGACCCCCGGAGCTACCAGAGAACATGACACTGGACAGAAGTTTTGTCATCTTTTAGGGCATTCTGCAAAGGSTGTTTATAGGGTGAAACTTTCTCATCTGTAAAGAAGGTACAGAACAAGCATTCACAAAGCGCCGCGGAGCTTGGGAGCAGTGCAGCCCGCTCTCCTCCGCAAACCCCTCTGCGGCACAGGCGTTCACGAACGTGTCGAAGCACGATGCCGACAGTCCTGCAGAAAARCGGCACGTCTGGTAGCGTGAGACTGCGAGGGCGCGGAGAGCACCCACCTGCACCCGTGTGTACACAGAGGCCGAGTTAAGCAGCGCCGGCGTTACCAGGCCTGCTCTGCCCGTGCAAATACGGGAATGAGGATGAGTCTTGCAGCCTCGTAGTACTTCCAAGAGGAAGCAGCACACGTGCAAACTTCTTCTTACAGAGGGATGCAATCACTCTGCTAACGTTTACAGCCAGCTTTATTAGTCTCGTTACCATCCCTGCAATAATGTATTGAAATGTCCTGACAATAATGGTCCTGGCTAAAATATTATGTTGTTTTGACTGAATGCGGTTTAAACTGCCATCTGCTGGCTTGTAGTTTTCAGGGCCAATATTAAAAACAATGTTCGCTCTTACAGTAACCCTTGTTCATATTAAAATAAAGCAGACTGAGAAATACCTTCCCTCCTGCTAGGGACAGCTGAAAATTACCCCAAGGAATACAAATGTGGCAGAGTGCAGAGGTAAATCCCGGTGCTTAGAGCAGATTCCTCAGGGATGGTTTTGTTCAATGTACACCTGGAGGAGAACAGTGTTGTAAACGCCCGCGGGTAGCTTCCACTGASGCCGAGGAGGTACGCGCCTACGCTCGGCTGGCTGAGAGGGTTTGCGGGTGTKTCTTCGCTCACACAAGCAGCGTCCTAGAACATTAGTGGGACCAAGAAGGCCTAGCTTCTTCTAGTCAAAGATACCTAAAAATAATTAAGCTTTTCTTTTTCCCGTGCCCAAGTAGCCTGAGAAAGGAAACGCCGACTGCTTAGCTTGAAATTTGGCAGTTACTTGAGAAGGAGAGGAACACCAGTAGCTGCTTTGAGTCATTTTCCCGTTTCTCTGCTCTTCRAGCTCTGCAGTACCAGGCCGTCGTGGGCGCTCTTTGCTCGAAGGCGTTGGCAAGGCCTTGGCAGGAGATGCCGCGCGACGGCACGGCGTGCCCGGCTCGCAGGTCGCTGCTGCTCAGAAACCGAAAAAGCCCCCGAGCAGAGAAGCTGACGTGCCACCTCTCGGCCGAGGGCTTCCCCCGAGCAAGCACCGCTAAAGGCCGGAACTGCAAAGTCCTCGGCCAGGGGAGCACAAGCGTGTAAGTTCTTGCTCTGTGTTTTGGCGTTGGTGAAGCAGACTTGCTGCGCCGCGGCCGGGCAGGTGTGCGTACATCCTGCAGCCCGGGTTAATGTTTGACCCTGGTTCCTGTTAGCTGCTTTGGTGTCTTCCCACCCYACCTCTAGCTCCTGCACATTACATGGGCGCCTTGAAGAAGCTCAGGCAGTAAGAAACCTCCATCAAATAAATTCCCACCAACTTTCTTACTGAACTGTTGGTCCTACCAGGTGCTCCAGCACCCTGAGACGGTGGGAGCAGAGGGGCTTGGGCTCACCGCGGCAGTGTTTGGTGACCCTCACCAGACAAATGCAAAATCACCTACGGCAACACCAGCCCAACAGCTGCCTGTAGGCTCCCCAGGCCCCCAGTCGGGTCTGCCACCACCGGCTTCTGTCACTTCTCAGTTGACACAGGCTGGACAAGCAAAGAGAGGATTATAAAATACCTTTCATCTGGGCGATCTCAAAGCACTTTGCAAACATTGAGTCATTAATCCTCCGAGTGCCCCTTTGAAGTTGGCAAGTATTATTGGAGGAGCAAAACAGAGAGGGACAGCGGCTGCGCAGCTGCCGGGGCAGAGGAATGCAGTGACGACATTGATGACATGACTAATTTATTTAGCGAACTGAATTTAGCATGGTAATGAGGATGTATTTGCCATCATCCCATCATTCATCAGATTTATGAGGCTCTCTAGGCAATGAGGACTGCTGTGACTAAGTTTGGTTTGATTTGTTCAATTAATTCCTCTAATTCATTTTGACTGAAAAGCCCCCGTCAGATTGTTTGGCAGGTTGGAAGGACCCCCGGTGTTACAAATGTGTGTGCGGGCCCCTATGTGCGTCTGTAGAGACCTGTGGCTCTGAGTGTCTATGTGCCTGTAAAGTACATCAGGGTTTATTTTGCATCAATTTATTATTTTTACCTGTGTCTTTTTATTCCATAAATAATAGCACACATGGCCTCATCTAGATCCACTTCAAGTCAAGGGGCAGCTTTTTTCTTGACAGAAGTGGGCACTACCTGAGGCTCGGGTAGGTAGCATACCTRTTTTTGCTTTGGGCATGATCAGCTGTGCAGGTTGCTTATTGAAGCAGTATTTGACCATTTCACGTTCCAAATGTTTCACTATGTGTCAGGCTGCTACTTCGTCCGCAGAGGAGAGCTCACATTTGCATTATTTGGTGCTTTTAACAGCAAATGACATTACTGCTGCCAGTCCTAGAAGCACCACACCGGAGATCGCCAGTCATAGCACCGTAACACAACACGGGCTGCAGGCGCCTCTGGAAGTCATTTGGGCGAACCCTCGCTCAGAGCAGGGTCAGCTTATGCCTGGTTGCTCAGGACTGCAGCCGGTCAAGTCTCGAGTATCTCCGAGGGGAGAGATGCTCTCTATTTCCTGATTTCCAGGACCGCTGGTGTGTTAGGACACATGTCGCATCTCCTGTTTCTCCGTTTGGCTGCAGCTCCCAGCAGCCTCTTTCTTTTAGCCTCAAGCACTAATTTAGGTATAACACGAAATTGAAACAAATGGATTTTCAAGAGAATTTGGCTGTCAGAGGTTGAATTTAGTTCCTTCAGATATTTAGCCAAAAAAAGTTGCTTTTCCACTTTGGATCTGGGGGTGTATTTTGTCTTTCTTCCCCCCCCCCAACCTCATTTTTCAGTTCCTGTCTCTAAATACAAAATCCAGTGCTCAGGAGCATCACGAGAACCTCGGACAAGCCTTAGATGCCCTGGAAT
This sequence comes from Rhea americana, assembly GCF_003343005.1. Taxonomy (NCBI): domain Eukaryota; kingdom Metazoa; phylum Chordata; class Aves; order Rheiformes; family Rheidae; genus Rhea; species Rhea americana. The sequence continues at coordinate 2,131,190 of NW_028186934.1, forward strand.
CCGGAGCCAATAAGCAGATTATGTACATGTCATTTTACTGCAGCTGTGACTAATACAATTCCGCTAAGACTGCCTGTGGCACTGCGGAGTTGGAGGCTGCCGCCGGCGCGAGAGCAGGGCTGGCTCTCTCCGGCACTGGCAGCACGGCGCTCTACCATGCTTGCTTACTGCTCGCGCGCTGGAAGCAACTGCACGCCCCCAAGGTGTGGCTCCCTTGCAAAGCCAAAGACGTCTCCTGCCCGTAGAGTTTACAGTTTCGGTCATGCTTCTTTGCAAAGCAAGCTGCAAAGATTTCTGTCCAGAATATTATTGACTTTGCCCTATATGAAGGTGCACTGTGGGAAAAGAAAATGAAGTCTTTCACTTCAGTYGGTCATGGTGAAGAAGCATTGCCTTGATTTTGCTCTGATGCAGAATTTTGAACAGAGGAAAGACGAAAAATCTCTAGCACAGCTCCCATCCTGGTACCTAGATACATCTTGGTTTTCTCTTCTCATTTGCCAGCCTCCGTTTGCAGTGTGAAACCTTTCACCTGTTCCAAATCCTCCAGCTATAACTGGGGAAACGCTAGCCAAACAAGCATGCCAAGACCTGTCCGCAGCCGTGGATTCACACACGCCTTTGGTGGGCGTGCGGATACACAAGGCTGCTTTTATGGTTAGGTCTGTTCGCGTAGCTTCGGTGGAGCTCCGAAGCGGAGTCTGGAAGGAGCTTTTCCTGCTCCAGCTCGGTGTGGAGAGCCTGAGCTCCTCCAAAGGCCCRGGTTTTTGCCCTGCGTGTAGCCCCGCACTGAGGAAGCATATGGAGCCTGATAAAGAAGTCGKATTCCAAGCCGCGCAGGATGCCCTAGCAAGCAGCCAGGAATGAGAAGCGTAGGTATAATTTTCACAGATTTAACCAAGAACAATGACACTATTTGCAACCGAGGGGGAGAGCCAAGAATTATTTGCCAGAGTGCCAGTGTGTGTTCCCTGGTGGGTAATTGGAAAATGAGAACAACCTGTCAAAGATTAGTCCGATTTCTAAAGCAAGCACAAGACTGTCAGATTTTGTTTATGGAAAAGGAGCATATAATTAAAACTTTTGGTTTCAAAGTTACTTATTTAGAACTTTTAACCTGTATGTACACATTAATTATCTGTCCAGGGTTACAAAGCACGGCTAAATTCCATTAAAGATAGGTTAACCCTGAAAGAGCCAACCACAGAATCTCCGAAGCTGATGTCTRTCTTCCAATAATATCAACAACGGCTTTACAGAAAGCAGCTGCTAATGCTCATAGGTTTGAGGGCCACGGTAAAAGCGGTTTTCATTACCATGTTTATTTTATGAGATACAGACTATATTCTGATTAGGGCTTCTGGTGGGAAATTTTAAGTTTTTGCCTCAGGTTGCTCCTCTGTGATGAGTTTTGGGGAGAGCRTGTGCCTCTGCATCTCGCCGAGCAAAGGTAGGAGAGAGGGTGGCGAGAGGAGCYGAAGTTGGGGCTGCCCCTTCGCAGCATTTGCAGCCCGAACCTGAGCCCTCCCTGCGATACTACCTCAGATTTGCGTCCGTAAACCCATGTCAACCATGGAGGTCTGTGATCAGGATCCAAGGCAACCTATGGCTGCTGAATGTTGCTGGCGTGTCCAAGCACAACAAGCTCGCCGGGCTGTGAAACACACCAGGTATCACTTACCATTACCCTGATTTTGGTGGCTGATGGCAGYACATCACTTCCAATCGAGCACCAGCACTGCAGGACTATGCCTTTACACCCYAGAGAGTGAAAATATGTTATTTTTGTGCTATTGGATACTCTCCTGTGTGYTTAAGTCCGGTGAAGGGCAAGCATCCCTTGTGTATCTAAAGGGGAAGGCTCCCATTTGCCGATGACGTATTTTTTTGCCTGATGCCTGTCAGCATGTGGCTGACTGCAGGAGTCACATATCATCTCACAGATGTCCCTTTCCTGAGTCGCTTTCCCAGCTTCCCTCATGATCCTCTTGGTCCTGCTGGGAAGCAAGGAGCAGATGCTGAACCTGCCGGGGCAAACCCCRCGCCTTGGCACGGCAGTGGCCGCTCGGCAGTGCGAAGCCCTCCTGCGGCTCACCGTGAGCTGCTTCGGTTCTGCTCTAGGAGACGCTGTCCAACATTACCCGGGGCATCGGGCGTTTGCAGGGGGGCACGGCTTTCCCGTCCACGCCTGCCCTTCCAGACACGCGGCTGAACGGAGACACGAGGAGCCTGGATGCACAGCATCCCCACTTCCTAACACCACCTCCCTGCCCGTCCTGCCGGGGCCTCTGCCGGAGCGCCAGAGCCGGAGCGGTTTTCTTTGGGGCAGCCCCAACTGAAGGGCCGAATCCTTCCTTGCTTCCGAAATTTAGAGCAAGAAAGAGCTTTCCTGGAGAACGCCTTGGCTCCATGGGCTCTTTTGTGCAGAGCTTCGCGGCGCCTCGTGATGGGCCACGCGGCGGCAGCTTCCCGGGGGCGAAGGGAGGTGCTGGGCGCGCTGCCTGGGCGCTGCCTCCAGCCAGCAGCGGCGGAGTTACTGCGTCMCTTGGCACACTCAGAAAACACGGTGAACAGAAATTACAGTARTCCTAAGTCGGCAAGTGTGTGTCAAACGTGAAAAAGAAGCATTAATGTTAAATTCRTTTATGCAAACTGAGCTATCAGGAGACCTAGAAACGTGCCTCATTCCCACTGGAGCGGGAGGTGCCGTTCCAAATTGGTGGAGGTGCTTTTCTGCCTCTGAAAGAGGAGCGCGGGGAAAGCGGGCAGTAGAATTGGTATCTGGCAGGTCTTAACTTTCCRTAGCTAAACCTCAGGTTCTTCTGTGCCTTTACGTGTGGTCGGAAAACCTTTAGCCCTGGCAAATGCAGGGGACTGTGCTGGAGAGCAATGTTGGCTTCAGGGGGGAAGGACAACCTCACCTCCCATCCCCTGGAGCCAGCGCCTGGGAGGCAGCGCTGCCGATACTGCCGCGAGCGCAGCCAGCACCCGCGTGTGCCGCTCTGGGGCCGCCGTCCCGCTAGCCAGGGCTGGCCGTGGTGTCTGGCCGGAGCAGRCCAAGGTCGAAACGGTCTCTGTCTGGCGAGAGCACAGAGTGTTCGAGGGGAAGTGTAGGATGCAAACTTCTGGTTCTCATCACTTCAGAAATGTGGCTTAAAAGGCAGGAGCTAAATATAGAGAGTTGCAGAGGCAGTACTTTTATTGTTATTATTGAAGGCACCCATGGCAGCGGGTAATCCTGCGTCCTTGGAGGTTACCCCAGTCCTGGGAATCTCATGCCCTCCATGCAATGCCCTTTGAATAATGTCAAATTTCAGTACAAAATAAATAGAAGATTCCACTTTTGCAGGACAGGTGATTCTTTAAATTCTGTGGTTGCTGTGTGATAGCAGGAAAATGCTTTTTCTTTTACCGTATGTTCAACTTCCGTTGTGGAATATGTCTGCATTGTAGCTAACAGTTTATATCCAGCGTATAGATGTCCAGATGTCACTAAGCTAGAAGTTATTCTCGATTTTTCACTTCGTTTTACATGTTTATTTTATTTATTTGTTTGTTTTTATTCTTTGCAATTTGATACCAGCAAGATATGCTTAAGTGAGGCAAGGGAGCAGATCGATTTCTATATTAATTCTCTTGGGAATTTCAAATTCCCTGGCATGCACACAGATCTCCGAGCATCCACAGGGAGATCCTGGACATTGCCTCAGATATTCCCCGTCCTCTTTTGAGTCCCCACCCTGCTCCTGGCTGTGGGGTAAGACCTGCCCTCGGTTCGGGCACAAGCTGATTCCTACAATTTGCCACATTGTGTTTGCTTTCTGCCTCTTCCTCGGGAGCAGCTCTTGCCCCAAGCTAAGTCAGCGTCTCCCGTGTGTCTGGAGGGAGAATTGACTGCTCGCTCCTCCCGATGTCTGGATCAGTGGGAGATGCTAGTGTTGTGAGCCTCCACCCACGGATCCGTGCTGCCCGGAGGCAGTACTGCAGCCAGCCTGCTTTCTGGAAAGCTAAACCTATCATCACTGTGAAACATCTCCTCCTGCCAACGCGAGCTCCAGCACTTTGAATCTATGTGCTTGTCACTGGAGCCTTTTGCATATAACAACACGATGCATTGCAACTGCATTATAAGAATCATAAAAAATCTTGGCACACATAACATATTCAGTTCATATAAATATTTCCAAAAATTCAGTGATTGAAGATTCAAATCATCTTGCAGTGCAGTGTTGTTTATTCCATGACATTACTTTTACTGCAGGATGACTTATGCATAACCTTGAATTTCAAGTTCAGTAGAACAGGCAAAGTATTTGTTTAGAGGGCAGGACTATTAAAACCATTTTTTCCCCTGTTTGAATTGGATAAAACTGTAATATATCCTTTACGTCACAGTAGCACCCTAGTGGTTATCATATTGCATTAGTTACATGGGTTTTCAGTGAACATTATACAGTATATACTGCTTTCAGTAAATAGAGCAGTCATGCTTATAGTTACATGGAAAACTCCAGGAAATTTGTGATGACATTCCCTGCAGGTTAGTAATTCTATCCATTATTTATATTGGTTTGATTTGAGTTTTAAAATAATCTAGTGAAACTAGATCATTCTGGAAAAACTTTATTTCATACACCTCTAGAAATACTTCAGGCTAAATATTTGAGATTTACTAAATTCCGCCATCAATAATTTTTTCCTTATATATTAGAACAGATAAAAACTCTTCCAGTTACCTAATTAGTGATTGTTTTTTACATCTTTGTGCATCATTAAAAATAACATGACCTCAAATTTAGAGTAAAAAAATCCCTTTTCAAGCAGAGCCTATCTCATGCTTCGAAGGCAGATTTCTCCCCTGGTTCTAGTCCCRGCCTGTGTGTCCTCTCTGCATCCGTATCGGGAGCGAGGTTTTTGAAAGCGTAATGTACAGTCACATTCGTCTTAAAGCCCGTCTTTAGCGAGCGACTACCCGCCCCAAGTAACCCTTACAAATGTTGCATTGCCAGGATTAAATAACCACATAACCACCTCTCCAGCCTGACCAGAGACCACCCGGCATTTATGCAGCAACTTCTCTGCTTCCAATTTTATCGCCCGTAAGGCGAACACACACAAGTCCCTGTGCTCCAAAGCGATTCACCTGCATGGACCCACCAGTATCAGTGGAAATCTGCCCAGGTCAGAGTTTGTGCAGAGAATACCGGGCACTTTCTGTAACTCATTGCATTTACTAGAGATTTTACATGAGGCATCAGTTAAATAACATTGCACACTTAACATGTGTCTGAGCATGTCCATCTTGATTTTGCAGAGCTCTTAAGTATCTGCTTAAATTGATGCATATGCTTAAGCTTATCCCTGTAGAGTTAAGCATGAAAAGTATGTATTTAACCTTAAACATATGCTTAAATGCTTTGCTGAATGGAGACCATAAGGCCTAATCCAGTGATCAGTTAAATCAATATCACATTATTTCAGTGGCTGCTGTATGTGTCCATTTATTCTATGAGTATTGTAGATAGACAATAAAAGTGGCAGGCACAACAGTGCTGTGTTGACATGCAGTCCTTTCTCTGTAATACCCTTCTAATCTGAAGTATTCTGTTAAAGTCATTTTTAAATGGACAGGCAGTGCGATTTTTTTTTCTGTATTGGTAATATCCTAATAATTTTTTTTTCTGTTTTTTCCATTATATCTCACTCCACTCAGACTCCGCATTTGCAGGAGCATCTAAGCTCCTGCCCGGCTCTGTTTAACAAACAGCCTGTCTCCCTGCGGAATAAGCTGTGCGTGGTTTCCTGACAGCTCGCACTGAAGCAGGTGACTTCCCACCYGAAAAAAAATAATCGCCTGCTTGGCCACCTCTACGCAAAGCTGAGTCCTTCCACCTGCCTTGCGGCTGCAGCGGGCACGCTGGGGTAGTGCAGTTTGCCAGGACAGTGCTGGAGTCTTATTTTCACTGATGAGTCCTGTCTCCTCCTCCTCCTCTTCTT
>NW_028186934.1:2137226-2141000 GCF_003343005.1 Rhea americana
ATATTTTTTTTTCTGGAATGACCTGAAATCATTCGATCCCTCTCCTCCGTCCGAAGGCCGAGGTATTCACATTAAAGAGGCAGCGATGGTTTGTGGCTTGTGGATTCTTCAGCAAGGACAGGCGGGGCGCGGCGCTCGTGCGGGCTGCGCGCGTCCCCTCCGGCGCGGAGCTGGGCCCGCGCGGCTCCGAGAGCCGCCGCCGCGAGCCGGGGGCCTCTCCCGCCCACCGAGGCCCTTTCGGCTTTCCGCCAGCCCCTTGTGCAATTCAGGCCTGTTGCAGAGCCTCTCCATGAGGTTCCTGGTCAGTAAGAATATAAAGACATAAGAAAAGCTCATCTTGTGTCAGACCCAGAAGACCAACCATTCCAGTATCTCCGGTAGCCGCCAGTAGCGAATGCCAAGAAAAACAGCTTAAGAGCAGGGCAAGGATCGAGTGACCCTTCCGTTGAGATACTATTTCAGTTTCCAGTCATCCAAGACAGAGCCTCTAGCTTCATACTTTCTTTCAGTCCTTGATGGACTTTGCTTCCGTTATTATGTCTAATTATGTCCCTTTGCTAATTTTGACCGGGCTCAAGTACTGTGCGCTGCTGTCCCTCGTAGCCGCACGTGCTGTTCGTAACGCGCGTGTTGTAGGTGGTGCGGAGATCCAGCACTGCCCGGGAGCGGTGTGTGCAGAAGYGGGGGACTATGGTTCATCCCGTTCTTTGGAGTGTTTGCTTCCCTCTTCCAGGAGTCTTGCACTGAGCACAAGCTAGAGCAGCCTCAAAGGACCTTGGTTTTCTTGTAAAATAAAGATATTCATATAAGCACCCCCTTTTAAAGTGCTTGGACTTGCAGATGAAAGGAACTATACAGTTATCATGCATTATAGTTTATTTATTAAACCGATTGGTTGGTACTTGGCTACCAACACCCACTGCCTTATGATTCAAAGAACTTGGCTGAAAATTGTAAATGATAAAAAAACCCTTCTTTTGTCTATTTTTTTTTCTGTAATTGTCACCAACAGCTCAGTCCCTAACTAGTGGAGGCTGGCATCATTTCCCCGATTCCTCAAAAATAGCTGTGGGTTGATCACATATGCATGTGTACATAATTTGAAATAAAAACTTCAGCGATTTATGAAGTATATGTTAAGACTAAGTAAAACAGGTCAAGTGTGTGCAGAATTATACACGTAGAAGATTCTTTCTTTTGATAGAACATAAAGAGAGACAGAATATATTTTGCTTAGTTTGACAAAGTTCACTCCCTGACTGAGAAGCTCTATGCCAGCTTTCAGGCTGAAATGGCTTTTTGTGGCTGTATTATAAACCCTTTAAAATGATTTGTAATGGAAAAATGCTGACAAATGAAGCTAAAAGTGGCACTAAATGAGCAGTGCTATAATATTCCGTAACTTTCTAGGAAGTTTATAGATAGCTGCTAGTGAATTTGGCTCACAGGAAAGAGACTAGAAATGCTGAAGTGTCGGTTTTCATATCCCTTTGGTGCATGAGAATAATTTAAAGAAAAGGAGTAAAAGAAGAAGCTCTGRATCCTTGATGTCGACTCCTCCTGTAGCTCTGCATAATTACAAGTGTTACTTAACCAGGGTGACTCTTCAGTTGACTGTAACGAGCCACTTTGAGACACTCTACCGCTCTGTTTTGGGTCCCCAACCTATAAATCAGGTTAATATTTCTGTGTGGCTCTCACAGGGTTATTCTAAAGCTAAATACAGCTAAATTTTATGCAGTATTCTGAAAGGGTCCATACAATTCTAGCATTTAAACACCATATATCGAAAATGTCAGCTTTTTGATTATATTGTTTCAATATATTGCTTTCTTTTATGAGGTTTACTTTCAAGGCAAGAAACATATTTTCGTTCTTCATTTTCCTTAATTGAATTGTCTCTTTCATGTTGGATAAATTTTAGCATGCGGGACCACTGTTATGCTGCATGTGGATTATAGCTGAACACAGCATTTAAGAAAACTAGCAGTGTCTCTTGGTGCGTAGTGGGACTAATTTACATATGCATATAATTGCAAGYGCTCAAGGTATATTTAGAGGCGCAGGTACTGGGCTGTACGGTATCAGCACTGCTGGAACGGTAACGCTCACCAGCATGCGTTTGCTCCCGCTAAAATCAATAGCAAGTCTCTTGGGTTTCAGTGGGAACAGATCTGAATTTTTAAAATGCCACATTGCGAGCCCAATCCTGCTATTCCTGCTCACATGAGAAACCCATCGGTATCAGTGGGTCTATTTGCCTGATTAAGGACTAATTCTGTGAATAAGGATTTGCAGGAAATGGCCTTATCTCTTCTGCATACCACAAATCCTGGTCTCTAAAAGTGTTTGCTGTAAGCTCTTATCATTTATGTAAGTGCCCTTCAATGGACATTTATATAATGGGGTAAATATTTAAAAAGTTGTGCAGCGCTTTAGCTATGCAGCTCTAAAGGACTTTAATGCTGTTGGCTGGAGTGTCGTGCACCTTTTCACCATGTGTCATAAGTTATAAAGGGGAAAATGTGCCGCTCCAGCGAGGCTTGAGGAAGCCCGGTGCCGTACGAGAGGGAGCCGCACATTAGGAGTTTTGGAGAGGTGTTCGTTAGGGCGTAAAACAGGCCTCGGCCTAAAAGGCAAGTAAAAACATCTGAGAAATAATTTTAGCTGCGTAATAACAAGAGCTTTGTCGTAACGTAGCTTTCTAGTTAGCTGTCAGGTGAAATTCAACCGGATAAATAATCGTGCTTCAAAAGGAAATCGAGAAGTTGAAATGTTTTTCRGAGATGTCGAAGCCCCGACTGATGGGTCTTGCCCCAGACTATCCGTAAGCCGCTGTTTACGAGCAATACCGGGGAAGCCCGTGCGGCGGCTAACAGGGGCTTTTCTTTTCTCCTTCCAATTTGAATAAACTCTTTTGCGTCGTTTGTTAGTCAGCAGCAGAAACTACAGTTAGCAAATTAACGAAAACCAAGTGATGCCTTTGAAGAATTTTTAAATGAACCTTAACTGCCGCCTACAGCCACTTCCTCAGAGTGAAAAAAAAAAAATAAAGAAAAAATTAAGGTGAACTAGCCACTGTTACTAAGAGTCAATTGACAGACCGCACGGGTCATTAATTTTGTGTCCTTTGTTTTGTCAGTTTGTTTTCGTGGGGCCTGGTAGAGAAAGTAAAACCAGCCAAGCTGAAAATTGTCTGCGCTGGAGCTTATTTCCCCTCGCAGCACGGCCCGACCCGGGGGAGCGGGCCGGGGCCGGCGGCCCCTCGCCTCCCCGCGCCCCGGCCTCGGCGGCCGCGGCGGGGGCCGAGCGACGGGCTCCGGCAGCGCTCTTCCCCCCAAAGAAAGCTCTGAGCTGAGCGAAAATGGCCCCAAGGAGGAAAAAAATACGGCTCTAACCACCGGTGGTCGGCTCGCTTTAAACGTCCTCGCAGCTACGTCGCGGCTTTTCTCTCCTCCTCCTTAGYGTCGTCCCCACCTTTACGGAGGGGCTTCGGGGTGGCAGCGCTGGGCTTGGCGCCGTGGTGGGGAGAGACTCGCTCCAGAGCCGCCCTGCGGGAGAGACGTGGCCTTGGCGATGCCCGTGGTGGGGATGGGACCCCAGCAATGCCTGTGGCGGAAACGTGGCCCTCGGCCATGCTGTGGTAGAAACAGGGCAATGCCTGTGGTAGAGACATGGCCCTCAGCGATGCCCGCAGTAGAGATGTGGCCCTCAGCAATGCCCGTGGTGGAAACGGGGCCCTTGGTGATGGTATGGTAGAAACAGAGCCCTCAG
>NW_028186934.1:2141692-2146735 GCF_003343005.1 Rhea americana
GCACCGCTGCCCAGGTGATTCTGCCCTCACCCCCGCTGAGGGTCCCAGGCGGGTGTCACTTTGCTCACCGGCGTCCCAGGCAGCCCCAGCTGTGCTGGGTTCCTCCCTCATTTCTCTGTACAGAAATYGTGAATATCGGTGCTGAAATAAATGCAGTTCTTCCGCGGTTGTACAGGTAGAAGTGTTTCAGCCCTTGGATCATGATGGAGTTAAGGCCATGTAATTAGCACAGACGGAGTCCCTCCGTGGTCCAAACRCACAGCAGCCCGCAGGTAGCTTTCTCCTTAAAGAAGTCAGTGGGATTTAGGAAAAGCAAATATTGCGCATTTGTAGCCAAATCCCACAAAATCAGCCACCAAAATACTTTTCTTTCTGTACTAAGCGTACGGTAGGGGATAGATAGTATGCGTATATAGATACGCAAGGCAGATGCCTGTTTTTGTACTTCTCTGTATCAAGTGCAACTATGTAAGACCCCTCCGGYCCTCCAGTATGACCAGTCACTGCTGTGGCTACGGAGCTGAATCAATGTAATCTCTCCTTAAGATTTAAAAGATAAATGTGAACCCCGMGTACATCATTATATCAAATTAACTTGTTCCTCAGTGCCTATAAGGTTTAGGTGGATGATTGAATTCCTCTTCGTTTTGGTTTGAAACGATCTTTTTAATCATTAGGCTGTTTGCCAGCAGTGAGTGTATGTGGCCCAGGGTTATTGTTAGGGCTGAGGGCCAGTATGCTAATAAACAGCGAAGTGACATAATGTCTTTCATATAATGAGGCAGATTAATGCAAAGCACCACAGGAGTGAGAGGACACACTTTGAGAATGGAAATAAAGTATATGGAAAATGTGCCTTTAATGGTCTGTCAATAAAGAAACTAGAAAAGACCTATTTGATTAAATACTCTTGGAATGTGATTGTATTACAGAAACGATTACTTTAGCCCCATTATCTTAACATTCAGTGGAAATATATTGCAATTAATTTAGTAGCCTTTAAACCAACAGTTAAAATTGATTTTGATACCTGCCAAAAACTCACAGTTTTGGCATTATCTTCAAGATGCTGGATATTAGTGGGAATGTGCTAAAAAACTTCTTTCTTCCTGTTAAGGGATTGCTAACATTTTTATTGTCTAATTTAGTATTGATGTAGCTTAATATTTGTTTTTAAGAGACCAAAACAGTTTGCTGAATCACTTTCATGCTTCATTAAAGCAAAAGCTGCAGCTTCTGTTCTGACTGCCTAGATAACATTCTCAGATAAACACAATTTCCTGGAGTTTGTGTTTTTTTGTTTTTTTGTTTTGTTTTCTTCCTAGGTCAAGCTCAGAACCTTTACCTTATGAAACAGATTATGCTTTCATAATATTGTATTTTTAGTGTGTGTTGTTGCTTGTTATCTGTAAATCAGATACAGAGTCTTAATGCTCAAGAATGTTCCGTTAACTCTAAAGAGAAATGTTCACTTTTATATAGGAAAAAAGTCTTGGCAGACAAGTTGGAAGTACCAGATGGAATAGGTTGTGCCACATGGATTACAAGATTTCCCCCTGCCCCCCTGCTTCTTATTGATGTCTTAAATTGAACATGTTCCATCTGTCTGCTCTCAATAATGAATAGTTACAATTTTTTATTGTAAAGGTAACAAATTCCATATAGAATAAATTAATTCAAGCATGTAATGAAACGTGCTAGCAGTGTGTGTGTGTGTGTGTGTGTTGGAATTATGTGTAGAAATCTAATATAGCTCATGAATACAGCAGGTAAGACTAGTGGCAGGGCTGACAGCTGCTCAGGGGAGGGCAGATAAAAATTGCTATTAAAAATGAACATTAGGGAAAAGTTTGTAGCAAGAATTTAAGAATCTTATAGGAGGACAAACGCAGTCATGCCACAAGTGTTTATTCTGTTTAATGGTACTTGGCTGTAGGGCTTGCCTCTCAGTCCTTCCAGCATGAAGGGGTTGTAAGTAGGCATAAATGTGTTTTTTGCCCATATCAAGGCCACTTTATGCTGCTGGGAGGAAGCAGACCATAATGTACATTAGGTTCCAGTTCTCTCAGTATCCTCTGAAGAGGATGAACATTGCATTGTTAGCCCAAAGGTATTTTTAATTTCTCCTAATTGGAGTAAGTCCAAAGGATATAAACTTAAAGCAAATTCAAGTGCTTCATACAATGAAGCGAAAACAATGTAACCTTTTAATCCAGTGATGAGCTGTTAGTTTTTAGACACTGATATGTTTGGTTTGAGATAATTCCCTAGTTCTGCTTTGGAGCACATTTTACTTTCTCTTCTTTGCTCTGCAGTGGCTTTAGATAAAGGCACTGTGCCTTTTTTGCACATGTTGCTATAAATAGAGAATTAAATGGAGAACTTTAAATGCCTGAACAGGCGCGCTTTGCTATTAAAAGTTGATTTTATTTTCATATGAACACGCAAATATATGTATTTTTGTTCTCATGTCAATGAATTTTAAAAGGCTGGCTCTTTAAACTTTTGGGAACAGTTGGTTTTGATTTGGGATGCAATAATCTTTTCTTTCTGTGACAAGCGTTTTTATCTGGAATTGGAAATTACTCTTTCTTTACTTACAGATAATTGATGCAGACCGAACTTGTTAAAGTCAAAACAAACAACTCGGTTCTTTATTACATGCTTATGTGCTTAGTCACAGACTTTATATTAGATTCTGCAAATGGTACAATTTATGCAGTGACATGTCGGAGACTTAATGTTGTAATTTTCCTGTTCCTAATGGAGAATTAAGAAGCTAGAGAACCTCGGAGGTTCACATGCACAGAATCCCTACTGCTCGGGTGCAGAGGTCTCGCAAAAATTTAGTAAGTGAGAAGGAGAACAAAGATTCTTAGTTGGGAAAAAAATTGGATAGCCTGTGGCTGAGAAGCTGATTGGGACAGGTAGGCACAGTGGGGCGCAGGATAATGAGGCACATGGCAAATGTGATGCACAGATGTTTAGCCAACTGTAGCTTTGGTTCCAGGAGCTGCGCATGCCACAACGCCGTGCCTCAAGGCTATGTCTACACCAGAACATTTGGAGCAGTAAACGACGGCAACATTAGGTTCAAATTAATCTATTACTCCAGAGCTGTGAAATGTTGGTTACTTGTTTCGGAATTACATTGCCTCTGGGTGAAATGTTTTAGGTAGATTTTAATGCGTACTCATGGCTCGCAGAAGAGATTAAGAGGAGAAAGGGAAATTAGAACAGTTAGGAGAGCTGTTGAGGTGCACATTTCTGGTTAAAGTATATGAAAAAAGTATTACATATTTCACAAACAGGCCTGGTCTCCTGTTGGCCACCTGCTGTGCCTGAAATATCCTACATCCTAATGAATGCAGGTTTGCAGAAGCCTTGTAAATAGTTTAGAAAGCAGCAGTTGAGGCAAGCAGATAAAGGCGACGTTGGCCTCTCGCGAAGGTTTGGGAACTTAATTCCGTCAGCTGAACGTTCAATCCCAATCCGGGCTCCTTCAGACCTGGAACGCGACAAAGCGAAACTTTTGCTCTCAGCTATTTACCATTTCAGTTTTGACCACGCTGCTAAATGACAGGTAGTCTCCTAAAGTTTCACAACACGTTGTTAGGATTAAGTAATCAGATCCAAGCTGTTTTCCCCCAGTACGTAAGTGGTCCTGGCAGGCCCATTTAGACAGATCCACGGTCCAAATGGACATATCTTCCAAACTGTAGCATAAGATATTCTAAATCCTCGTCAATTAAATAAACTTTATTCAAGCAGCACAAACTGTTTGGAACTATCTATAAAGAATATATTTCTTTTACTATATTGTTGCTTTTCTTATAAAAACACTTAATTGAAATGCCTAAGAGCTGCCCAGCACAAAAGTCAATAAAAACCCTAGAATAGAGTTTATAGGGGTTGTCTATGTACATAATTAAATCCTTCAGGCACTTTAAAACTCTGCAAAATAAATGGTTATGCAAGAATGGCCTGCTGAGAGAAGAAATGCTTGTATCAGCTTTAAGCAGCTGCTCTCTGCTCGGTGTTTCTGGGCTGGAATGAGAAAGCTATTAGAAGAGCGGACGACTGCAAGCCACGTACAAATCATCTTTGTTACCGACACTTCAGGGAGTGCTTTACGGTGGCTGTCAAGACCAATGCAGGACTCGGTTTGTGCCTGCAAGAGTCAACTGCCATTATTTAAAAAGGAGATGTTAGCGACAAGAACAGCAGCTGTGGCCGAGTAGCGCGGGGGTCCGCGCGGACCGGGCCGTGCCGGGAGCTGGTGCGCGCGCGCCTGCAAGCCGGGGCCCGCGGAACAACAGAGGTTAATTGCTTGCAATGGTCTCTCGCTGTAATAGGAGTAAAAGGGGAGGACTGTACTTAGATTTGATTTCACTGTTCTTCGGGGAATACGGATCGAGGGGGTGGGATTGTTATTAGGGGCAAAGGAAGTAGTGCTAAAAAAAGAAGAGCTTAATGAATGTAGCCAATAGAAAAATTGTAGGTTTGTTTCTCCCTCTGGCCCTCAAAGTTATGATAAATGATAGCACAAGGAAAAGATAACCTACCATGAGAGTAGGATCACCAAGGGCAAATACTAAAACTCCCAGCTGACTGCCCCATACACTGCAGCCTCTGTTCGTGTTTATTTTTTCTGCTCACTCTTGGTTTCGTCAATCAGTATGATAGACGATAACTCCTGACTAGAGCAGCCTGTGTCCTGCTCTCTCACGGTGGGTAGCATGTTGTGGTTGGCGCCGTGCAGTCGGAGGATCACCCGCATCAGAAGCATCAGGGGATGAGGTACGGAGCGGTCTTCCAGCAGCCAGCTCCGCGGAGAATAGCAGGCAGCGGCGTTATCAGCGCCGCGCGCCGCTGCCAAGAAAATGACCACACATTAGTAGCTTTGTTTGGGTAGAGCCTAGGGGGGACGTTGCTCACAAAACTGAGACACTCTCTTTCTGTTAAATCATCCCGCTCGCGAGCGCTAAAAGATGGCTTGTTCGAAAAGAGGCCGCGCGCCGGAGGCGAGTCCGCGGCAGGGCT
>NW_028186934.1:2146879-2163275 GCF_003343005.1 Rhea americana
AAGGGGCTGCTCGCTAGGGCGGCAGCTCATCGCATAGCTGGAATTTCCCGCGCGCTGTTCGCGGATCGCTAATGTTGTTTACCCACCCTCCCGGCACCGATACTCGCTGCCTGTCCTCCGAGAGGATTTTCCACTAATTAGGGGGACTCGAAGGGTGTTTGCTGCTGCTCAGACTTCGGGGTGTCTTTTGTTTTCCTTCCTTCTCYTTTCCGGCAGGGCCTCCGGGGCCGTTCCGTTCTCGAGCCGAGGACGCCCTGCTCCCCCCAGCGAAGGAAGGAGCCAATGCGAAATTCTTTTGATATCTCGTGATGTAACGGTGGTCAAACATTTCCTGCTCGACATTTTTTCCGATGTATCTGTGGTTCTTTTCCCAGGATTTCGGTGTGCCGTGCCTTGCCAGGCGCTCCAGGCAGCCGAGCGACGCATCGCCCCGGAGGGGCTCTGCCCGGCAGCCGCTGCGGCCGCCCTCGCCCGGCGTGTCCGACCGTGCCCGGGAGGAAATAACCCCGCGAGCGCTCCCCCGCGCCGTGCAAACGCCTGAAATGAAACACATCTTTTCTCATTCTTGCCGGGCTCTCCCTAATAACCGCGGCTCTGCGCTGAGGTGAAATTTAACACTAGAATATTAGTTTTATTCCAGCTAATTATGTTAGCGCTGGTGAACCCTTGGATGGAGGGTTGGTCTGTTTCTAGTTATCCTGCCAAGTTTTTGCCTTGACGGAGGGGGTCTGGTGCAGACTACTTGGCCTCCCAACCTCTGTAACCCCTGGTTTCCTCTCTCTTCTGAATCGCAAGTTTATGTTCTCCCCTTCTGTGAAAAGATTGAAAGCTTATTCGAGTACAAACTGACCCCAAAAGCAGTAGTAATTTTTAGTAGATCTTTTCTTATCAAAATATTTCTGCTGAAAAATAAGGTAAACGCAGTTGTGACTGCTGATAGAAAGGAATCTGGCTATTAATAAAAAGCAGACAAGGATTTTTGAAACAGGGCTTCCACTGTTACAGTTTAGACACTTTCTATTACTTTATTTAGTGCAACACCTGTGGCTGCTCACATTGCTCCTGGCTGAAACAGTCCAGGCCCGCACAGAACAAAACACGGCGGTTTCATTACCTGATTTGCACTTCCCATCGGTGCTGCGGCGAGGCGCAGCTCCGGCGAGCCGGGCGCGGGCACCGCGGCGGGCAGGGGCCCCGCAGCAGGCGGCAGCTCCCGCGCCGGGGGCGGCTCGCTGGACGCGCAGAGGGCTCGAGATGCCGTGCGCCGTGGCTGAGCCATCGCTCGCGCTCTCCTGCGCGCCCACCTCCATGACCTCCCCGTGCCCTCCCTGGCTCTGAGGAGGGGAAGGTCTTAAGCTCTGCGGATGACCCAAGAGAAAACTTTCAGGTATCTCTTCACTTAGGTTGTCCTTCAAGACATGCTTGAATGATTAAAATTACCTAATGACATCACCTTGTGTTCCTGCTTTCTACAGAGATGCTCAGTGTTTTCAAAGAACCAGATATTCCTGCTTAAATAATTGAGTCAAGAATATCTGATCGGTTTTGGAGGTGGTCGTTGCGTCCCCAGACCTTTGCGGTCCTGCCTCCAGAAGACATACGCTTTTGTCCGCTGATAGCCGTGCAAGCGGTGTTGCTCCTCCTCTGCAGGAGGACGACCACGTTGCCCCGGCGGGATGTAAGCAGTTGGATGGATTTGCTAAATCTCATGCTCTTCTTCCGCTAGCCAACATTGCCATTAGGTTTTAGTCACCAGCTTCCCAATGTTCATCCAGCCTGTGGGTTTGGATAGTGTAGGTCTAAAAGTTTTAATTGTCCATTCTGCAAGAAATACTTCTACATAGGTTCGAAATGCAGTAATTACAGAGCCTGGCTGCAAGAGGTGCATTTGTGTATTTGTGTGGCAAAAATTCTTTCTTTTAAGTATTAGGAGAAACAAGAATAYAGATGTGCATCATAGCCTTTAGATTCTAGTTGCTCTGGGCCTAGAAGTCCTGACCAATGATTCCTTATTTGTCTGGGGATGAAAGTGGATTTTGAGGATATTTAGGAAGCTTTAAAAAGACAAACAAAATTCAGGTGCTTACAGACTTTAAATGGGCCTCCATGGGCTCTTCCTCTGGGTTTCCATAAATATGAACTCCTGAGATTTACTGTGGAAATATCTGTATGTCTAACAAAATAATTTACCTTCTGCTTGATAAATATATAGACAGTAAAACACTGGTAAGCTAGTCATTTAAATTAGCGACAGGAAATGGAATTCCAGTGTTTTGACACTGTACTGAAAGAACCTTCTGAACTTAAAGTGTGGGAAAAAGTTGCTCAGGCTCCTTACTACTCCATTTGTGTAGGCAAGATACTTCTACAAACATATTTAATCACAAGAAAAAAATATAAGCATATGAACACTAAATTAAAGAATGTTTAAAAATACATACATACAGCACTTAATTAATTGTCTTGACCAACCTAATTCAGTGATAYGCACTTCTTTTAGCTCATATTTCAATATGAGTTTTATTGGACTTTCATAGCCCTGCTCAGTTCCAACCAGAAAGCGCTGGGGCTTTCCCAGCCCTGACTCCTTTGGGTCCAATTCTATTTTTCTTTTTCAAGATCTGATCCTGCTCCCATTGTATTCTAAGACAAAACCTTCAATAACGTCAGGAAATCGTCAGCCTTTATTCCCATTGAGGCTGGTGGGAAGCCGACCTGGATAAGAATTGCCAGGTTCTTGTGTTTTCCTAAACTAAACAATCCAGACTCCTTTCRTTCCCTCTCATAGATGGTCTATCCAAGTAACCCTGTTGTGAACCTGCTCCAGCCTTATTTTATTGGGGGTGGGTGACTACRTTGTACCTAATGTCCCTAAGGTCTCAGTGATGCCTTGCGTAATAGAGTGAACAATCTCTTTACTTAATTCATCCTAGATATACTCTTCCCCTTATCAAGGTGTGTCTCACTGATACCACGTAGTCCTCCGTAAGAACCAGTACATGAGTCTTTCTCAGTTCTAAAGGGTAAAGGCCAGGTTTTAGTTTATAACAGGCAACATGCTGTTTGTACTATTAAATATCATCCCATTTCTACTATATCAGCTTTGAAGGGCATCCAGTTCTTCATATAAAATACTCTAATCCTCACCTCTATTCACAGTGTTTCTCAAATCGGTGCTAAAAACACGTTTTGTTTACACACACCTAATTTCTATGCTAAGATTACTAATGAAAATATTAAATAAGTGCAGTTGGAAAATTGCCCTATGTAAGAGTAATCTTTCTCCAACTCCTATCACTTGTCTTTTGCTTTCAATATCTCATTCTTGACATTTCCAGACAAAATGGAAGATAGCTGAAAATGATGTGAGAGAAGAACTGGAATAAATGCAAGTGTTKTGTGGTCTTCAGCACAAGTTTGCACAGCCAGATGTGCAGTGTGCTTGAATAACCACCTGGTTGTATTGCAAAGCAGCAGTCAGGTTACTTGAAGCAACCGCCGACCTTTGGAGCTTCTTGTGTTGCTAGAGCAAACTGCGTAGACTGCATTCCTGCTATGAGTTACTGTTACAAACACTTAACTTTCAGTGATCTCCAGCTCTCTGTGGACTAGGATGCTGAAACTTCTTCAGGGCTTGGTATACTGCCAGCTTTGTATGAGGGAGGAACAGCACCAGCAGCTCAGAAGATTTACTTGCTTTGCTGCACTAGCCAAAGCTAATGAAGAGACTACGTTGCTGGAAATGCAACGTATATACTTTATTACTTTGCAAAATGAGTTTATATTTGAAAGTCACACGAAAACTGATCACCTCTAAGCGAGGAACACTTTTCCTTTTGTGCAGTGAGACCTTTGATTCATGTGATATGCAAAATTTCATCTTAAACTTTGAAATCTTTGGCTATACCTAAAGGAATACAAAGATTTGATCATTCTCCCTGTTTAGTTGCTTTCTCTGCATAGTCTTTCTTTCCATGAATTTAAAAGAGTTTGCTTCCAAAATGTAAAATCACACTGAATTTAAGTAAAGTGACAGCAAGCACTGGTTCATTACATTGTATGTCACAGTAAATCATGGTCCTCCAGCTCTTTTTTGTTAGAGATGCCCTCTGCAATACATTGGCAGATTGGCACTGCTTCTGTCTATTGCCCATGTCACCTTGCTTCCTACTCATGTACAATTACACTCTACATAGGAGCTGCTTTCGCTACTTGCTCTGTTTTAGGCCCTTCCAATAYCGAAGAGAGAAGCTGCTCTGCTTTCAAGGCACTGAAGTGTCCTTGTTTTCTCTTTTAGAGATTTTTCTGACCTCTATCCTTTCCTCTGCCTAGGGGAGGAGGAGAGAATATGCAGCTTCAGGTTAGCTTTGGCTTAGCAGTGCTGTGATGAGTTGTTCACATAATGCCTGCGTTTCTCATCTGAAGACTGCTGAAAAGAACGAGCGCAGGAGACAGAACAAATGGCTAGGCCATTAATAGGGCTGCATGCTTTTAGGTCACTCATGTATAACGATCTACACACTTCAAGTCTTTTTGAAGACTTTACCCTAAATTAAAACCACAATACTTATTTGACTGTGAGATTTCATCTTTGCTRTGGCTTTTCTCATGAAATCCATTTATTTTGCAAAGTTGTTAAATTCATTTGGCCATATTCTTTGTCACTGTTGTTGCACTCCTATAGGGATATCCTGCTATAGATTTGATAAAGACAAAACTGTTCGCAGCTGAGAACGTTATCTCACGCGGTTGAAGTATCATGAGTTTCCTTGTTGTACACTGTCATGCCACGTTGGCGGCTGAGCGTGGCTTTGTGTTTGAAGCCTTCAGGACGAGAATTAACCATGAGGGGGAAAAGGCTCAGGGGAGCCTTGTTTGATTCCTCCCGTGATGAGGATCCAAAGCCCACAGCAACAGGCTTCGAGGTATTTGGGTGATTTGGTTTGATAAGAACCTCCCAGGATTTCACAAGTCAGGGTTTGCGCACGCTTGTGGATGACGATCTGTGGAGCAGTATATTTTGTCGCTAGCAAAGTTAGAGGCTGTGTAATCCCGCGGCTCTCGCCCCTCTCACACAGCACGCCAGCCCTGGGGCACGGCCAAAGCAGAGGCCAACGCGCWTCGCGCTGACTGCGCGCCGGTCCTGCCCGGGACAAAAGGACGTGTCCACCGGGCTGCCCCGTCCGCCTCGGCCCCTCGGCTCCGCTCGGGCGCAGCGCCTCGCGGCCGCTTGGTTTATTTGTTCTGCGATCGCGTGTATGAGCTTCCAGAATTTATGAGATCAAAGGTCAAGTGAAAGGTCACAGGTCACAGGTCAAGTGAGAGGCTAAAATTTGTGAAAGCGAGGAAATGACAGGACAGTGCCAAGTGAAGGTCAAAAGTCAAGTGAAAGGTCCAGCGTGGATGAAAGTGAGCAGCCTGCACGCCGGGCGGACCACACACCGAAGCAGGCCCATGCCCACGTCCTCGTCGGCAAAGTGCCTCTGAAATTTCATTCTCCGGCATGAGAGCSCAGCGTGGAGATGGGCTGAGCAGGCGACATTCGGAGCAGCCTCCAGCGCTGGCTGGGGTACAGCGCGAGGTTGATTGAGGCTGATTTGATCTTGGGCCTGATAGCTATCAACTGTGTTGGATTTTGAGCTTTTCTCACAAAATTTCCACCAGACTGGGACAAGTCRGAGCCTGATTCTCTCCTCTTGCCACCACAAATAGTTACGGTTTTATTCCTTTTTATGAGTTAGTGTCAGTTTGTCCTTCCCRTCTCTTCCACTTCTGCTGCTGTATTTACATGCAAAGTTATTCCTGTATACATGTAAACCAGCTCATACAAAATAACTTCCACCTTTGAAAACTCTTACATCAGAGTACAATTAATTTCCAGTTGATTCTCATTGCAGCTTGCTTTCCTAACAGTGGCGGGAGTCAGCAAGGCACATGCTAACCTTAAGCCCCCACTTTGTCCCCTAGGAATCTGTAACTGTATGGGCAAAGCTTTCCTATCTGTTCTTCTAAAACGAAAACCAGAGAAAATTCAGTGCTGGTCAAGGCATCAGTTCATCTGAAATAGCTGGGTTTAGACCTGCCTCTGTTTTGAGATGCCTTTCTCCTGTTTGTGTTTCGGCTCAAGAGAGTTAAGCAACGTGTAGCATCCGCGTGAGTCACTGCCTTATTGCTGAGAGAAAGTACAGGCAAAACTGATGTCATCCTCGCGCCCCCTCAAGTAATTTCTTACATCACATAGACTTCAAATAAAATATTGATGTCTAATTTTTAATGCAGCGCATAAACCAATCAGCGGAACAAAGTTTGTATTGATACACCTATCTGTAAAGCGAAGGACATGGCAAGAATTAGGCTCCGTATTAAAAAYGGAGAGGCCCTCTCTCCCCTCCTAAACAGCTTCCTTGCTCTCGTGATAAGCCACRGTCTCTGATGGCACAACTCCTGGAAGCTGTCTTCCAATAAAAAAAAATCTTGTCAGTAGTTGATACGCTACAGCCCCAGTATGAGAGGAAATCCTGCTGAAGAGATGACTCCTGTGTGTATCCTTGAAAACAGTAAGGCTTACATACTTTCACAGCGAGCCATCTTTGCAGCGTGCCTTCTCCTCACCCCTCTAACACTTACCCCGTGGCAACTGGGATGCAAACTATCCCTGTTGCACAGCACTTTCATGGTGGAGTTTGAAGCCAAGAACCATCTCTGTAACCTGTTTGTCCAGCTTTCCAACACCCTGTGAAAATGTGAGGCCKGGAGTGAAACACTGTACCTGATGAGAGAGAGGCTGAGATCTTGATGCCAATCCCTGGCCAGTCAGTCTTCCTGTAAGCTTGGCATTTATGCTAAATAAGAGCAACAAGAGATTAAAAATAGCAAGAGATCATAAAATGTTCTTGGATGTAAACCCAGATTCACAAAAGGATTTAGGTGCTGCAACAGTGAGGTTTTCAGCATCTAATCATTAAGCATCTGGCTCCAGCAACAGCTTTCCTGCAGCAAAATCTACAGCCTTGAGTGAGGTGCCCCAGCTCCTCCTAGAGCGCGTGGGGTGAGCAGCCCCAGGATGGGGTTTGCAAAGCCAGCGTGCTACAGGCATCTAAATTACCCAGCAGGAACCACTACGACATGGATGGCATCTTAAATCCTCCTCTTCTGTCTCCCAGCACAGAGTCATAGGATAAAATTGATTTAAGCCACTTAGATTATATTAATTTCATGTTGGTTCCATGGGGAACATAATCATCTGCTAGCTGGTATTCTCTTGCTTCAAATTACATGGAGTGCTATTTATTCTTAAGAGTAGTTTTCTTGCTAGGAATTACAGTGAATCACATCTTTGTGTCATCTGCTGMACATTTGTCATCTGCCTTGCATGGTTCCCCGCAGTATGAGGACCGTTTGAGAGTGGCGTGTTGATACTTTTTTTAGACTAACTATG
Source organism: Rhea americana (assembly GCF_003343005.1). Taxonomy (NCBI): domain Eukaryota; kingdom Metazoa; phylum Chordata; class Aves; order Rheiformes; family Rheidae; genus Rhea; species Rhea americana. The sequence goes on from NW_028186934.1 coordinate 2,154,318, forward strand.
GATATAGAATTCCTAGGCGAAATCCTGTCACATTCTCTAAATACTAGTAAATAAGTATCTACTTACAACTGTTTTTCTTTGGAATAGTAAACTATAACCTCTTGTAGGAGTGTTCAGTGTTCTCTGGGAAACTGGATTGACAAAGAAACCTCTGAAGTCATCTAAGGCCAAATTCTTTCCACAGAAATCTGTATGTCTGGGACCTGCTGAACTTGCACATGTATAGCTGAGGGCAGATTTTGACCCTAGGTAAGCAAACAGCTAAGACGAAAGAGTTGTTTACTTTTCCTAAGTTTGGCCTTTCCTAGATATTAATATTACTCTCATAAATTTTGTTGATCTGCACTTTCAGAAGTTAAGACTCCAGGCCCAGAGAATGAAATACAGCAATCTGATCGCAAACAGCCAGAGTCAGGCTCCAAAAGACAGGAGTTTTTGAGAGACACGAACAATATTTAGAGAGCTGGTTAATATTAATTCCTTTGGGAACTGTAAGTCTGGCCATTAATAGGCTTAGAGTGATAAAAACAGCAATATGGTGTGCGCGTACAGACGATATTGTCAAAGAGAAGCAATTAGTAGGAGAGAAAGCATGAGCACACGCACATATGGTGAGCAGGCTGAAATGAGAGGACTGCCAGCTATACCCTAAAGGAGTTAATGGCAAAAGAAGAATGAAACAGTAGCACAGTTTGTTACTCACCTAAACAGAGCTTAGAATCTTTTTTCACTCAAACAGCTTTAGCTGCTGAACTGAAAAAAAGAGAGGGGCAAGGAGGAGTATGAGATGAATTTTATCAACCTTTTTGCAGTAACTAGCTACATTCTCTCCCTGCCTGTCGCTAAGGCCCTAACTGAAGACATCAGACAAATGCATGTTGTCTACCTACCTACGTGTGTTTGACTGAGACTTGAGAGTGTGATTATTTGCCAGAGGAACTCTTAGAAATTGGGGTTGAAAGCCATGGCCTGAGTCTCTCCGGAGTCAACAGAAATACTAGCGGCTTCATCCCAATATGAAGTGCCCCCACTCCTGCCCCAGTCTAACTTGTCAAGTATTTTAAACTGGCCAAATATTATGTTCCCTATGAACTCTTCTAATCTTGGCCCAGGACTGTTTGAGTGCCCTCTTGCAGGCTCACAGACTGTGATCGTGATTTCAGCGTGGTTCAAGGAGCCAAGGAGAGMCTGCAGCACGGTGCTTGGCGGCTACGTGAACCCCGTTCTGATCTTACCGATAACGGACCGACTTATCTTCCGAGTGTGTTCAGGGCCTGACTAGGAGTTTACAGGGCRGCTAAAATACTCTCCGTATCCCTGAAAAAAAAAGTTATTGTAAACATAGCCCTACCAGCCTTTGACCTGAATGAGAGCTTTTGCATTTTGGCTTTTGAAAGGTATACACCTGTCACTCTAAAACAGAGCAGATGGGGTATAATCTTATCTGCTAACCTTAGATTTGTTGTCAGAAGGAAGTGAGCTAAGGGCAAGTGGTAAAAGCGATACATTTATTCTCTGGTGCGGGCTATGCTTTTTACTCAATACATTGGCTAAAGAAATGGGTGAATGGGAACATTTTGACTTCCCATGAACAATCACGTTCCCAATTCTTATCTTTAAGTTATCGAACAAATAATAGGTTTTATAGGAACAAAAGATCCTGGAAGCAAACTGGCCTGTTTTACTGATTCTTGTAAGTGGAAAGGTTATTTTGGTTACTTTTCTCATTCTCACCAATATTTTTTGGCCTGTTCTCTTCATTACACAGATTGCTACTGAAAAATGCTAGCATTTGTCGAGCGTTTTGCCAAGGCTGGCACCAAAGATAGTCCCATTCTCTTCTTTTGCACATACTTCCTAAGACAAATCTGTGCAACCTGCAGCATAGTGCTGGCAAATAATGACTTTTTATTAGTATTGACTGCTGCTCCTTCCTATTCCAGCTGATGTCCTATTACTCTCTTTCTCCTGCTGATTATTTAGACAGTGTTGCACCGATTGTAGCAATTGCATTTTTTTTTAATATATATAATATAAAGAGGGCTAAATAGCAGGAATGTAGTGTTGCTGCTTTTGGAATTGGCTGATTGTGCTTTCACTAAAATTTTGCCTTTTAAGAATTGTGCATAACTTCAGAGTTCCAGGTCTGATTATACGGTCAGCAAAGAAAAGAGTAATCACTCAAGCTTCAGTGAGCCTAATCGCTCCCYGTGGAGTGATAATTATTGTCCTTCACTGCGCTCAAGACACAAGCAGTGTCTGGTCTGTCACATAGCTTTACTTGCTTCCTGCCCTGTATTATGATATTAAATCCTCCAACTGGCAAACCATTTTGACTCTCTAGAATAAAAGAACATCAGAAAAAGATTCTGCTTGCTGAAGCAGCACACTGAAATATTCACACAATAAAACACAACACCTTATATATCATTCATTGAAAGGAAAAAAAAAAGCATCAGGAAAGTTTCCAAAATGAAAACTACTAAAAGCTATGTCAAATATGGGCATTTATCATTTATATTTAGAAAACAGGAAATGATTTGGCATCTCTCTTCCTGAAAAGAATGTGGAAGATGAATCTGTGACTGCGGAGCATAATTATTTACAATTCTGAATACAAAAACCTGCAAACCACTACTGAAAGCAGGCCAGCAAATAGTGAAACTATCCAAATGATCTGAAAAGGAACAGAAAGTGCCAAAAGGCTGAGCACTTCTTAAAACTTGATCTGTGCTCAAGGGCTTTGTAGCTAATTTAGAAAGAATTGGAATGAGTTTGGGAGTCTGGGGGAGTTGGAGGAAAGTACAAAGACTGTTTCCCAGATCAGCGATTGGGAAAGATTGGAGTAAGCCAGAATTTGTATTTTTGTACCTACTGGAAATACTAGATACCACTCTGTTTTGTTTAATTTCTAATTTCAGTAATAYACTAATAGCAATAGTATCCCACAAGCCAGGCAGGCCTGCACACTGAAGATGGTGCTGTTYGTATCCCACGTTTGCCATCCCTTACAGCGTGGGGCGAATCTGAAGCCCACTGAAGTCAACAGGAGTCTTTCAGTGGGATTTGGATCAAACTCCTTACTTCTATGTATACATATTTTAACAATTCATATTTCAGGAGCAGTTCAGTAATGAGGGAGCACAAGCCAAGGTTTTCATATTGGTGTCTATTTAGGTAAAATATTTCTCCTTCCAGCRCCAGCTTCACATACGGCATTTTGTGCCATCGTACAACGTTTCAATTGCTCGGTGCATCCAGGTTCTGCAGAATCAGCCTCTCAGCCTGTGAACCTGGCTCCTAAGAAAAAGCTTGTTGTGGTTAGCTCATAGTGTGCTTTGGAAAGAGAGCAAATAGTAAGCTTTGGGACTGTGTATTACAAAAATATCGATTATACTTCCCACATACGTTATGGCTGTGAAACGGTCTCGACACGGCCCGATCGAAGGGGTGCCGCACCACAGTGTGATGCAGAGGTGGCTGTTGATATGAACAGATGCTGCAGTAATCCCGGGGATTTTCCTGCTTGAGGCAGGGACTGAAAAAACTGTGAAATGATTTTCCGGGTAGGATTCACATTTGGGAAGAAAGCAAAGCTAACTGTTATGAAAAGCAGCCAAAAGTTTTTAGAAATGAATGCATAAAATTAGGCTCCTAAACCTATCTTAAGGCTTCTAAATACATTTGGCTTGGCTTACAAAATTCTGGCACTGAGGATCCACATGTCCAGTTAACAACTCTTCCTATTACATTTTAATGAAAAAGCAAAACTGAGAAACTAGATGGTATCTTTGACAAAGAACCATCTATAAGAGAAAGACTTTTTCAGCAATGCAATTGCTATAGCTGCAAAATGAGCTTAGGAATTCACATATTCCAAGTAAATATTTATCGTTATTAAATGGTTGGCCCCAAAAGCAAGCATTCATATTCTGGCTAACCATGTGGAAACTGAGTTCATGCACATGTTGCCGGCCCTGGGCCCTGTCCCACATCATTAATCTGTGATAAGCATAAAGGGAGGAAGAGGCTGGGCGTACTGGGAGGCTGCGTGCTTGGGCCTGCCGTGCAAACACCAAGATTATGTAACAGCAGCACAACAGAGTGGCTGTCGCTAAAATCAGGCACTTACCTCCAGCAGCAGTGAAATTTATAGTAGCATTTCTCTTTTTTTTCCTACCCTACGTAAAGGGAGTGCTGCAATGAAGATAAGTATTATGCTTTTTGCAAATGTCTGGTTTTATAGCATGCRCCACAGCACTTGAGTTAGTACAACACCCTCCTCTGAAGGGCCATAGCAGTGTATGCTAAAACTGGAGGTATTTCCCCAACCCTTTTTTCCTGCATTATTTATGTATCTATGAGATACTTTTAGTTCCACCATTAATTGATGTGCTTCCCACATTGTAACATCTTTAAAATTGTGTTTGAATTTTTGAAGTTTCATCTGATTGCGAATGCATTAATTAGCACCCTTTCATGACTAGCAGGAAGAAATGATACGTGCTGGCAAAATCACTGAGTGCAGAAAAACATTGTAAAAGAAATACAGAAGAAAGAATTGGGTTAAAAYCAACCTGAAGTTTTGGAATTTCTTTGTAATTTTTAGGAGTTTGACTCAAAACTGATTAAGTCCAGTACGCTGGGCCTCGCAGAGGCAGAAACTTGTTTCCCAGAAGTGCTAAATTATCTTTGTTCGGAATTTAAGTAATTCATTACATCATCCAGAAAAAAAATGCTATTTTGACAGAAAACTATGTAGAATATGCATTTATTATTAAAGAAATTCTAAAGTATGATGTATATGGGCTAGAGTCTGAGGAAAATCGAAGCGGGTGGTTTTGTATTTCACTGTATATCAATACTAATGTATTTAGGGACTGCAACATACATTTTATGGGACTAGTAGGGCTGAACCCAAGTCCATCAATTCAATAAGGAACAAGACCCATGCACATAAGCAGCACTATATATACACTGTCCAAAGCGCTTTGGTATTTATGGTAGGCTCGACTGGGTGAATGAGGGATATAATATTAAATCTAACTTTGAGTTTTTCATGAACTTTTTCTTTTTCTTTTCTTTTCTGGTTGGTACTGTGACCATGTGCTAATTTCTGTGGGTATCTGTTCTCTATCATTAGTAAGTCTTTCTGGTGTTTTAAAATCCATTTCCCATGAATTCCTCATCATAATGAGTATTTTAAAACCTGAATTTTTTTGACCAAAATCATTATTGTTTGCTCATACAAAACCTATTAAAGATTCCTTACATGACAGACCGCTGGTATGAGAACAAGGGTTTTTTCTGAGCTACCACAGTAAAGTATTTGCATGATTGCTAATGATCTGTCCGTGCTACTTGCAGCTATGTGCTATTTGTAACGACTCTTGCCTTCACCAGCCTAAATTATTAACGCTTTCTATTGGTCAAAGAAAACACTCCTCTAAAGAGCTCTGGAGGCCTAATTCAGGCTTTTCTAACCGCTCCATTTTGGAGTACAGAATCTTAAATGGTTTCATCCAATACRAAATAATACCAGTGAAAGGGCTTCCACTCACTTCAGTGGGAACCCAGTATGGCCCTAACCCCCTACAATCATTATTTCCTAGTTTTTCCTAATTAGGGAGTTGCAGATTGCCCCCCATGATCAATACTTACTATGAAGAATGAGATCAGGCATGGAAAGTTGCAACCTAAGAGGATTTATTCTTTGCCATTGTGATTGGTTAGGGATAAAAGCTGGTGGAATACAAAACCCTTCAGAGTCTTAACTACAGTGTTGAACACTATAATTATTTAAAAAAATACATATCCTGCCTCTGCTTAGAAGCCTGTTTGCTATAATTCACCCCTGTGTTAATAGCCTCCTAACATATATGAACGTATGCTAAAATGGGTTTTAAACTACTAGATTTATGGCTTGGCAGACTGGTAAATGCACAATTATAGTTCATAATAGGTAGGTATCTGCTGTCCATTGATTTTTCTCCTGTTCTATTTCCTTCCCGAGTGATGTCATTAGATATTGTGCAGATGACTAATAGTTCTAAGGAATGACATTCCCGAGCCAGAATGCCCCATGGTGGTATTCCCGCACGGGCGTCTGCACCCTCCGCCGTAAAATGGCAAAAACACCCTAAGCGTTTCTCCTAAAAAAGATCTTCGGTCGTGCCAAATCTGCGGTGGATCTGCTGCATAGAGGCAATTCAGCTAGGAAAAAAAGAAGAAACCACAAAAGCTGTTTAGGAACTTTGAATATCTTTCTAATCAGATTGCTGCGAGTGAATTTGGACATGTATCTATTCATTCTGTGGTAACGGAAGTAAAGTAACTATCCAGTGAGCTATCTAGCTTTCCCAGAATTGTTTGTACTGCTGACCTTTATATCTACTCATTTATCCTAATTGTTTTTAGCTGTTTGAGGAAGAATCTCAGATGAGGAAAGCAACTCAATATGTATCAGAGATCCTATCTGGTACAACTTTTGTTTTAATTTAAAGCAGACCAGCATAATTTTATGTGCTGGTTACATAGTACCAAAGGCAGGAATTCTGTTGTGGGATTTTTTAATAAAACCGTAGGCCCAACACAGAGGTCCCTGGACATGGGGAGTGTGATCTGGGGGTGGGACTGTTTATACACGTCTTGCCCAAATGGATTTCTTGATGTTCTCTGGCTGGAGCAGCTTTTGATGTGGTACTTTTYAGCTGGACAGTGGGGAGCACCATTTTAGGGAGGTGGCCAAACTGGCTCAGTCAGCTTTGTCTGAATCCAAGAGAGGAGAAATCCATTCCTAGGGTGTTACACCAGGAAATATGGCTCTCGATATACATAAAACTCCCTCTCCAAGTGGAATTTCCCAGATAAAACAAGAATATTGAGTTCCCTCTGTATCTCCTGTTTGCAGTCGAAGTTGAGCATGCTTCACTCCTTCCAGGGATGTATTAAATCTTACAGGATGCTGCAATAGTCGCGTTTTTCTTCCTCCTTCCATCAAATTCCAATCTCTGGGAAGGAGCAGAGGGCTTGTGACATATACAAAGTGTTTGCTGACGGTTAATAGAAAAGAATCTGCGTTATCCCATAAACACGCCCCGAACTTCCAACTCCGATGGAGCTCAGATTCAAACAGTAGCTCCGACTGCTGCAGAGCGATTGTGGAGCAGAATAGCGAAGTGATATGCAAAAGCTCACACTAAGTATATCTCCTTGCTTTAGAATTCCTGCATTTACTACTAATGCAAGCAATAGCCTTTGAACTCTAATCTGGTGTCTCCAGAGCACTTCATAACCAAAGGCACATCTTTCATCATAACAGGGTGACAGTGATCCAGTCTTGTAGAGYGTTTGGTACAGTCCCAAAGCAAGATAATAAGCAAGATAGTATTGTAGGCTTTGCATTTCTGAGCATACCAGCCTTTACAGAGGCATTTCACGGATCCTCCTTCACGACTTCCCTGTGACATAAAGAAATATTAATATCCTTGTTTTGCATACAAGGAAAAGGAAATACAGCATTTCTGTGAGTTTCCCTCTGTTCATGCATTGTCACCGGCAAAWATATTCCTTCATCTTTTACTGTAATTATTACTCAAATGATTGCTCACRATCTGATGAGAAAAATACACTAGAAAGGTTATTCCACTGTTGCCTGTTTTGGGAGACAAAGCAGAAGAACAACAACTCTCCTTTTATAGTCCGAGTGGGCAATGGGGAGGACTTTCCTCCTGGCGATGGAGGGCAGGGAGCCACCACCGAGCTGACTGATGCTGTTGAAGAGAGAGCAGCGCCAGAGGACAAAACGTACACCTCCACACGGCAGCAAAGCAGGCACCTGTAGCAAATATTTTATCTGTTTAGAATATCTTATTAGCTAGCTGGTATTGTCACCAAGCGTGGTCRTGAAATACAATACTAGTCTTAACCACCTAGAATTTAGGAGAGTTGGATATTTCTAATACTTAGTTGAATTCACCTTGCCGGATCATAAAATATTACGATACAAGCCAGCTTTTCTTTCCATATTAAATACATTTCCATCCTCACCTGTAAACTGTTTGCAACAGTTGCTCGGCTGAAGGAGCAGACATCTCATGTTGTTCTTGGCCGGGGCTCGGGCGTCAGCTGGAGCGCTGGGTTAGCCGAGCCCTGGCTTTGCTGCTGCTCGTYCGCAGCCGCGCTCCCGGGAACGTGCGCACCCACAGGGGCCCTCGCCCCGCAGCGCGGCCCTCCGCTGCACGGCTTTCCGCCTGGGGAAAACACGGAGATTTGGAGGGTTCCGAGGGAGACCTCAAAATTGCGCTGATTTTTTACTGAGCTCCTCTGAACCTCTCTGTAAATTCTAGGCTTTAGTTTTATGCAACACCGTTAGTAAAACAAATTTGTTCCAGGGGATTTTAAAGGGATGCATCCTTTCTGCTTTTATTGAAACGATGTTGCGATCTCACTGTTTTGATGGGCAAGGCTCAGTTCCTAATTTAAAGCAGACCAGCATAATTTTATGTGCTGGTTACATAGTACCAAAGGCAGGAATTTTGTTGTGGCATTGATTTTTTATTCAGCTTTTTATGTGTCTTCAATGTGATTATGTGATTATGAAAACAGTAACTGAATTTGAAAAACCTTTTTTTTTCCAACTTCAGCAGTGTTACTACATATAAGTGTAGATAAATGACCAGAAGAAAATTTCACAACATTAGTGTTTACACGTAATCTGGCAATGAGCTATAATTTGATTGGTAAAAAAATCATTTGGTGTACCTCTGCCCCTATTCTGCCGGATAATGAAAATTTATATCTATGTTTCAGACATCTGGGGAGGATGTGACAGCTTTGGGGCTGAATGAAAGATTATGCCACAGTGACCCCTGTCAGCATTTCCTCGCAGACCGGTTACCCGAAACCCAGTGGCAGTTAGACTTCTTCTTTCTTCTTTTTTTCTTCTTCTTTTTCTTT
>NW_028186934.1:2163408-2202831 GCF_003343005.1 Rhea americana
TTTCTTTTTTCTTTTTTCTTTTTCTTTTTCTTTTTCTTCTTTTTTCTTTTTTCTTTTTTCTTTTTCTTCTTTTTTCTTTTTCTTCCTTTCTTCTTCTCTTCCAGAGCAGACTCTCATTTTATTTTGGAAGGTTAATGACACTGTAAATCTAATAGGCCGTTTTAGTGCCATCGTGTGGGTATTAAAAGTCACGTGCCTGGTCAGGATGCCGCACGGAGCGTTTTGGCGTTGTCTCGCGTAGGAATGGCAGGCTGTTGTAAGAGCCGGGTATGTTTTCAATTACTTTCTAAGACAGAGCTGTTTTTAAATTAATTTAAAATCATTGCCTACGCTCGCGCTTGCCACCTCGCTTAGGTTTGCGGCAGTAAAGTCTTGTGTATCCAGTTCACCTTCGGTTCTCTCTGGAGACAGTCTGAGCTGCTCAGYGTATTTAGGCATCAGACCTGCGCGGGCGAAGGCGGCGCTGAGCTCGCGGCGCTCGCGGGGAGCCCCGCGGGAGCTTCCCGCCAAGCTCGTGCCCAGCTTCCCCGTGGCCCTGCGCTGGCCTTGCCCACCCCCTTCTCAGGGACCCCAGCGCGGTACGGGGACGTCCCAATCGTGCGCGCGTCCCCCTGCCGCCCCCGGCGCAGCATCTGGAAGGCTCGGCGGCCGCCAGCTCCTCCGGGAGAGGCTTTTGAGGSCGTCCGCGGTGTACGAGCCCTCTGAAGCAAGAGGGAAATCAAGGCAGYAGGTCTGAGAAGGCCAAAGGCGACCCGGTAGCTAGCGGGTAGCGAGAGCAGAAAGGACTCTGCGGACAGAGAAGGGGCTGGAAGAGCCTGTCAGGACCCCGGCGAGTCGGGGAGACGGGACAGACGCCCTCAGACACGGCTTCGCTCTCGTGTACGTGGTTCGGTTGCATAAAATACATCCAGATGTTTTCAGGAACGGAAGGGCTTTAATGAATGATTTGGGTGCCAAGGCTCACCTTCATAAATTCCGCTTCCCTCCTGCCAATGACAAGATATTGAGACTGCGGACATTTTAAGTGGACTATGTTCAACTAGATAGACTTGGGCCCGTTCCAAAGTGTAGGTTTTTCTTCCCAAATATACTGGTTTTTTCATCACTTTGTCTGCCACAAAAGATTTCCACTGTGCCCCACCAAAATTTGTTTACTTTGGGAGGAGAATCTCCTAAATTGTAAGGATGATGTAGCGTTCAAAAATGCGAATGATGTCGTAACATCAAGAACTCCCCCATGCGTTCTGCAGTTTGAGTGCGCAGAGGAGCAGTGACTGTATCATTTCCCATAGATATTGCTCCGGGAAATGACTAATGCACAGGAGCAATCAAAGATGAGCCTGCAGGCATTTACTCTCCTCCTCGCGCTCCCTCGCTTCTGCTCCTCCTCCTCCCTTTTGCATTTGTTCTTTCCTTTTTTCCTTTTTTTTTTTTTTTTTTTATGAGGACATCTGGAAACTGGAACTTGGGCTCTGGTATGGTTTTGGAGGCCCTTTAAGCATTCCCACTTTTACTTTGCTCTCTGTTGTTGCCTATTTGCTTGGTCTGTCCCTTCTCGTCCTTCGCCCCTTTACACGTTGCCTCTGCTTCGTGACTCCCGACCTGCCCCTTGTCCGAGGGGCAGGTCCCTGCAGCCCGACGGTGCTGCCGGTCATCCGAGGAGCAGCCCAGGCTCCGCTGTGCCTGGGCGCCTGGCAAGGGCAGCACGCGCCGGTGTTACGGAGCGCGCGTCGGGGGCACAACAAATGCATGGCAGGCCCAGAGGAAGCCCAAAACGCCTCGGCCGGGGGTCTCTGCCCCACCTTTCCGCAGAAGACGGGCAAACTTGCGCGGTCATTGAGCAAGCACAGTCTGCAAGAGGCGATTCCACAGATGGGCCTTGAGCGTTGATCTGCTTTAGGTCGCTTGCTCCCATGGAGCCCCGTTTCCGGGTCCAGAAGGAGCAGGAGGGGACGGAGGATGCACCCTGTGTCCTCCTGATATACTGCAGGATCACAGCGCTTAAGCAAGATGCAAACACTCCAGAGAAAGGGACCTGCTGGTCTCTTGGTTGTTATGGAAGAAGAGATGAGAGTCCCTTCTGCAGCAGCCTTCTCTCAGGCATCCTCAAATCCTTAGAGAGGGCAGAAGTTTTCGAAAACCGCACAAGGGCCGTGGCAGCCGTATCACTGCCTTCCCCCAGATCACATCTGTGACTTGCGGGGTAGTAATGTTTTGACATTACATGTCAAAAACAGGCACATTTGAATGATCATTTGCTTTTTTCTTTTTAAACTTTTATTTCTGCAACCTCTTTCAGGCAGAATATCCTTCACTTTCATATTCACAGCCTCTGGTACCAAATTTCATCTTAGCATGACTTAAAATATTCACACTATCAGGTCCATGAGCACTACAACCACAATTTGGGGAGAAAAAATTTCAGAGTTATAAACCATAGAAAAATAGGGTTCGTAATGAAAATGCTGACAGCCCTTTAACTATCGCTGGGCACTGCTGWAAACAAGCGTTACGTTTCTGCGCACAAGAGCAAATCTAGGCAGCAGCGGGCTTCTCCGACCAGCAGAGCACACTTACAGAACTTACTTATTTATCTYGCATAAAAATATACCAAATTACATTGTGTCATCAAGGTGTTGCTAATCACCGAGTACTCGGCTACCGTGGTGCTTGGCGTGCTGTATGCCGGAGTGGGTAAGCAGGTAAGGCCCGGCGCGCTTCTGGGGCGGGCGCCACCACCACCTCGCTGCGTATTTTGGGACCACGTCTCCCGGGGACGGCCCGCGCTGCGCTGCGTTGGGGAAGCACCGCCAGCTTGCGRAGCTGCGGCGCTACGTGGAGGGGATGCCGTGCCCGGAGCTGCTTTGGAAAACAAAGCGGTTTTGTAGAGAGTGAACATCAGGTCATTGCTGTCTTGGGTTGTCACAACTGGCAGGAAGAGGAGTAATCTTAGAGATCCGGCAATCACACGTGGGAAAAGCTCATATTAAACAAGACAAGGTGCAAGGGGCAACGGAGTCAGCTGTCAGGGCGCTTGCCCCGGTCCCCGGGACCCTGAGCTGCTTCTGTGTACGTTGCAGCAAATGCCCAGCAATAACACCTTTTTTTGTTGTTGTTATTTTAGCTCTTTAGGTTTTCTGTTATGAGAAAGTATGGAGCATAAATCACATCAAGCTACTTCTGGCCTTAAGCCTTCAGGATGCATTTGTTTGAAATCAAGAGCCAAATTCCCTGGATCGGAGTAAACTGTTAGGTGCCAACTGGGGCTAAATGCCAGCCTTTGAACTAATACACATTATGTCTGATGTGCTCCATATGCAAGACCTGCGTATTCTTCCAAAGTGGTTTCTTTTAATTGATTTAGCAAATTAACAATATTAGGCCTTCTGTAGGATAGAAAGTACATTACTCACGGTGCCCTTATGTTACCCTGAAAGGAAATCTATTGTTCTTTTGTAATGAAATGGTATCACAAGGAGAAAAAAAGGTAGCAGTAGCAGGTAAAAGGCATCACATTCAGCTGTCAAGCATGTTTAATGAGGAATTTTAATTATGAGGCTGGAAATCAATGAGCATAACTTTAGCAATGAAGTCTTAAAGGGRAACTAAATTGCTTTCTATCTTACAAAGTTTACTGAAGTAGTTTGAGCGGCTGCCAACCATCATTGTTCTGAGAAAAGGAACTTGAGGAAATTGCAAGTCACACTGTAGCATTTATTGTAGGAATATTTAACAACAAAAAAAGGAGGATTTCCATGGATTCATGTTTAATGGGTTCTTCCTAACTGATTCATCTCTGCCTTACGATTTGCAGCCACCTTTGGTTTCGCACACCATATAAAATCCGTTCTTAGGACAACGCAGATGAAAGGCGATTGGTTTCACTGTGAATAGATAGTTTATGATTCATAGGTGATAAACATTAGCTTGTTTGTTCTTTATTCTTTGAAAACGTATGCTATGAATAACAGCACAGCAACGATATTAAATGCTGTGAAAATATGAGCCTCTGCAAACAGAGCGATTGCAAATAAATGATCTTCAGGTCTCTGTGATGTGGGGCTGTGTTTCGTGACCACTRGCTCTAGTGTGTACTCAGGATGCTGCTGTCATGCTGGGTTGGAGTTGCAAGGGACAGCAAACTTTTTTAGATTCGTAACTCCACCGTAACATTCAATTTAAGCTGTAGCATACTGTGTAAGGCCGAATGCAGTGGCCCCTAAGAAATAGTCCCCAACATAAATCTCAGCAGAATCTGTAAGGCTGGGCTGGGCTCCTCCCGTACAAGAATGATTTGAGCCTTTTCAGTATCTCTTGCTGGAGAAAATGTAGGCCAAAATGAAGATGAAAGGCTTTGCAATAAATACAAATACGCCCAGCACAAGCGGTGCCTTTGGAAAGCAGGGTGTTCAGCACTGAACGCGGCGTTGCTTCCGCCGCTGCTCGGCGCCGCTCTCGGCCGGGGTGCCGCTGGCTGCGCCGCTCGCTGCGGGCATTGCCGTCGGGGCACGGCTCGGCCTCCCTCGCCGTCCTCGCTTCGGTGCCTGCGCGCGGGTTACTGCTCTGAATTAGCATCTGGATATTGCAGCAAAGGGTGTTCTACAAACCCTTAACGCAGGTAAGGTGGAAGTAGTTTTGGAACCAATCTAGTTGCCATTCCACAGGAAATCCGAGCCATAGATCACAGTTATTGGTATTTTAAAAGTGGCAGTGCCTGCTAAAGGCTGGCTATTCCCTGGAATATAGAGGTATTTGGGGCTATACTCGAGACACATTGGCAGCGGTGTGGAGGCTCACACTCACCTGTCAGTGCTCTGCCTAGCTTAACTGCTATCAGTCTCTCACTTTCATGAGTCTAAAATTCATGCGGCCCCCAAAGAAAGATAAATAAGAACAAGTCAGTTTTCACCCTCCAGACACAGACTGAGGAAATTATTTCAAATAAAATATATCATCTCAAGCAGGGACAGATGAAATAGTTTTCTACTGAAGTTGTTCTCCCAGTTGACAGAACAAATTACTGAATTTTCTCCACTGGATGTACTACGTATCTTTGCTAAAACCATAATTACATTCAGCTTTCCAGCAAAGATACCTAAATCTGTGTTTGTGATGAGGTGGTTACTGATGCCTGAAAATCTTTAAGGTGAAAGGAAAAGGTAGCTTGTGATCCTGATACTATTAAATACTATGAATCAGGTCTTCACCTTATACCTCATTGATTTAATAATGATCTTCGCGGTCTCAGTGGAGCTATAGTCACTGATACAGGATGAGGCTTCATCTCTGTGGCAAAACTCCCTTGAGCCCAGTGGGAGCACGGCCTGGCCGTGCTTTTGTTCTTTGCCACTCTCCACTGCAACCTAGTCCAGCTTTATTAAAAAAAAAAAAAAAAAAGAGAGAGAGAGAGAGAGTAATTTTTAAAAGCCCTGTGTAGATTCTCCTCCAGGATCATTTCAACCTGTTTTAAACAATTTCAGGAAAAAAAATGCATCTGTCCTCCACCTACTCTACAAGAAGCAACAAAGCTGTAATTAAATAATAGTATATTATACTGTTATATATAAAAGAGCACAAAGGCATTAAAATATTGTTCCAAAAATTAAAGAGGTTTCCTAAATGCAGATATATTTAATAGAAAGTATTGGTGGCCCAGTGCTGAAATCCTGATCATTAACATCTGYGTAACAGCTCACACCTGAAACACATTTATACCTTGCCACTGGGGACTGCCAAGGGCTTTCTGAAGCAGCGAGTGCAGACTCGGCTGGTGGCCGTGGCCTCGGCTGTGCCGCGGGGGCAGGTGGGGACCTGCCGAGCCGAGCCGAGCCGAGCCGAGCCTGCCCAGCCGTTCCCTTCCGGGCTTTACCAAAAACCTCCCTTCCAGCATGCTTCTCCGGGAAATGCTGGTGAGCGTATTTTCCAAATGAATTGATGTTTTTATCCTCGGTGTCCTTAGTGTGGGAATAATTTTACTAAGGGCCCTTGGCACAAGGCGTCATGCAAACACCTAAAGGGTTCCTAGGAAGTTCTTGTACTGCTTTTAACGTAAGGGCAATTCAGGGTCACGTGTGTTTGTTACACGCGTTTGGCCTTCTCTGTCTAGTGTGAGAATCACTCGTGGTGATAGCCTGGGCGYTTTTGGTAGAACTGAGGTAGAGATGAAGCAGTCTATATGCTATGAGAAATACCACTCACAGCACCTGTAAATTCTCTCTTTCATCTCCTTTGAGCGTTGTGAGCTTAACGAGCCTCCAGGTGTCCGGCACTGCTCCTCTATGATGGCCCCTTGAGCTGAGTGRGGATCGCAAGGCACGGAAAAATCTTAAGTAAGAAGTAAAGAAAATCCTGTTCTCGCTTCTCCCAGGCCCTTACACTTCAAAGGCAAGAGTGTCCTCTCATCACCAGTGCGTTTTGCACTCCTGTTTTTATAGTGAATACATGAAARCATGTAGCTTCCAGTGGAGCATTAGCCCCTGGAGAAGGTTGGGGTAGGTGTCCTGAAGCACGTGCCTTTACCTTCTCGTTTYGGCAGCCAAACCCTAGGCGAGTACAGAGTGTACACCCAAACAAGCCCCAAACATCTTCACAGGGGACCGAGTGAGAAAAGGAAATAAAGCTCCATGTGAGGACATGGTAATGGAAGTGTATTTTAAGAATATGTTTAATTGCTGAAAGATTATTTCTCGGTAAATATTCACACACTGAATGCATGCGTAAGCCTGTAAAAAGCTCCCTTTAGCATCAGCGCTGAGGTCTGTTGCTGTGATTTGATGGTGTACGTCTGTCCTCTGGTGCAGTAGCTACCTGGGAGCTGCGATCAAAACAAGCTGGTCTGCCTGGCGCGTGTCCCCAGCGCAGTGCCACCACGTCCTTACAAAATCCTCAGGATAATCAGGCCGTGGAGTAACTTTGCTATCTTTTCTCAGCCTTTCTGAATCTTCCTGTTGCTTGTCTTCCTGCAGAAGTATGTATTTAATATGCATAAGTCTTTGCTTTCCATATTTGCATGTTGACCATTCTTCCACGTCTGTTCTGTTCTTCCTGGCAGTTTTGCTGAAACCTACAAAATTCATTTCAGCCCATTCCACGGACCAAAATCCTCATAAATTTTTCAGAGAATTTGTAATGCTATTGGAGCGCTAATATACGAGATGATCCCAGTGTTATGTCAGAGCAAAACCTTTTGAACAGGGGATGGATGTACGGTATGGCATGGCATATAAATCACTTTCAAATTAGTATTCTGTACTTCTGGAGAAGAGTACATTTGTGTGGCTGCATAAATTGCCTGTGAACACATTTCAAAACGCTACGCTTAATCTTAGCAATGAACGTTTCAAAAAGTAAATTAATATCTTCAAGGAGAAGAAACACAGTATATTAAGCAGAAGCCCACTGGAAACTGCACAGTTAAGAATCTGTCAGCATTTCCATTATAAGCCCTGTTTTTTTGAGGGGTTTATAACTTGGTTATAAAATTTCACATTAGGCTAAAGGTTGGCGTGTGCCRTCTCAGTTTGGCAGGGTGACACTTCATTAGCTCTGAAGGCGATTTGGATCCCACGTCAGTGAGATGCTCTTTCAAGCCACAGAAATGATGTTGAAATAACTTAAGGTTTGACCTAGCCTGGGAAAGGTAAGAAGCACCTAAGTGAGGCAGAAGTGACGTTTTTGCCCGCCTTTGGCGTGCTGAGGGTTCCCGATGTGGGGATGACGCCGGAGCCTTAATGCTGAATCACCTTGCGTTTGGCACATCTACTCAACGTGCCCTTAATTCACATCTTTATGGCTCGGTGTACATTATACCGAGGTTACCRGTCTAGCTGGAGGTTTATAAATTAGGCTAATTGCCATTACTGTGGTGCTTTGTCAGTGTGTGTGTGTGTGTGTGTTTGTGGGTGTACGTCTGTGTACGTAGAATAGAGTACTCCTTGGAAGCAGAAATAGGATTAAAGTGTCTGCAGGAATGGTAAATTTATTGTGTAAATAGCTTTATGATATGTTGCGTGTTTGGATTAATGCAATATATATCCATTTTAAACATTGATCTTTTAGCAAGTAATGTAATAAATCTGAATATTCTTTCAAAAACTGTTTACACTGGGTGTACTATAGATTAAAAGAGACAGTTGCCTTTATAAATTGACTCGCRGAGTATATGGGTGCATATAAATACTTCTACTTCCAATTCTACCAACCAGCGATGATAAACTCGTGCGAGCTGCCTGGATGACTGTACGCAGCCGGGCTGAGTCACGGGAATAGCCCGTGCYGGCCGGGGCCGAGGCGCGCGCGGCGGGCGGGCGGCTATTGTGTACGTCAGGAAATGTGTAAATAGGCACCTGGAATAAAAATTCTATAAGTGTACCGAAATGAAGATATAGTTCCTTCCCAGCTGCAAGGCTTCTGCAAGGGGGAACTGCGTAAACCATTCAAAACACGGAAATGCAATAGTTTGTTTTGTGTCGCTGGCAGTTTGTCTACAGCAGTGTTTAAGGGCTTGCGGTAGCACGTTCGTGAAAACGTGCCTGTAGGAATGGGTTGGTGTCGGGCCGCTTCTGGCCGTCCACATCCCTTCTGGAGCTGCCCCGTAGGCTGCTGACGGTGCCGGCTTTCGTGCTCGGTGTTACTAGCGTGCTCAGAAGGGATGCTGCGTTATCACGGTGACCCCCGAGAAAGGGATTTGCACGAGAGTGGTTTAAAACATAGATTAACGCACTGCAAAGTGCACAGCCATGGAAATGCACCCTGCGCGGTGCGTCAGGCTGGGACAACCTGTGTTCTGGCTGGAGGTGGTCACAGCCACCTCCTGTCCCATGCTGAGACCTGCCCCTGGTCTGAAAAGCCGAAATGCTTCTGGAGGTTGCGGTTTTGTCGCTGAATTCTCCGCAGGTCTGTCTCTAGCCCCCGAGCGSTCAGGACAAACCTGTTAGCTTGGCGGCGTAGCTGGGGCCGCTGYGTGGGCTTTCAGCTGATGGTGGCATCTCAGCAGGTAGGCAACAAGCCAAGCGCCAAATGAGCCACCGCTAAGAGAAACCACCTCGCTTTAAAAAACGACCCCTTCTCGGCTCCCAGGCGCCGGCGCTCTACTCACGGTGCGGAGAGCGGGCCTGACTCTGCTCTCGCTTGCTGCCACCTTAAATTAATCAAATCCCGCAATTTAAAAACTTGCGAGAGAGCGCGGTTGGGCCCACTTGMTCCTCTTTCCCTCTCTGTTGTCCCCCCCATTTACACATGTCCCTGTGAGCAAGGGAAAACGGTGATTATAGTAAATTATAGGAGGCTGGCAGTAGTGATAATTAACAGGTAATTATCAGTAAACAATGTAACCACAAAAGCTTTGATCCCACCTACTGCTTGTCAACAGTAAAATCCTGGGGACCCGCCGGCTGTGGGACACAGCCCCCGGGGAGCGCAGCGCTGCGCGGGGGGCTGATCCGGAGCCCAGCGCTGGGCGACGGYGGCGGAGCGGGGAGGGGAAGCTCCCGGGGCGCAAAAAGCAGTGCAAAGCCCCACAGCGGTCACAGCTTGAAGAGTCAATCCCAGGCCACCTGCAGTTTACTGCAGCCCCAAATATCACAAGAACGACAGGCAAAGCCCAACATTTGGTGTCTTTTTATTAAAAAAAAAAAAAAAAAATCTGTCCATGCAGGTGCACCCAGGCACAACACATCCTCATGTCCTGATCCTTCCTGTGATTGACTTCCGAAGGGGCAAAGCTGTCTCCTGCCTATGTGTGCAAGTTGGGTTACGTCTTTCTCTTTTTCTCTTAAGTATGACCATAATGTTTGCAAACGGATGCGGCGCTGCCCTTCCCAATGAGCTTCATCTCGCRTTCCCCCGTTGCGATTCAGGCCGTTTGGCTTTTGAAGGGATTTAGGTAAAGGAGAGCGGAATTAAATGAAGGAAGAATAAGCTGTATGCAGAATGTTTTTTTTTTGTTTTTTGGTTTTTTTTTGTAAGCTAGTATTATATTGTAAATTCAAACCAAATCAAAGCATTTGATTTTTTTCTTATAAAGTAATACCAAAATATTTTGTAAAAATGGCAGAGCAGATCTCTACATTGCCTAATTATTACTGCAACATGGTAACTGCTGTGGTAAACAGTTAACATGGTTCAATGTTTAGATTTTCACTTAATAAGCCATATGCTGCTGAGTTGCTGGAAGATATTTATTGAAAGCTGTGGAGGAATGATAGTTTAATTTGATGCCTTTGTTTTTCTGGTGTGCAAAGGAAGCCTCCAGCATATTTGTCCGGTCTAATATATCTCATCTGTTGTTGTCAAGCTTCCTTCAGCCCTACCCCACCTTCCCTAAAGACCGGCTCCCCAGCCGGGTCCGAGGCAGCGGGAGAGGCTGCCTCGTGTCTGCCYCTTTCTGCCTTCAGCTTGTCCGTGGCCTGCTGTTTTCCTGAGGTTCTTTAGTCGCTGCTGCCTGTTCTTAGATTTTCTTAATTCCACTTTTTTTTGGAGAATCCTAGATCTTCTAACAAACCCTCATGCTGTGTCTCCTAGTAACTTAAAAGTAATTAAGCAAAAAGTAAAGATTTTAGACATCTATCATTTAATTTGAAATTACATATGGATTTAATGGAGGGGGAGGAAATGGTGCTTTGAGAGATTAGTTTTTAAATTTTGATTTAAGAACTGAGTTATTAGCTGAAATAATATGAAGTGGGGCTGCTTTTTTGACCTTTCTAAAGTCTAGCCTAGTCAATTATTACAGCGGAGCAGGGAAGCAGAGAACTGCTTTGAATCAGTCAGACCCAAACTGATTTAAGTTTGCATGGGGTCGAATAAGACATTAGTTAAAAATAACTAATGTATTCTTTGACCTCCRTAATGAGAAAGGACGTTTACAGGTTTTTCACTGTGCCTCTGATCCTGTTTATTCCATTTCATGATGGACAGGACGTTCTCGTTGAGGTCGAGATAATATAAAACAATTTTAGGTCTCCAGCATCTAAGTATTCTTTCAGTTGTGTGCTTTGTCCATCATTTTATGTTGTGTGTATTTTRATGCAAGATCAAAAAAGAAAGGAAAACAAGGATCCCGATTCTGTAATGAGCAGAAGCCGTAGGGCTCCTGCCTCCACGGGACCTGTTTTAAGAGCAGTAGCCAGGTTATTGCTGATAAAAACCATTTTATCGTTGTTTCCCAGACAGAATTAGGAAGGCAGGATGGCTGCAACACTCCTTCCTYCTGGGACTTTAATTATCTCTCTCTTCTCCTCTCCCTGAG
Source organism: Rhea americana (assembly GCF_003343005.1). Lineage (NCBI taxonomy): Eukaryota > Metazoa > Chordata > Aves > Rheiformes > Rheidae > Rhea > Rhea americana. Next base: position 2,174,657 of record NW_028186934.1, read on the forward strand.
CACATCTGTGTTGTGGTGGGGGCAGAAACCTATCCCGCAACCCATGTGAGCTGTGCAAGAGCAGTGAAAAGCCGATTAGTTTGCCGTGTGCAGGGGGGAGAAACTTCCACAAGACGCTGGCTGAGCGGGGGAAAGTCGGGTGGCCGAGCGCGAGCAGCGGCGAGAGGCGTGCGGGAGCAGGAGGACGAAGCGAGGACGAGAGGAAGGGGGAAGGAGGCTCGCGCCAGGAAACGCGGCCGCCGCCACAGAGTCTCGTGGCCGCTCGCAGGTCCCAGCTTCGGCTGTTTCTCCGGCCTCCAAGCCTTTCCGAGGGCAGCAGGCAGGTGCCCCAGGGCACCCGTTTCCCCGTGGACAGTGACAGGCTCCGTGCTGGGGGCTTTGGGACCGCTGTCTGGAGGCTCAACTCTGCTCTTSGCGTGGGCTTTCTCAGGGCGTTCTGGCTCCTCTGGGTATTACAGACGACATAGGACAGAAAACAACAAACTATTTCAATATTTATGCAGTTATGCCCAATTCATTGCCACCTCACGGTCGGCCGACGCGGTTTGTTTTGGCCCGGTGGCGTGCAAAGGCTCGGTAGCCCTGCTTTATGTATCCACCTCTTTCTGCTGTATAACCTGAGACGATACCTTTATAACCAGTATGTCCTGTGCAGTGTAAAGAAAACATTAGTATGTCAAGTTTCCAGAGATGTTAAAACAGGCCAGCTGGCTTTTCAAAGTGCACAGCTTGAAACGGTCGCTCCCCTTTTCGACGGACGGGCTTTGCAGCCGAGAAGAGCGTTGATTAAATTGACCGGAGTCCAAGGCYGGGAGAGAACATAACACAAAGCAACTTCACGCAGGAGCCAGCAACGCTGACACGCACACACAGATAGAGCATGAGCCCTTTCCCCTGTGCTACAGCATTTATCTTAAAATACTATGTTTCCTTCATATGATCTCCAGAAAGAAGCAATAGCTTCCAGCATTAAATATGCTCAACAATTTAGGTTGCATTTCATTGCTCGTACCTGGCTGCACATGTAGTGACAGCCCCTATTCTCAGAAGCATTCTCATGCTTTGAATAATGCAGTTTTCGGGAATGAAGGCTGCTTGCATGAGGAAGACTTTGTGAGGTTAAGCACAAATATAAGGCTTTATTTCACTAAAGACATGGTTGTCACAGTTGACTATATTTAATCAAGAGGCTTCCATGATATTTTCTTTCCTTGTCTTCAGTGAATTCTTTTGTAGGGACATACCCGGTTGACGGGGGTGAGAGAGTAAGGAATTTATTTGCATCGTCTTTCCTTCCCGTTGGTTGTGTGCGGCACCTAGGACAGTAAAGCCCCAATCCTGCAAGGCACCGAATCCTTCAAGTGTCATTTAAAATACGTGGGAATATAGGATTTTCACTGTGTTAAAAGATAAGATCAGAAAGAAATATTATTAGTGTAGCAATACACAAAGATGGAGGCAGTTCCGTACGGCAAATGAATCATGCTTCAAGAGCRTCCCCGCAAACTCTCCGGAGTTCAGCAGAGGACAGTTCCATCAAAAGCAGGAGTCACCTGCGCACCCCTTGCTTTGGGGTACAGCGTTAGCGTGGTAGTCCCCAGAGCTTCCTCCAGCTCTTGGGCGAAACAAAACTGCTGAGTGAGAACAGATAATGGTTTCGCAGGCTAACGAGCACATCTGCCCGCTTGTCACTTGATCCGAGCTCCTCTTCACCCTCATCCTATCACTCATGGTACCCTAGATAGCAGTGGGGTTGCATAGGTGGGGACCGAACAATACTAATTGTCCCCAAATCTAACTAATGCAACGCGTCCTCCCATTTGTTTTTTTTCATTTGTTCTAGTTATGTTTTTAAAGCCTTCCAGCATCCTGAAAACAACTGGTGGTTTTGGAAGCAAAACACCTTGGTACTTACWGCAGATGTAATGATTTGTAATTGGAAATGCGTAAAATTGTACGTCTTTGGAAAAGAAGCTCAACTTCCAAAGGATTAAGCCTCATCCTGATCAATGGAAGTGATTTCCTAAAAAGCAGGCAAGGAAAGATTTCCTGTAGTTAAGAGCAATAAGGAGAGGAACTTTAAAAACAACTCTCTATTTGATAACTATGGAAATCTAGCTAAGTCTTAGGGATTTAGCCAGAGAACATATTGGTTCCAGCAGACTCTGGTAAAGTTAATTAAGGATGATTAATGGAGCATTTTCCTTCCAATGATATCTGTGACAGAACAAAGCTGTCTGAGGCTTGTCAAGCAGAATTTGAGTTGAATGAGTATTTATGTGATCAAATCTGAAGGGCTGCCTCTTGACAGAGCAAGGATTCATCAATCAATTGCGCTGGCTTGCAGTGGTGGGAAATTGGTCTATCAGCATAGCTATACTCCCATCCCCCATTTTTTCATTCAATCATCCCTTAGGCTACAATGCATCTTTAGCTTTTACCTCTGACCACCTTAAGGGCTATCAGAGAAAAGTAAAAGCAAGAGCTAAAACATCTATTATAGTGGTTATTTCTCAGCTGTACTCATACAATTGATTTCTTTTAAGCAGAGGCCCAGGCACCGTAAAGTGATACAAGCCTGTTCAATGAATTAATTGTTTTTTAATAAAAGTTTAGCTTTGAGCCCGCAGAATATACAGYGCTCCCTTACTAGAGAGTCTCCCATTAGGGAAACCGCTCACACAAAAGGCAATGGTTGTCTCTTAATCCTTCTGTCCTCGTTGTAATCACGTTTAAATAGGCGAGATCTTTAATTTAAAAGCAAAGAGGCACCATCCATGCTGCAGTTTCTGCTCTTTTAACTGTGCATCGGTGCCTGGGAGGGGAGCGCTGGCTGCGTGCGCTTGCACGCGGGTAGCCCTTGCCTCCCCCGGGATGTGAGTCATGCCAGGGTTCGGGCAGAGGAATGGAGCAGTTGTATAATACACAAGTATCCTTCATGTTTAATGAAAACTCCAATTGCTTTTACTGCTGTAGAGATTTAATGGAACTAACCAAGAATTATGCAAAGTGATGCATCTCTCATGGGCTTCTGTAACTGTCTGTCTTTGCTAAGCACGACCCTTCCCTGCTTTGCTCCAAAACACTCAGCCCTGCCCTGAGTCAAGACGGGGCAAGTGTCCTGTTATTTCAGGGGACACAGGTTTAGCTCCAGTTTCTAACCCATCACTCAAGCAACTTTTGTTTTAAATGCCAAGTGCTCGAACTTTCTTTTGTGCCCTCCCCTCACAAAGGACATAAGTGACATTTGAGATGCAAACACCAAGAGGGGCATTAAACACCACTCTTTTGCCATGTGGGCACCATCCTTGGACATCTAGTGTCCACTAGTTATCTMTTGTTCATCAGTTTAAATTGATTATCTGTTTTAAGAGAGGCACCTCCTGAGGGCTATTTACCCAGTTTCCTTTAAATACGTATATTAGGATGCTGAGAGTGGCATTCCAGACGGACCAGTTGCTCTCCATGGGTTACAGAGGAAGCTGAGATGTCTACCTTGGACTACACGCCTCCCTTTTAAATGCATAAAGCTGACAGTGAAAATAAAATCTGTGAGATGTGGACTGCTGGCTTTGGTGCAGTCATAAGCTCAATAGTTTGTCACCCTCCTCTGACTTGCACAYTAACGTTCCTTCTTAAATTGCTGGTTGAAATCAGGTTTGTAGGACTTCTGTGAACTGGAAAATAGAAGTTCTGGCTGGTAATAATTTCAAGGTTTGGTACCTGCTCTTGCTATCTCAGCTAGACCAGACATAAGTTAGGGAGAATAAAATCAGGACCCAAACCTGCCTATCTGTGTACTTTCCACAAAGGAGAAAACAACAGCACCCCAGTCTGCCTTGACCTAAGGAAAAATAGCTCCTTCACAGGCTTTCCGTACTTCTTATGCAGGTTTCCATACCACAATCTACTCCCAAAAGGAAATATCTTCCTTATGTACACAAATCTCATATGCTTAAATTCAAAGAGGTCTGTAAATGCAAATAAWTTCTCTAAACTTTGTTAGTTGGACCAATATGATTATTGTTGAGAGTATTTCTTTCCATCACTAGAGAATACTATTTTGTATGTGCAAGCAAGCTTAGAAACCAAATGTCTAAATATTTAACCAATGTTATTTCAAAGAATTTCGTTATTTATCTTCTTTATGATTTATATTATCACATTCCCTGTCTGTAGTTGTGGTTTATCATAAGCAACCCATCTGCTGTAACAGCCAAATTGGAACATTCGTATAAGATGCGTTCCGATATCATAAACATGACAAAAGATAGATTACATTTAGTCTTTCTCCATGTTTAACCAGTTTAATTTGTTTCCTATGCAGAAGAGGCTCTAAATTTACTTAATATATGTTAGCACTTAGGAACATGGTTAGGAACATGACTAGGGTCTTAACCTATTCGTAAATAAATGGGAAGCTTCCTGTCTGAGTAAAAGAAAGAGAGAGAATTTATGTCAAACAATCAGGAATTTAATACATAGTGCTCTATTAGGATGTCCAGTTTGTGTACATACTCTTAAGGCATGATTACGAATAACTTCACTTCTTATAAACAATATGACTGAAGAAATTACTCACAGATACAACAAAAAGGGAAAGAAAGGTAGGAAGTTTTAGCTGCAGCCCATAAAGGAATTACTTTCCCTGAAAAGGTTAAAAACTTGCGCATTTATTTTTGTTGCCATAATATTTGTCTTTGCAGGTTTAGCTTTCTTAAGAATCCCAAAGAAGATGCTGCGCTGGGAAAGATTTTAGTGACCTGGGTTCAAAGTCATATCATAGATCCAACATTTTYTCCGACAGCTTTGGTTTTAAAGTAACCCTAATGTCGGACTAAATCTGTGATGTGACTGTCCATATTTATATCACTCTAGAGAGAGCTTTTAGTGATTACAAGGTTGATCCTGCAAATTGTTGAATGCATGCAACTTCTGTTGACTTCAGTGGAAGCCGAGGGTCCTCAGTGCGTGGCCAAGAATGCTCAGCACCCTCAGGACCTGGCCCTACGTGGTTTCTTGCATTGAAAGGTCAAGTAGAGGGCTTTTCATTTCAAGCTAAGGAGTCATTCATTTTTCTCTCAAGGTAAAAGTCTCATGATTAGAGAGTGTGTGATTAACTGTTAAGGAAACAATGTCCATAATGGTATTTAAAGGTGTTCCTTTCAAAAGTTACAGTTGGATTTTTTCAGAAGTGTTAAATATATGGTGATCCAGTAGCAGGCAATTCATGAATACTAAAAATAAATATAAGCTTATTTCTGTGATGGTGATTTACTACTAAGCAATTTTGAGCAAATATATTCACATTATAGGATTTGTATTCAAATCAAACATAACTGAGCTGGCCTCTATGAGAATAAAGTGTCAGAACATTTGAAAATATGTGTGATGCCAAACTTTAATCTTTTTACCAGTACATTAATATTGCAACTGATTGCTCTGTGTTCCTGAATGTTTAAGGTTTTGGTATGGATTTGTCCATTGCAAGGATCACACACTTTCCAGAGGTATCTGGCATTCACCACCATTCTCATTCAGGATACTATTGGCCTACTTTGCGTTGATAAGAGAGCTTATTCTGTTGCAAATTCCTTGCCTCCAAAAAGGGTTAACACAATAGATGTAAAGAGAAAGCAAAAAAGGATGATGGAACTAACAAGTTGCATATGTGCCGTCATGAGCATCACATGGGCTTTGTGCACCTCTTCTCTAGTCATGTCATTTTGTTGGATTGCCGTTTGTGAGGCGGAGACTTTGACCTCGTTTCCGTATGTGAACTATCTTACATGCTGTTGGCACCAGGAAAAGTAATGGATAAAACTCTGGGGTTCTTGTTACAGCAGCATTGCACTTGCTCAGATAGGAATATGGCACCAGGCCCACTAGTATTAGCTAAGCTCACAACCCTGCTATGTGAGCAAATGGTTAGTTCAGTATTTTAGTCCTTAGTCRGAATGATTTGGAGACTTCAGTGCTGGGGCAGCAGGAGCTAGGACCTGTGTGCTAGGTGGTGAACAAAAAGAGGACACAAAGCTGGTTCTTGCCTTTGGACTTGCAGTGAAAGATGTCATTAACAGATGCATATAAGCAGAGAGGAGAGGAAGCCAAGGCTTGTCATCTTGACAGGACTTTTAGCATACCATGAGACTAATCCTTGTGAAGGGTTTTGTTGGGATGAATTCAAAGACAAATTTGAAGCAGAGTTTGAAGGACCACAATGAGAGAGCTTTGGCAGGGGACACGGGGACCTTTCCTAGTGCTGGAGGGCAAGCCTAGAGAAAACAGTGAAGACARCAGTTTTTTCCTGAGATGACGTACAGGGGAGAGAGGCAATGGAGGGATTCAGAGAGATGTCGCAGATCAAATTGACAGAATAAGAAAATAACTTTAGCAGCAATAAAGGGTCAGATCATTTCAGCCCTGAAGTATTATACTTTGAGCCAAAGTGTGGTGTATTGGTAATTAAAATGGTGATGACAGTGATTAAAAACAAGTATCTCATATAGGATATTTTAAAAGATAGGCTGAAATGAAGCAAAAAGAAAGGAGGAACTCTCTGGAAAGACAGGAATGAAATATGGCCACAGAAAACTAGCCATCTAGTTGGGTTAATCCCAGCCTCGTTCTGCTTACCTAACTGATAGCACACTTTAACACACGGCCTGGCTCTGCTCTGATGCTGAAAGACGAACCAGCTTTTTATAAGCTGTACCCCTCAGACACGCTTTCCATTGCGATACCAATTGGCTCTTTCTGTTTCCTTGATCCCATTTTTCTTTCCTTAAAGCTAGTGTGTTTATTGGGACCAGTGCAATGGAAATTCCACTTACTGTTTATATCTGAGGTTTCTCTTCCCCTCCTATAATTCCCTGAGAATCAGAGCAGTATAGATTCTTGCTCCACACCCATGGCTTTGCCTTTCTCCTTTTCTGAATTATTTTCCCTGACTGCACTTCCATGGAGCAGCTGTTTGTATTTAAAAACCACCTGCACAAGTAGTTCTGTTTTCAGTGGAAGAAAATGTCACTTGTAAAAGGAAAAAGCCCTAAGGTGTTGGAGTTCTCTTGGAGTTTTAATTTGATGCGTATTTTTTCCTACTGATTGATGAATGTTCAAAGTGTAACTTTAGCCCTTGTTAGCTAATGAAAATGGGTGGTGCTAACAGTCATGGTCTGCGATGGTGACGTGTGGTTACACTTGCCCCCTGTGAGGATGGAGATTGGTTTTTCACTGTTGGCAGGAAAATCCTGGGTCCTACGATTTCAGCAAAGGRTGGAGCATGTGGAGACAAAGTGGTGGCATGTCCGTAGAGAGTGCAACTTCTGAGCACGAGATGGCTGCTCTTGCACGGTTGGGCAAGCACAGAGAAGAGGAAGTGTAGGATGTAAGATCTACCCAGCMCTTAGGCGCCCCTGAGAGAGGAGCTGCTTGTTACGGTGTCAGCGGTAAGGAGGCAGAGTCACCTCRACCAAAGTGAGAAACTGGGACAGAGTTAGCCCAGCCCTTGCTGGATTTTCTGTAGGCATTGCTGGCTTCTGCCCCATCTCCTGCAAAGGTCCAGCCCTAGGGCATATGTTAGTACCTCCCTGGGCCATGGGGGCAAGCAGGACAGAGTGCTTGTCATCCTAACAAGCACGCAATGCTATTTACTGCAGGCCAGGCAAACTTGGATTTCACTTTGTYTTGACACTGTACTCATGCTCTGAAATTCATTCTGCTTAAGTCCTGTCTTAACATCCAGCAAACATAAAGGTAAGAATATGCCGTGCTGGAAATCTTGCTTCTCTTCAGAAGTAGCAGTGGCTTCTAAAGGTGAGCCCTGGAGCAACCCCCTTGCTATAGGAAGCTTCCTTGCCCAAGCTAGGGCTCTGGTAAACTCAGAAGAAAGGCGGTGGTTACTATGTAGATACATGGACGGCTAGTGTCTGGGTTTCTGGTATGTGCCTGCTTTGWCCCACAGTTGTAGAAAAATAGAGGAAATGCTTACATGTGGCACATCTGAATTTGCTCCATTTTTTTTTAATAAAAAGAAGTCCTTATTTATCTCTGCTTTGACCTGACTTACTCATCCAAAGCTTACCTGTCTGCTCTGAACTAGTCTTCTGGGCTCCCAAAGAGTGGGACCTACTCATGGATGTGTGTATTAGCCTGCCTACCAGTGAATGGGATGACGTACCTATGAATTGCCTGAAAAGAGAGCTGAGCTGACTTTTTAATCACTAAAGTTAGGTGAGGTGAATTGCCTCTGTGGACAGCCCTGTACCTTTTTGGGGAGTGGCTATGGTGGACTGATTGTGGAGAAGAAATAAGTAAGACGTCAGAGATTAAAAAAAAAATCTTGCACTCATGTAAAGCCTGTGGGAATTTTGGGGACTTTTTGCAAAGGACTCCTGAGGTTTAGTGGGAAGTGATAACATTATTTCATAACTAGTGCTAATCTTAAGGAATTGAGGTTTGCATTACACTTTTGTGTTAGACCTGGGTATTTGTGAAGTAGTTGAGAGTGGCAAGGAGTGGTCCCCTGAGAATTTCCAGGCTTGGAGGAAAGCCCTGTTTGTACTAAGTACCTTCCTGCAACTTTTCTCTTGCTACTTTCTAATCCACTCCCACCTCCTACGCTACAGCCTGGTCATCTTTCCTAACAGTCTATTTTTCTTCTTTTCTCCTCTTTTTGTGCATTCTGCCCTGTGAAGCATAATTACTCTCCTTACCCGTTTCCATTGCTTCCTGCTGGAGCTGAAGAGCAAGACAGAAAAGAGTGACGCCCATAGGTGAGATGGTCCAGGGYTTCCTCTCCTCCAACAGAGGATTCCTGCAGTAGCACTATAGGATTGGCCACAAAAGCCTTTTTGTGGCCCGGAGACCGCCTCCTCCCTGCGCTCTGCTTGTGTGCCCTTCGTTGCAGTGTCTGTTGTACACAAGCAGGCTGACATCAAGGGAAGAGAGGGAGATGAGAAGCCCTTAAAGGTTTTGTGTAAGAGAGACCATTCCCCAGCTCATGTGCAGAGCAAGTCCTTGACGTATGAATGGGAGCATGTGCTTGCTTTTCTCCCATTCCAAGCCTTGACTCCCATGATTAAAAATGGCAGGAGCGTGTGGCATTATTTTAGTTCAACTTCATTCTTTTTGAGTGTCAATAATACTGCTGCTTTCAAAGAACCAGTCGGAATGAGTCCATGAATTCTCACAACTCTCCTACAAAGTGCCAAAGTGGTTATTGCTGTCTCTACTTCACCGCAGGGGATGCTCACGTGACAACGGGCCACGTGAGACTAACAGCAGAACACAGTAAACCTGGCTTTCAACTCCTGTCGAGRCCATTAGATAATGATTTCTTCCTGCACACCTGGTACTGTATCTCCACAGACCAAAGAGATGGTAGAAGGTCATAGAAGCATCAGATTATGAAAATAGTAACATTGWCAGAGGTAGCAAACTGCGAAATAAATTGTGGCAGTGTTTGAAGAGCTTCACATTGTTATTCATACAGACATCTCTCTTTAGAGATGTCTAGGACTTAATCATTAGACTTGTTCATTCTGTCGTCAAAAAAAATCTAAATGGTTTGAAGAAACCATCACTAGCTCAAAATCTGCATCAGCARAAGCCAGGCTGTCCGCATGCCCTAACAAGAAGACTTTTGAAGTGGCAGCAAACTTCTTAGATAGTGGTCCTTCTGCAAACTGATTAGCTGGCTGCCTTGCCTCCTGGACATTTCATGCCTGTATCAGCAGCTTCTCTGTGTCCATACATAGCATGGCTGTAACTCCAACTGGCAGTTATGTCGGACAGTTGAGCTCTTTCAGTCTCAATGCCAGTTAGACTTGGTTGCAATAAAATGGAAATCGGAGAGGTCTTGGCATAAAATGGTTTATAAAGGCCTTGTAAATGGCTTGTGCAAAAAATTTTCCAAATGGAAACAGCACTGAACCTTAAGTTTAAAGAAGCTTAGATAGGAAAGAGAGGCACACATATGCCTTTCTACCTCTGTGGGTACATTGTAAATGCCAGACAATGGAAAACCAGTTAAAAAAAAAAAAAAAATGTGTCTGAAAGCAAAGAAAATATTTGGGAAGTTAGTTGCTTTCTTTTTGCTCTGTATATCAACTGGGAGCCAGCAGGCTACTCATACACAACTGATCTTAACACAAAGGCACTGGGCTTTAGGTGGTGCGTGTGAAACTGCTTGATGTTCTGTATCAGTTGAAGCTGATCTCGTATAAATCATTGTAATTGCTAGAGACACCTCTGTTGGCTGTCTAAGCAGAAATACAAAACAATCTTTTTCCCAATTASAGTGGATCTTTTCATGCTTAAGAAAGTAGGGAAGAGTTTGGGGAAAGTACGCTGCTGGCATCAGRGTCGTCGTGACAGGCTGGGGAGCTTCCCTAGCTGTTCAGGCAGGAACGTCGTACGCGCACCTGGGACACGCAAGCACGGCAGAAGATGAGCTATGCTTTTAGCAAACTTTTGAGATGATTAGGGGTTACTGCCAGGATTAAGTAGATGAGAAGATCTTGCCTCCTCTTAATCTACAAAGGTGGTTTGAACTATGCGAAGTAAGGATTGAAAACACRAGACCATAATTATGTGAGCAGGCTCCAAAAGGTATTTGGAGCCAGGCAACAAGGCCGAGGGTCAGGTAAATCTGCAAAACAGCTGAATGAATTTATCGCAAGGAGGTCTCTGCTGTCCTTTCTCTCCTGCTCCGTGGACACAGCTGCTACTTGAGCTGGCCCTTGTCTGAGCTAGCGATAAGCCAGTTCAGGGAGAGGAACTATCAAAAAGCTAACCTTAAAAAAGTCAATAGTTTCCTGCCAAATTAACTTCCTGAACAGGCTTCCCATGGGTTCAGATAAGCAGCGGTGCCTGCACAATGGCGAGGGCAGGATTTCATGGCCGGGAGCACGGGGCTGGTGGGACGGGCCGCGAGGACTGCCGTCGGGGTGAGGACTGCCGTCGGGGTGAGCCCTCGCCCTGCGACGCAGCCTTCCCCGGCGTGCCCGCGAGTCCGAGCCAGCCTCAGGTTATCGGCAGAGTGTGTCTGTAGGTAAGAAAGAGATGCGTGCCGAGCGGTGGCTGCTTGAACGTCCTTCCACGTCAGTGGCCTTGCTGGCAGTGCCGGTTAGAGGGTGCCTGATTTCAGGAGGATTTCTGATCGCTGCACTCCACTYGCAGCCCCGCAAAGCAAACCACTGCGAACGGGCAAACCCTCTCTCGCTTGAGAGGGCGAGTGTTTTATACGCTCTATGCAGCAGCCTCGAGAAGGATAAACACAAAGATAGATAAAGGCCSCAGGCCTGAGATCTGGGGGCAGAGCAACAGATTGATCCCGAGGAGGAGAGCGGGCCAGGTAGCTCTGAACTGTGGCAGCTGTCCTCGGGTAGGAGGCATCAGGCCCCAGGAGTGACAAGGGCACTGGTTTCATATTTACATATAAACACACAGATGCAGAACTAGAGTTAAATATTTGCAGGGTGAAAAGTAATTTCAGTGTTAAGGTTTCCTTAACAAATAGCAGGCAAATCTATCATTACTCCTTTAAATTCCTCGGTCTTTCTTAGCCTTTGCATTTGTTATCTTTTTGTCATATATTGCTGATCTCTTGAGTATAGAAGCTTTATTTRTGTAGATGTTGCTTAAAGAGGTCTGAATACAATTTCAAATGTAATAGTTGTTTCTAAATGTCATAGTTTGCAATAACATAGTAAAGAGAAGCAGTTCTGTTAAAGCCATGCACCTAAAAGCTAAACAAGTTGCAAGTTTTTGCAGTAATGTGAGCTCATTTGCAGAAGGATAGTTACTTGTTGAAGAAATTACCATATAATATCTAATAACAACAACTGACAGTCTGATTGCATACATCTAATGAAAGGAGGGGAGAAAGTGCTGCAGACCACCTTCGCATTGCCACTTTGGAGCATAAATTCAGTTTGTGACTCCTTGCGAGATTTCTGTTGTCATCTGTTCAGGCAGAACTTATCTGTAACACCTCAACAGGCAGGTGCTCCGAGTGTATATATGAATTCATCTTCGTAGTGGCCACTTGTGCCACAGCAAATGTCATTCTAAACAAACTTTCTGCTACAGGCTGTGTTGGAAATCATCATTTAACACATCATTTAGAGTACATCACAGTGAATCTCAGGCAACCTGACTATAATAATTTCCTACTGAAATTAACTCTATTTTTAGCACTTTGACATGAAGAATAGGATGTAATTCTTCTAAATATTGGGCTAAAAAGTCCTGATGCTTAGCACTAGGAAACAACAACTTATAGTGCAAAGCCCGATTATTATTTTTCATCTGAATTTCACAAAGTAAATCACTGTATATACTAATACTCTTATTTCTGTATATGAAATCAATGAAAAACACATGTATGGCCTGTTCATTTGTTTATTAAAATTCAGCTTGCCAGGCTCAAGAGGTCGGCCCAGAGATCCTCCTCTCTTCTCTCCAAGGCTATGCAGAAGAACTACAGGAGACAGGATCTCTAACCATGCCCTGAGATTTTCACATGGTCAGGGTGGATGTGTAACTTTCTTTTTATTAAGGCAGCTGAATTTGGTGGGTCCTTTCAGCTGATTCCCTTCAGACATTGACTGTAACCATGCTGCCGCTCATAGTTGTCCAGGTGCTGCRGACAACTGATTTTCCTTGGTGTATTTTTGGAAGGGCTCCATGCCTTACTGCGAAAGGCTTCCGAGACGCAGCTCTCCCACCCTTCATCTTGACTCATACTGCAAACAGTGTTTTCAGCCCGTCGGAGCTGAACTGTAAGCAACCTCCTTCGTCTCCCGCCCACGTGTTCGAGGTGACTCTCTCGTATCTTGTCTTGCTCTCGGTTCTCTCCTGCATCACCTAGCTCTCTGARGTGTAAAATGACAAAGCAACAACGCTGTGTTGCGTGCTCGTTGCCTTTTGACCTAAATTTTCGCTGTTTCTTTGGAATCTGTGCCACTTTAGATATAAATCAGTGCTTTTGGTTCAGCGTGTTCCTGTTCCAGTGCTTTTGGAAGGGTGTGAACAGTCACGTATTTATTTAGACTTGTGCCTTATAAAGTACGTGGCTGTGGTGACAAGCCCTTTGGAGTTGTTTGTTTTACAGCCTCATTAAATAGGCGGACACTGGCTAGCACCAGCCGATGAGCTCAGCTATAAAATTACAATAACACAAGAGAAGAAACTGCGGAAGAGAAATCATAATTCACGCTGACGAGACAGGCGGGTAGAGCGGGCACTGTCCGGCAGGCTCCACCGCCGCGCGGCGTGTAACCGAGGGCCGCTCGCCGCGTGGCGTTACGGRGCAGCGCCCGTCGAAAGCAGCAGGAGCTCTGTGCGGATACCGGGTTTGTAGCGTGTTTGTCACAAAGCAACACGGCTGTACGTCAGGTAATGTCCTCTGCTAAGCAAACTCTTGAGGAGTTCCTCTTCTCTTTAAAGGCAGTCAGGGTTTTACTGCTGCCCTCAAAGAGATCAGCATTTCACTCTGGAAGTGTTTTAAGGCGCTGCTGTGCGCTTAGAGCGTTTGCTTCTGGTGACCTTACAGTGATTCCTTCTGGCTGTAAGATGCTGGTTGTCTTCTTTGGCCAAACTCTGACATCTCCTCATATATGCTCCTTTACGCCCAGAGGTTACCAGGCATGTCCTTCRTAGTTTACTGTTATTGCTGCTGGCTGCTTTGAAACTTTAGGTTTTCAGAATGAAAACTTACCACACTTCAGAAACTCGGACTTTATATTACATGTTTCTGAAATGCCCTTAACTTCTCTTTTCTTCTTCATGTTCCACACATCAATTCTCTGTTTCCCCTTGAGAATTTAGCATCAAAACACTGCYTTCACTTTTGCACTTCTTGCATTGTCTCTCTGTTCCACAAACTCTCTTCCAGGTGTTGCTTTTTCTCATCTAATCATGGGCTTGTCCCTGTGACACAAGCTTTATGCAAAACGTGTGTGTAACAGAATTCCCATTCCTGAAATGAAAGAGGTCCCACCAGTCTCAAGAAACCAAGTCTTCTTGTGGACATCTGTCCTACCTTAATGTTAGGAATGAGAATTGTGTGCTTAGCTGAGCCCCAAATCTAGCCTTAGCGTCGTGCTCTTCCAACTACACAGCAAAAAATGAAGCTCACTTTATAATTAATTGACTGTTTTTTCTCTTGAGTGGTACTCTGAAAAGATGCATCAACACAAATCTTTCCAAGAAAGTTAGAATTATGGCATTTAAAAATGTTATTTGCAAGGCTAGCCTGCTAGAGAATGGGATGCTGGAACGTGTGGAGTCCGTGGCCCACGTTCTCCCTGGGTTTGCATCAGCCTTGCTCTGCTGGCTCCAGTGAAATGGAATCTCTTAACATGGGAAGGTCCATTCCCACCTCTGAATCTTGCAGGCTTCAAAGAAGCAGACAGCAGATACAAGTTTAACTAACTGCTCTCAAGAGTACTTATTTTTAGAAATTATACTGTAAATGAGAAGCTGAAGAAATCACACTCTTCCAGGACATGGCAGTGTTTAACTGTGCGTAAAAAGTACGTTAAAAAAAAATCCCTATAAACCAGTAGAGCTGCCTTCAATGCAGTGAAACCAGAGGAAAAGTCAACTGGCATGGGYTACATGTAGCATAATCTAGAGGAGGCCCTGGAGAGGTCCATAACCATAGGACTTCTGTGTGTTAGCAAAAATCCTTGTGGGTTCTCAGCACTGGGGCTCTGTCTACCCCTCTGCTCGGGACAACCTCGCAGCAGCAACCACATCACCCTTCCTTTACTGCACTGTGGGCCGTGGAAATAGGCCTCCACCTTGCTCTGGGGACAGTTGATAAGTTCTGGGAGATACAGAACTCCCACCCCAGAAGGGATCTCGAGGAGCTCCGGGTGGGGTCTGCCCACCTCCCATTCCTCTCCTCTTCCCTGACTCTAGGCCTTTCCTTTTACATAACCAAAGCCACACAAGAATATAATGGACCACAATTACTCTTAACTAGCTCTACTTATTAACTAAGCACAACCATAGCAGGCCTGGGGCTCTGGCTCCGGTTTGGTGGTTTCTCAGACACAAGCCCAGGCGCACTGCTAGGGGCTCCCGTGCTACTGCGTGGTGGCAGGATGGAGAGAAGTAGGGCTGGTTTGGAGGGCTGTGCTGGTCCCAGCAGGTCCCGCTGTGGGCCGGAGGAGYGGCTGCCGTGGGGCTGAGCTGGCCGCGGCCCTGCGCGGAGCAGCGGGTCCRGCCGCCGCGTCCCCCAAAGAAGCCCGTTGTGTTGAAGGGAGGAGCCGGCTGGCTGCGCTTGGTGCTTGCCCAGCTGTGCAAACAACCTCAGCCCTCCTTCGCCGCGTTTTCCCGGGAACGGGCCGAGGTTCGCGCTCGCRCGGAGGCCGAGCCTCCAGGCGAGCGCTCCGGGGGCTCGGCCGCGAGGTTTCACGCGGCTCTTTGGAGAACGTCACCAGCGAGATGCCGCTCTCGGAGCAGCGGTGCCGTGTCCTGGCCATCCCGTGCCACTAATTAAACCCATGAATAGCTAAATAGACTTTTCCTAGTACATGACTTCATTGAACCAGCAGCAAGATAGCATCTTGTCCTTTGTATTCGGGCTGGATGACATTTTCTTCTTTCTCATGAAACAGGCAGCACTGCCCCGTTACAGAATGGCAGGGAACAGCGGGTTCGCTGTGTCCGCTGCTGCCCCTCGCTGTTTACCGAGATAAACTCCCGATAAGAYGCTAGAGCAGGAAGCCGGGCCGGTTCGGGGAAACTGGAGGCGATCTTTTTTTTGTTTGTTTGTTTCAGTGCCCTAGCGCCTGTTGGGCGCGATGGTTTTGAATGCAGTTTGAAAGGGGTTATTTTTGAGTACTCGATGTACTGTTTATGGAATGGCACTTAGCTTCGCTTTTCTTCACTGTGAGTGCTGGGTAAGTGGGAGAAAAAATAAGTCAATGTTTTTTGCTTATTTTAATCATTAATAAATTTGAGTAAATACTTGGTTTTATGAATATATATATATAGGTATCAATATAGACTCCCACTATATTTCATTTGCTATTTAGTAGTTCARAGTGCTTGAAAAGAAAAAGAAACAGTGGGGAAAAAAGTGCAATTATATATTAACATGCTCTCCAAGTCCAGAATGTGGAAAATACTTGAGAAGGTCGTGGACATGGCTTCAGCTGCATCTGGTATCACAAGCTGATTTCCGAAGAGTATCGCTTCTGGCATTTGCAAGTTTTTTCGCTTTGTACTCTTGAGGTAGTCCGYGAGGATCCGAATCCAGTGCGGAAGCCGCTGAGGTCTGCAGCACGGTCAGGTTCGATAGCTGGACGTTTGCTGGGAAAGGCTGGCTCGTTCTGTTTGCCGCTTGAGCCTCTCGTGTGCAAGCCAGGCCCAAAGCCCCACTCCCGTGAAGGCTGTGTTTGTTGCCTAAACACTTCATTTTCATTGCAAATATTATAAACTTTGAATGAAGCCACTTTTTCAAATGTGGGACTAAGAATTACTGAAAGCAGATTCTATGTTCAACCCTCATAACCCCTAAATTTTGTAGAGACAAATACCCGCTGATTTTAACTTCAGACTCTCCAAAAGGATGATATAGCTTGGCACAATATTTTTATAGGTATTAATAATATTAATGAAATTAAACAAAAAAGATTGTATCTGAAGCATAGATTTACCCCAGAGAAGATGGGCTGACAGTTCCACAAATGCCATCAAGCCTTAATTTTTACCAAATTAACATGAAAGGTTCGTGGGTGTCATTCTGATGGAGTCACCATGAAAATTTAAAGGCAGCATTTTAGGAATGGAGCACGTTGTTCATTTAGGGAGAAGTCTTAAGCAGAAACCAGCCATTTGTGAGGTTTAAAGAGTTTGGTTCACTTATTTATTTTGGATTTTTGTGTTCACTTTCATCCCCTTTTGTACTTCCTTGGACGAAATCCAAACAGTCAGAGGAACTACAGAAAAGCTGTTCTCACCACAGGGAAATAATGTATTATGCTAATTCCAATTAAAGGAAATTTCTTAAACTGCAAATATAGCCTTCAAGAGAGAAATGAAAAGTGTGGAAATTAACATTCTTGCCAGATTTCCAGCTCAATTCTGCATACTCAGGGGGTTTGGGTCAGGCTCAGATAAGCATCCAAAATTTGGGGATGTTTATCCAAACCTTATTTCTGAACCTTCTAAGTTCACTCCTGACTAATCATAATGGAGTTAGCGGTAGCAGGATATGAATGTACAACATTTAACTTAGAAATTGGCAGCGCCTCATCATTTCACAGCTAGAAGCCTTTGACCAAATATCAACTCTGCTAACCAAAACAAAATAAAATAATGCCTTAACTTGGTCTCCAGCCATACCACCTCGTGCTCCAGCCCTAAAAGATCTTCCAAGCAGGGCTGGGCCAAGAGAGACTTTGGCTGGGGGACCTCCTGGGAAAATATTGATGTTGCAGGAAGCATCTTCCGTGATTCAGTAGGTGACATTTTCCCCAAGTCAGTACCGAACCGGCGTGACGGTTACCCGTACGGAGCTGTTCTGCGGCATTGGAGTGAATTTCAGAGGGCTGATGAGCCATTAAAGACCTTTCTGAAAGGCTCGGATGTTAACTCCGTGTCCACCTGAAATGCTAATGTAATAACCAACCGCTTTCCCCGCTTCTCCGCCTGGCCCCCGAGGTTCCAGCTGGAAACGGTATTCCTTGCTTCCTGCCCTGGCTCCTCGCTTCAGCCCAGCACTGTTTACCTTTTTGGTGATGAGGGATGGGTGATCCATGTCGAGTTTAATTTTGTGAAGTGTTTGGAGGTTTTTTTCAATGGAATGAGCAGAACATTACTGGAGTTCATGAATTAGTTTATGAGGAGGCATGGTCTTTTTCTCTGCTTTTTCTTTTCTCTTGCATCTTCCTCCTGAATATAGCAGAAGAAAATTGTTTACTTTCCACCAGACCCTTTGCACACCACTAGCACAGATATATAACTGCAAAACATTTTTACTGCGATATGACAGTTTACACTGAGCACAAATTGTCATCTAAAGTAGAAATCAGAAAGATGTTGGCTTAAATGGAGCCTAGGCTACTCATATCACCCCCCCCYTTTTTTTTTCCATTAGGCAGATATGTCAGTGAGCGACACCATGTTGTAGGTTGTTGCATCAATCTCCCATCCCGCCAGCTCTCTTTCCGGTCCTCTCCTCCTTCCACAGGGAGACGAGCAGCTCTTCACACGCTGCTTTTTTCACTTTCTGTTCTCAGTATGGAGCCTGCGTAAAGAACAAACTCTCTGCCCGTGCTGGATGGTACCCGKGCGTAGCTGCCGCTTGATTTTGAAGTGCATATTCAGGTTAGAAAGCAGAACATATGTGTCCATGCTATAATATCTGCTTTAATGCCATGGGAAAGAATTCCAGAAACCTGAATCACTGACCTGCTCTAGCAGTTGCCTCATTGGCTTTATGGTGTCCTGTGGCAATACCAAAATATTTAGTAATTATTGCTATAAATGTCATTGCAAGGTCCGTTACAACAAGACTGAGATTTTTTGGAAGGAATCAAGAGAAAATATTAATTGATTGATGCTCATAGAAATAGCTCTTGTGGGTTCTAGTTGTAGCTGCTGTTGGTTTCAGAAAAAGCAGAAACAGCAGGAAAACTGCTGCCAAACAGTTGTGAATGGGACGGGCTTCTGTATATTCAGGGAGAAAGATCTGAAAATCTTATAACAAATGACTCTTGATAACTGCAAGAAGAACAAATGCTTTCCATCCCCAAACACTTTGTAGCATCAGTGTTTCTAAAGCTCCTATCTAGACATTAAAAAGAAGACTTTTTTTTATTATGATTTCTGCCTTGGGCTCTGATCAGTAATGTAATTTCACGTAGGAAAAAAGAGCAAGCAGAAGCGTATGGTTACTTACTCTTCCTTCTTGTTTCCTTTTACTCTAAGTTCTTGAAAGGTCATAAAATAGAGAAATAAAAAAGTCACTGATGTGTAGTTTTGTTAACTTTATCTTCTGAGCATTAAACATTGTTTCAGATTTCTTACGGTACATAAAATGTTTTGCCTTGCTGTATCATGTATACGGAACTTCAAAAAGTAAATGAGACAGCTCAGTAAATGTAATGGATGTGTAATAACAGCTCTTTAGATCTCTTGTTTTTAGCATAGCATCTTTTTGTTCCAAAAGGTGCTTTTAACATGATATCTACAGCTATTTATGAAGTCATTTATTTTTGCATGGTGATAGGCCTCACTTTGCAATTAGCACATGCTTTCTGTCTTGCCAGAGTGTTTGACTCCCCCCCAAAAAAATGTTCTTTAGCTTTCATTGATTCTTTTTGTTTTCCTTCCTGAAAGCATTAACCCGAATTCCTGCCCTTGCAGAACCCCGGGTGCTGCAGCGCCYTTCAGCGTCTCCCGCAAGGCTGCTGGGGAGTCGTTAGATTAGCGGAGCTTTCGGTGCCTTTTGCCAGACGTTCTGAACATCAAGAAGTTTTCCTGTTTGCCTTGCGTTCGTTCGTCGCGCGAATTTCAGCTGAAGCTTTTGACCGCTTTTGCTCCAGGTCCTGTCGGTGCAGGCGGCAGCGGGGTTTCGCAGGCCGGCTGCGGCAGGAATACCGCCGGCCCGGCTCAGCTCGGCTCGGCCCGGCCCGGCCCGGCCCGGCCCGGCGGCGGCAGCGAGCGCTCCCCTGCTCCGTGCGGCTGAGCTCGCAGGAGGAAGCGAGGCTCCTCGGGCACCGCCGAGGCCCGCGGGCCCCGGGACGCCCGGACACAATTCACGGTGGCGGGAGACTGGCGGCAGCGCAGGATCCGGCGCTTGGCCGCCGCTAACGACCTGCAATCTGCCGTCATTTGCATATATGCAAGCGAGCGGAGGTAACAGGATTTCCCTGGCGCGCTTGCCAGCAGCAACACGGGGCCGGTTTCCTCTGACATGTCAAGCAGGCCGCTGTTGAGCAGTCGCCGTTGGGCTCTCCGTGCCGCCCGCTCTGTTTATTCTTCCACCTCTCGCCGCGGCGGCTGCAGCAGGGACGGCCGCTGGGTCCCAGCCCGGCCCCGAGAAGTTCTTCTTCGAAGCAGAAGCAGTTTAAAAATTCGCGGGAAATGGCTGCGAAGTGGCTCTGAAGCCTAGCGGCGGCGAGGAGGGAGGTTTCGGGGCTCGGCGCCCGTGCGCTGACCGCCGGGGGGATTCGGGGAGCTCCGCGCGCAGCCGGGAGCCGCACGCGCCGTGCCTGGGCCCGTGGAAATATCATACAAATAACTGCGCCTGAAGAGGCGCCCAGGTTTAACATGCTGATTATATAGCAGTCAGTGGAAATAACTTGGGATCTGAAGAGCCGTTACATTTTAGTAGTTCAGTGCTGCCGCTGAAGCTGATAATATCGTAGTCAAATCTCTCGCAAATTTTTCCTGCTTAAGGTTCTCAGTAAGAAGTATATTTAATCTACGAGCCAAAACCCAAGAACAGATTTCTGGCTTGAAAAGTGCTCTTGAGCCATGCTAAGTTGGAGTCCAAATGCAACAAATTCTTCCAGAAGCACACACCTTTCTTTCTAACCTCAATTTAGTTTAACCGCTGGCCTGCCTCGCGCAAGCGGAGCTCCGGGCCCCGCCGAGGTGCCTGAGGCCGGGACGGTGCTGCCCGGCGCCGCCGGCCGCGGCCGGGGGCTCTTTGCAGTCGGGGCAGCGATGCCTCTCTTATATCCCATTTATATCTTGCTCTTTTCTTGCTCCCTTACCTGGGGGAGCAGTACCACGTCACAGGGATCTGAGACTTGCCGGAGTTTTGAGGTTCCCGGTCTGGCTTTGCTCCCACCGTTGCCTTTCTCCCCTCTTTTCCACTAATAGATGTATTAGCAGAGGAAGGATGCTTTTAGCTGTCAAGGTGCCAATAGCTGTCATAATTATCACTTTCTTCAAGGACTGAGATAATTGTCGTGTTCTTTTTCCTGTCCCTGTCCTCTTTTTTGCCTCCCAAATCCAGGGTAAATAGACCAAATAGATGTATACATCACATAGCTGTGTAGTGGATGTAGGCCGTACAAGAGTTATTCGTCAAATATGGGCAAATTTAAACTTTAACTGCTAGAGAATTACCTCCCATCTTTATAATGTTCATATAAAGTGATTCATAATGTTCATTTATTATACCTGAATAGATTTCTGGATGTATAAAAGATATATATGTTGGAATGAAAAACTCACATGTCATAAATTATACTCCTCCGCCCCATTCAGCTGCTTCTTTCAGTAGAAGTCTTTCCGCTCCACAGGCATCTAGATCTAAAGCTACTGTTTTTTTTTTTTGCGACAAAATTCCTGAGTTAATTTAGAGAGTTAAACAAGAATTAATTAGTTCTGAAGTGCAAATGGGCATTCACAACTCCCACTTCCATTTTCTACAGCACTGTTAGATACACCAGAGGCACTGGGGACACTTGCGGTGGTTTGTGTATCTTGTATCACCAGAGCTSGCAGATAAATAATTTCCCTCATGCAAGAGGCAACTGTTTTGAGCTTCTGAGTGTCTGGTAGGAGTTCCTGTCTTCAGGTCGTTCGTGCAGATGTCAGAAATATTACACATAAACTACTGACCACCCTCCCAGACGCTAGACCCACCATAAATGCTTGAAGAATCAGCAGAGATGATGGCCTTTCTCAGATGGTATCTYCTGCTACAGCTCCCTTGACCTCAGTCATCTCCTCTGTTTTACACTGTGGAAGGAAATAACCTTCTGGGGCATACTTACTGTACTGGATACTARTAGAAAGGTATCTAGCCTTAATACATCGGCCTCCTTTTGCTTGTACGGACCAAAAAATTACAGCCTATCTTGAGCAGAGAGCGAAGGGGCGCGTGTCCGTGCCCGCCGTTTCGTCTGGTCACTTAGGTGGCTTTGCACGAGGCCCAGGTCCGGTTTTGGCGTTGCCGCTCCGCCGTGCGGGGCTTGCGATGGATCTGACGCTCGCCCGGCGCCTGCGGGAGCGCGGGGCTCGGCGTGAGGGGCTCCCTCCCTTCCACGTGCCTCCTGCAAAAGGAGAATCAGAGTTTTACGCATCCTCCCCAAAACCGTTTCTGTAGGAGGAGTTTTCATTTATGGTACCAATCAGCGCAATGTGCTTATGTTTAAAGATCTGTTCCAAAGCATCGACTTTTCATTTCCAAAGTGAAAATATTTTCCTAGCTAAAAAACGGTGATAAAGTATAATTCCCGCTACAGATCAGCTGTGTTAAAACACGCAGAACTGTTTTAACTGGCGGAGCTCAAGTGAGCACCCACTATTTGTCCACGAGACGCTGTGAGCGCTAGCTGACAGACAGTAGTTTCTGTTCAACATAGTCACAGGAAAGAAGTGAAAAGAAACTTCTCTGAGGATAAAAGTTACGGGAAAATATTGCACGAGGCCCATTCCCAGCTGGTCGCAGATTTTCTCCTTTTGCAAATCTCCRTATTTCTTCTGTCAAAACCAAACGGAAATCTTTCCGTCCAGCCCACTTTGCCTTGCCTAAGCCAACTGTAAGCCGTGCAGGGCAGGGACTCGTGGTTATTAATTTCATACCCACACGGGAGCCCAGTTTTAGCTAGGGCCTCTAGGTGCTGCTGTAATGCTAATAATGCTAATACTTGTAATTCTGCTAGGGGCAAATTTAACCCAACATCTTAAGCTTAAATAAGTTATATAGAAAAGTGGTTATAAAGCAGTCTCCATCCTCATTTAAATTCTGCAGGTCATTTTGCCTCTGTGAAACTCAGTTTATGGATTGATATGCATCTTATATCTTGGGAATGTTTTCTCTATGAATCTCGCACAAAACCTGCGGCATGACTTGTGTAAAAAAAAAAAAAAAAAAAAGCCACAGGAAAAAAATGCCTGAAGCGGTACTACACTTACCTCCCTCCTCCTTCGCATGCACACTTGCCTAAATTCTGCTTTTTTCTTTGTTTTATCAGTAGGGTGCTGAATTACCATGTTTGAAATTTCTTCAGCAAATAAAGGATGCATGCCAGCACACAAGTGCCCTGAGGGATCTCAGTCTCAGGGGGAAAAAAGCCCTTAATTTCCAAGTTTATAGTTAGGAGCATTTTCTTCAAGTTGGAAAATGTTCAACTCATTTATGGAAAAAAAAAATATCTGCCACAAAGATATGTGCATGTGCAGAGCCATTTTACTAATAACCTATTGTGATCAGCACACCTTTTTCGGTTGGAAGAACAGGTTTCCCCTGACACCTGTATCAGGTGCGTTCTGCCACCCCCTCTCCCGCGGAGAGTTTGCAGGTAAGCAGGCGAGCCGTGGGGCTCGCCGTCRCGCTCGTAAAGCGGGCGGGCAGATTTTGCAGCGTGCCTTCAGAGCAGCGTTGCTAGATGCCAGGTGAGCTACTGTATTCTCGCTCCCGCCTTGCGAGGGGACGAGTTAAAATTCCTGTATCCTCCATCTGGGACGGAGGGATCCCGGGCTTTGGTCGACGCCGGGTGTCTTTGGCRCTCCCGCTCCGCCGTGCTACGAGGAAGCTCTTTTGGGCAAAGCAAATCCCAGGGGAGGATTTCTCAAAGTTAATCACGCGCCTGTGTCCAGGTGTGACTAATGTCCGTGGAGAAGCATTTCGAATGCGCACCCAAACCACTTAGTTGTGCACGCACACGGCTAGTTAAGCATTTACTGGTCATGCGCTCGCTCGGGCGGCCAGCTCGCCCCCGGGGGCTCGGGCACGCGCTCAGCGCTGCCGCCGGCCTCGGGGCGTCCGACCCCCTGCCGCGGCGCCCGCGGTCCACGCGCTTCACAGCTTCGTCTGGGGGAGCCTGCCGGCGTGCAGGGTGAGGATCGCCCTCGCGAGCTCCTCCGGCATCCAGGAGCACTCCCGAATTCCAGTCCGCGGACTTATCTACCGCGCGCGACTCGAACCGTTGCCAGRATTTTAACCTATTTATAGTTTCGCAATGAGCTGGTTACAAAGAATTCTCCATCCCCCAGCCCCAGGGTAGACGGTGCCCGGCGCCGGCGCGGACACGGCAGCCGTAGCTCTGCAGCAGGGCCGCTGCCCGCCCGGGCGCCCTTGCCCGCGTCCGTCCCCTTCCCTCGTCCCGGGGGGGGCACGCGCCGCCGTGCGCCGGGGGCATCCCGCCTCCCCCGCGCAACCATCCGCAAATGCAAACCTGAACATTTTAAAATGAGCGTTGGGCTTTTTATTGGGTGATAAAGTGCTTCTTGCTCTTATAAAGTCCACAGGTGTTTACGTCCACCCTTGCACGCCTAGCTGAAGCTTGGGCTGTAGCAGGAATGCTTTGAAAATCACCAGTCATTCCTCAAACTGATTATTAAAATACAATACCTGGTGCATATCGCGTGCATTTATGCAGCGTATAGTCTGTCTGTTAGCCCTTCCCTTGGCCTTTTCACTTGTTTGCTGTTTTCTTGCCCAGTTGCCATCTGTTAGCTTTACAAATCCCGCTGCCAGGCTTTGGGGTAGTGCAGAGCCCCGCACTCCCCCGGCACGACCTCGGCGCTCGCTGCCGTGCGCCCGTCCGTACAGAGCTCTTGGGACATCGCAGCTGGTTCGCAGCCCGGAAAAGGGCTTTCCAAGCAGGCCATGTTTGGCAAACTAAAGGCGTGAAAATTAAAAAATTGGAAGAAGCAAAGAGTTAGTGGATGCCCGTTGTATTCTTATGCACATACGGACCAAGGAAGTCTGCAAAATCCTCCTGGGCTTTCTACCTCCTGCGTACGGCCCCCTCTCGCTGGGGCTCCTCAGACAGCTTTAGGGCCACAGGAGTGTTTTTCAGAGTTGCTCTATTTTTTGAGCAGCTTCTGCAAAAAGCCCCGTTTACAGCCAGAGGAGGAGCGACGAGGTGAGGCGGGAGCCTCCGCTCGCCCAGTCCCACGGCTCGGTTGAGGAAACGGTGGCAACCAGAGGTGGGCGCAAGCTTGGGACAAGTTTGTGCAGTTGTAGTTCAGCAAGTGTGAATGAGGGAGTAGCAAAAGGGCATCAAGGATGGGGCCTCCCAGATTTTCGGCTTTCTTTCAAAAATGAGGACGGTGAAGTACAGGAAAACACGCACAGCTTTGGGGTGGCTAGGAGGCCAGCGCTCACATCAGCCAGCGCACTGAATCGCCCTGTCGATAGCAAGTGCTAAAACGAGCTAGCTAATGTGCTTTTTTAAACGAAATTTTATCTTGTTATGCACGGACTGTCTCGCTCTGCATGTTGAGTAATGGCRAGCGCGGGAAGGGCCCGGGCTGGAYTCRGAGGCTTCCAGGCTCCTCTGTAATGGGAACGATGAACACTACGAACAAAAACAGCAGCAGGCCGCGCAGCCAGAGCACGCTCTTTGGCAGGGAAACCCGTGGGAAGATTCGGAGGAGGAAAACCGRGAGGTTTCTACCTTTGGGATTCCCTTTCTGTTGCGCCGTACGAGGAGCGTGCGTGCCGGCGTGGGCGGGATGAGCAGCAAGGCAGCCTGCGGCGTTCGGCGGGTGGGCCGGCTGCAAGGGGCACGGGCTGCTCACGGCTCTTCTCGGCCAGGGCCTCCCGCGCTGCGGGGACGGGCGCGCCGGGAAATCTTTGCAGCTCCTGGGAGCGTCCCCGGGAGCCTCCGYGCCGCAGGGCAGCTTTCCCCGCAAGCAGCGCGCACATGCCAC
Organism: Rhea americana; assembly: GCF_003343005.1. Lineage (NCBI taxonomy): Eukaryota > Metazoa > Chordata > Aves > Rheiformes > Rheidae > Rhea > Rhea americana. Next base: position 2,200,301 of record NW_028186934.1, read on the forward strand.
CGTCAGGTCCAACGTGCTTTCTGGAGGAAAGAAGAAGGCGCTTTGGACGTGGCTTCCAACCTTTCCTCCCACGTTTCTCCCCAGGCAAGAGCAAATCCGCACACTCCTCCGCTCARACAGGCAGCAGTCGCTCCTCTGTGCACCTTCCTTATCGATGGAGAAAGTAAAGCTGCTGCGGTTGTCCCTTCTTCAGCACCTGCGGTTGGTGCGCGGCAAYGTCCCCCTGACACCAGCCTTGGGTATCAGCGTCCGCCCCCCGATCCCAAATGATCCCGGGTGAAATGCTGGCAGCAAGCCTCGGGGCCTGCTGGAAAACTCTTTCTCATGTCAGGCCCCGGCCAGGGTATTTCCCCTCGTCGGTCAGGCACTGCCAGGGGGAAATGTTTCATTTTGTGCTGCGTTCACTTCTCTCCGGTCCACTTCTGTGGTTATCTTTTTTGGTGGTTACCTTGGAAATGAGCACGGGAGCAAAACACCAGRGGGGAAGTCCTGGGCGTGGGGAGGGAGCTGCAGGGAGCCGGGGGCTCTGCCCGCACCCCACAAAAACAAGCARAGGTTGGAGTGCGCCGAGCGCGCGGCTGGGTGGCGATACAAGCACCGTCCTTTCTAAGCTGCTCCAAGGGGGGAAGGAAGGCAGGGGAATCGGTGTCCAGCGCAGCTTGGGGAGCGAGGGAACTTGTTGTTTCAAGAGCGGGTTTGGGGAGCTGAGAAGCGGGGAGTGCTTCTGCTCAGCGAGCGGCTCGCTGCTAAACTGCTGCCGGGGTTGCAGCAGCGGCGGTGAGGCCGGGGCACTGCTGCCCGCGCTGCACCGCGCTGCACGGCTGGAGCCCTGCAACAGCTCCAGAGCGGGGCCACGTCCCGCGGCACTGGCAGAGCTCCTTGGACTTTTCAGTCGCCTACAAGTACTCCACTGTTGTTTGTTTTCCTTTTGCAGTGATGCTTTGGGTTTTCTTTTTCCTTTTGCAGTGATGGTTTAGATTTGTTTCCCCTTTTGCAGTGATTTTTTTTTAATTTGTTTTTACTTTACATTGCATTTTCCCCGAAGGCAAACAGTATTCCCGGGGGGGAGGGGGCGGGGGAGGCTCCCTAGCTCCTCGCGATGCTTCCGGGCCACTGGGTGCCCGCCGCCGTTCGGGACGCTCTGCCCGCGGCATCTGGCCGCGCCGGCCCCAAAGGCTGCGGCGAGGGGGGGCCCCGAGCGCGGGCTGCCAACCCCCGCCGGCCCGCACCGGCGGGAGGAAACCCCCCCTGCAGCGGCCCCGGCCGGGCCAGACTGACCCGAGCAAATGAAAATAATCAAAAGTAATTAGAAGCGTGCTGGACTACTCCTCGGAGATCTGTGCGAGAGAATAAACATGCCGGAGCCCTCCGAGCCGCTGCAAAGGCCCATGTCTGAGCTGTTAGGTGCCCTGACCTTGTCCACATAAAGACGTGATTTATGAAGTGCAGGGCACAGCAGCAGGGCTTCTGTCTTCTCCAGAAGAACCAAATTACTGAGGTGGAGATTAACATGCTTTCAGTTGGGCCCATTTCCAGACCAAGGGAAATTTTTTATTTACATTTTTTTACCTTTAATTTCCTCCTCCTCTCCCTCTGCCTCGCTCCAAGGCTGCCTTTYGGCTGGGAGGGACGAGGCCGGCGGCGGGTGAGGGCAGGCGGGGTGGCCGGCCGGGCCGGCAGCCGCCGAAGGGCCGCGGGTCTCCACGCGGCGGGCCACCGCGTCTGCGGGAGAGTTAGGAGAGCTCCGGCCCTTCCCCTGCGCCAACGCCCAGTGCTCGTTATTTTGGTCATATTTTATTAAAAAAAAAATAAAAACAGAGAAGTCACGCAACACGAAGCRGGCAGAATTAGCATGCAGAAATCATGACAAGCTTTCTGGCTCGCCGTCGTTGTCGCGGGTCTGTCCCGCGGCGTGTGGACACGTTAGAGGGCTGTTGCTCTCTGTTTGTTTGCTTTGCTTTGCTTTTCCTTTCCCCCACCCCGTTTGATATACTCAGCTAGTGTTTTAAACACTTACCACAGTGTTAGTCAGGATGCTGAATGTTGTGTTTAGTCACCTTGAGAAATATAACATTAAACCCCACTTAAAAATGTGGTTATGAAGTGGCTGGGTCTATAAATGTAAGGATAATATTAAGCTTAATATGAACATTTACTGTATTTAAAAAAAAATCACCAGCTTTGTCAGTATTGTCCTCTGCAGAGCGCTTGTCCACAGGAAGCCCATTAAAAGTGGACAGTGCAGCTATTTCATCTGGCTTTGGCCGCGCTGCTGTGCTGTGCTTTAATGATGTGCTGGAATGCACCGTGCCCATAGGGTCTCCATTATGAGAACTTCTACTTCTGGGACGACCATGAAGTTAAAGGCTCAAAAGAGGCATCGGTTTACAGCCCGGTGGGAATTGCTCGCAGACTCGAGCGCTGCCTCCTCGCTGCCTCCGCTGGCGCGGCGACTCCTTTTAAACCAACAGTTGCGCGAGGGAAATGGCCGGAGAGGAACCCCCGGGGCCGGGGGGGGCCGGGGGGGGCGG
>NW_028186934.1:2203054-2204226 GCF_003343005.1 Rhea americana
CCGTGTTTATGCAGCGCCGTTTCCTCCCTTTGTGGCGGAGCGGGGCGCGGGGCGCGGGGCGCCGGGGCGCGGGGGGGGCCCGCTCCCTATCGGAGCCTCCGATCAGGCCTATGGGCTCGAGCAATCAGTTTCCCAGATTACTTGTATTTAATACACAATGCATCATAAAACAAATCCCTCATCCTGACAGGAAGAAAATAGAACAGCTCATAGCTCGAGCCGGTCCAATTTATGGCTAAATTAAAAAAAAAAAGAGCGAGAGAAAGAGCGAGCGAAGGGCTCCCACCACGGGCGGGCGCCGGGAGGGCAGGAAATCAGCGCTCGGGCCGCGCGGGCGGCGAGCTCCGCTCCGCTCCGCTCCGCGGGCCGGGCGCGCCGGGAGACTCCCGCCGGCTGCTCCGGGGGCAGTGACAAAGGATTTTTTTTTTTTTTTTTTTTTTTCCTGTTCTACCTAACACAACTGTGTGCGGGGGTCCCCCCCCCCGCTGCCCTCCCCGTCTCGAACAATAGCCATTATCTGAAATAACAGTTCAATGTCACAGATAACAGGCCGCTGAGACGAATTAATCATCATCTCTTGTCACTCCGCTCCTCGCCCTCCCCCTGCCCTCCTTCCTTCCCCCCTCCCCGGCCCCCCGGTAAGGAGAAATCGACTTTTAGGCTGAGAAATATATTTGCACTTAAAAAAAAAAAAAAGTGGGTGGCACTCCTGGAGCGCGCCGCGAGAGACAGAAAGTTCAGCCCTCTCCTTCTGCCCGCTCCCCCGGTATATATTTATTTATGTGCAGCCGGAGGCCGCCGCGCTGGTGGCAAACGCGGCGGAGCGGGCGCGCAGCGGAGCCGCCGCGGCCGCGGGTGGCCGTGGGCCCCGGGCCCGCCGCGCCGCCCCGGGCCTCGCCGTCAGAAGTAGCCCGGCCTCCGGCTGCTCCATTCACGAGATTCGTTACCAAATAAATAAAGAAAACCCGTGTAGGAAGCGGCTGCAAATGGGATGATTGTGCTGCTGCAGAAAGCGGGGTCTCGGGGAAATCAGCCGGCAAGGGCAGCGCTCGAAAAAGCTGCGTTTCATTAAAAATAGCGATAGTGGGAGCGAGCCGCGGCGCGCCGGCTGCCGGCGATGGGGAAAGCGGAGCGACGCGCCGCCGTCGGGGCGAGCGCGGCTCGGCCGTCGC
>NW_028186934.1:2205401-2212326 GCF_003343005.1 Rhea americana
CCGCCGGCGCGCAGCCCCCGCGCGCGCCCGCGGAGCAGCCGCTCGCCGCTGGGCTCGTTTAATTAATGAAGGCGAGCGGGCTCGGGCGATATTGTTCGCCCCGATAGGAAACTTCCTTGGGTTTTCATTAACTAAATGATATACAATACGGGGATTCCTGGCCATTCAGCTCCGAGGCCAAAAGTGCTCCCGGGCTTGACGTGAATACAAATGTTTTTCACCGGGGAAACAATCTGCCTCGCTCTTTTCTTTTCGTTTTGTGCATGTGTGCGAGCCTTTTTTTTTCCTTTTTTTTTTTAAAATAAAAAAGCGTCGTTTGCTCTCGGTGCAGGATGTGCCCGACAGAAGTTACAAATGTAGCGTTGGCGTTATGCATGCACTGGGATACTGTTGAGAGTTTAGGATAGGCCACTTGCAAAGCTCGCAAATAAATAATGATATTCGGTCATATGTAATGATTAGCAATTTGTCATAATATTAGAATAGAACATCCTTTCTACCTTGTCCACAAGCAATCTTATTATATTTGTTTATTGTCTGCATAATTGGAACCATTTATTGGTATGTCTTGAATACTGCCATGTTTTGCATGAGTGTTTACATTGTTTTTCATTTATTTTCTTTAGTTTGGCATAGGGAGTTCTATTATTTGCACCAATTAAGGGGAGTGATTTAAGTGTTACACAGACGGGCTATTTGGGAAGCAGAATATTAAGACAAGATAAATAACTCTGAACCAAACTTTATTTGGTAGGCAGAGTAAAAAAAAAACTAGCTGAGAGCTGCAAGCAACATAAATTCTGTAACAAAACAGAAAGCTCAAATGAAGACAGCCCCATCTATTTTAATAATTTTTGCTGTACTCCCTGACGGAATCACATCTAATTAAAATAATAATTTTAAATGTAAATGGTTACTGATGAATGCCAAGAAAATCAGATTCTTCTTAAATTAACATAGTATTTCTTAGCARTAATTAGACAACATCTTGCTTATGTGTAAACATTGGTCAAGACCTTTTTCAGTACATTTATTGTCCTTTTATTGATACGTATATAATTCTGTATATAATTCTTTTAAAAAAACTCACCAGAGAAGCCTATTTGTGAGTAAACATGCATATATTGCTATCCATTTTTTTATCYGAAAACCTGTGATTTATCTTTTAATTAGCATTCCCAGATAGAAGTGGAAAGACTTACTTTTTCATATTCTTCTTTTTAGATCTTGGATGAGTTTTGCAATGTGAAGTTCTGCATAGATGCCAGTCAACCAGATGTAGGAAACTGGCTCAAATATATCAAGTTTGCTGGATGCTACAATCAGCACAACCTTGTTGCATGTCAGATAAGTGATCAGGTATGTGGCGTTCACTTTCTGGGCTTACTTTTTAAGAAACTCTAGGGTGTCAATGGAGAAAAAAAAGAAACAGCAATTCACAACAGATTTTGGCATGTTTGCTGTTATGACAAAAGATAAGGCACAGATGTGAAATGCAGAATAGAGTAATTTTGACTGTGGGCTGGGGATAATAGGAATTTTCCATTTTTCCACAGTGTTGCCTGGTTCGTAAACAATTCCCTATTTTTTATCTTGTACCTGATAAAAACTGGGATGACTTTCTCAGTTATGCAAAGCCAGTATTTCTGATTTTGAATTAGTAACATTTTCTGGTGCCTGTTCCAGTCCAGTTGGATTGCTAAATTAAACCATCGAGTTAATCAAGAACTCCAATGTGAAGTTAATGGAAAGAATGAGGGTAGATACAAAACTGACAATCCTACAAATATAGCTGTGTGTACAGGGCTTCGGATTTGACTGTACACACGCATGAATGTTGTTATGCCTCCTGATACTCTTCATGAGAACTCGTCACACTTCTGCACTGAACTAGAATCTTTAGGGGGTTTCTTTCCCTTTTCTTTTATTGCTCTTAAAAAATCCACTCGTTGTTAGGCTCAAACGTTATTTATCTGTGTGTGTTTAAAAAAAAAAAAGACTGGGGCAGGCAGAGGAGCAACGCAGTGAAGCATTGTGTTTTTGGTTATGCTGATGAGTTATTAGGTGCTTCTTAAATCAAGATTTGCTTGAGTTCGCAAATAATACATGCTGTTATGAAATATTTTAACAAGTGAAGCTAGGTTAAGAAAGCTATAGTTCTTTAAAGTAAAACGTCGAAAATAGCAAAGGGACAACTGATCGTGAATTCTTGTTTCAAATTTCAGCTTTGATACCAGCAACGTAACATTTGATTCTTCTAATCACTGTGGTTCATTTTCACCACTTAATTAACTGCATCAGGTGAATGTTAAAGATTATCTTTAGCTGATTTAATTGCCTTGACAGTATTGAAGGAAGAATCACAACCAGACACAAAGCTTCAATTAGAAATCATTCTTTCCAGTCAAATTCCTTACATATAGGAAATGAATGTGGGACAGTCTGCTATTTCCAGCTGCATTACAGAATTATGTATTTATGTAGCTCATATGAGATAGTTGATTAAAACTGGCTTAAATAACTTTCTCAGAAACTATGATAGAGGATTCCTTTAATTTTCAACTTTCAAAATTCAGCCCTAAGCACATGTAATACTGAATGAACTAGTCGACTGAAATATAATTTACTTTTTATATAGCAGCTGGTTTAACTAAAGAAACCATAAAGATTATTAGTAAATGAAAAATATGTTCTCCAAGCTGAAATACGTTTTATACTGAAAAACAATGAATTCTCTCAGTGTGGAGCAGTTATATAACTGGGATACAAAAAGGAAACTGTATAGTTTAATTGAAATAGCAAATTCAAATATCTTATGTTCAGTAAGAGCTGGCACAAATAGATAAAACTGTAAACAGAGTCATGTGAATTGGTAAAAACAACTTACTGTGTTTACTTTGATATTGTTGATCTGCAACTCAAAATATATGCTAGACTGAAATACCAGCATCTCTCTTCTGACACACTAACCGGCACAGGCGTTTTGACGTTTTCAGAATGAAAGTTACGGTGCTTGTAAGCTGCTCTTTTTTGGTGTTTACATTTCTGAGATTTGGTAATGGTGGCTGTACTGCTGCCAATGATTTCTTTCATTCACTGGAGACTTATTTTTTATTTTGCATGATATCATGCTGTTCGTAATTCCATATTTTTATGGCTTATTGTTTCTGATACTTGAAAATTAAAAATTGCTCGTCTTTCAAGTAGCACGTTGTGAGCGTATGCTGTCAGCAAGAGCTGGTTGTTCATGTGGCCCTCTGGAAACACTGAAAATTTACCCACAAAATTGTACGCATACTCCAACTTTTTATGACCATAGCCTAAAAAGTTAATGCTAAAAATGTGCTCTTGAATCTTAAACCCCCAAAGCTTTTCTAACAGCTCCTCCTCCTGCTTTATTCTGGCACAGACTCCTGAGAGGTAATATAAAATGTAATGGAAGGCGAACTGGGAAATGGACATTACATGGCCAAACGTGTCCATATACAAGGAGTGACAAATATAAGTCAGGGCTGAGCATGCATGTGCGTTTGTGTATATACCGCGCGTGGCAGCATTTCTGTCCGTCTGCCTGGCCGGATCCTGGACACACACGCACAAAAAAGTGCTGGAGGCAGAGAGCGCGTACCGGTGGGCTGCAGCGCGGGGAGTTTCCCCCCGTTTGCCCCTGGAGTGAGCGGTGCCAGCAGCACCCCTCGCCGCCCGGGGCACGGCGCGGAGCTGCTTGCCGCCGCTGGGGCCGGGACAGGGACTCTTGATCAGCAGTGATTGTTCRCCTCTGATTGCTTCAACTCATCTGTAAAATGCCCAAGCAAACACTGTGCCGTACCTGAGAAGGTAGCAGGTAGCGCCAGCGCCCCGAGCCTCGCGCCGGCCGCAGGCTTGTCCGGCTAAGCTCAAGGCTGGGGACAGACGGGTAGTTTTGCCAGCCTGCCGGAGGCAGCGTTTAGGTGAACCTCAGACCTGCGGCAGTCGGGCCACTCTGCTGAGCTCTACCTTCTGCACTTAACAAAAAGAAGGAAAGAAAAACATTTCTTTTGTTGTTCTCTCAATTAGAAGAATTTATTTTTCTGGAGACGTACCACCCCGCCCCCAGATTCGCGGCGGAGCTTAGGTTTCGTCACTTAGGATCAACTTTGCAAAAGGCCTGGGCTCTTTTTTATAACTGTATAAATGAGCYCTGCTAAGATGAACAGCTTGATAATGGTGGGATGCAGTCAAAACATGTATGCTGGATGCAACTCATATTTCATTTGATTGGGAGAGGAGTAGGGTTCAAAAGCTGCATTTTTTTGTTTTTTGTTTTATTTCAAATGAAGTTGATCTAGGATTTCTCCTTGCTGCCCTTCTATTATCTCCTGTCATACCTAATCTAACCTGAAAGTATGTAATTCAAGATGTATATGAATAATAAAATTCCACAAATAGTACAGTCTCATTTTTTCCTTTTCCCCAAAGAGACTACAGTATGTGCAGAGCTGCAAACAGTCTTGTCACTATTATTGCCCTGGAATGTATTTTTTCGGCTTGGAGTCAGTTAGGATTCGATAGCAGTTTCTGCTAACTCCTCTATTATTGTTAAACACCTATTAGTTCAATTTTTTAATGGCTTCAGAATGATTAGCACTGTTAGGCTGTCTGGCTGCACTGTCGTCTCAGTAAAAGCATTATTTTTAAATATATATGGTAATGAAAATGCAGTTGAAAATACAACATCACTATAGGAATGTCTTGTAAGGGAACTGTCATGCAATCAGAATGCATTTTTAAGCTGGGACCGCAGTTTTCTTCAAGTTGTAAATAATATATGTATTTTTAAAAAAGAAATGTAGTTGTTCGTAGGTTAAAACTCCTGAATATTGTTTTTTGTCTTGCTTATTACTTGCAGACCAAAGACAGTGATATAGCCGTATAATCTGTGAAACTGCTCTTAGCTTCRTGGTCTTCCCCCTAACAAACCAAAGCAGCTCCTGAAGACCCCCTTCGCTTTATCTGTCGAAAATTCCACGTGGTCCGGGATCAGTCTCCTGAGGTTTTGATTTGCTATGTGTCCTGAAATAGTTTTTTCTTTCCTTTTCTTTTCTTTTTTCTTTTCTTTTCTTTTTTTTTATGCTCAAGTATATGCTACTGGAATGGAGGAAAACCAGTAGTATTACACACTGAACAGCGTGCACAATGTCAGCGATATAAACTTACACGAGTGAACCTACCGCTGGAGGCTTTGCCAGATCTGATCGCGTCTTACAAAGTTCATAAAACTTTTTTAATCCGCAGACACAGCTTCGTGTTTCAGATTTTACTGCCTCTGCCCCCCTCGCCGGCATACTGCTAGCAGGCAGAAAAACTCAGAGGCTTCTCAAGCAGCCCTAGACATGGAGCCACCTGCAAAAGTGGTGTTTTTAAGGAATAGTTTTGAGGCTTTGTTGTTAGAGAGTGAAACGAAGGTTTGGGCTGTTCCGGGTCAGAAGGGCCACGTGCGCACTAGGCTCGCGCGGAGCCGCTCCTGCCATCTTCTTCCCTGCAGCTGTCCCTTTAGTAAGGGAAAAAACCTCAATCCGACTCCCACGGAAAATCCGTCTCCAGTGGGGCYGGCTCGGGTCACAGTTAGGCTGGGACAGGGAGTTGCGCCGTCGTGATCCTGCATTTACCGCGGTCGGAGGTGAYGTGGGGTGTGAACCTGCAGCCGAGTCTTTCACAGGCGTCTGCGGCTCCGAGCGCCGGTCTCGGYGCTGCGCTGTCCTGACGTGACCCGACGTGAGCTTTGGATCCACCGTTAGCACTTCGGGAAAAGCCAGGCGCGCCGTTCCTGGGCGAAAACGCCTGCGTGGGCCTGGAGGCAGGCTTCGGTGGCGGCGCACGGCGAAGCGCGGCTTGCCGGGAGCCTCGGCGCGGCGCGTGCTTGCTCCGACGCCTCCTCCCGGAGCTGCTTCCTCTCTCTGCCGTTTCGGGGCACTTTCGACTTCTAGGAAAGAGGGAAGGAAAGGACTTTGCACCCGGCGGCGCGGCCCGGCCTGGCGGGCGTGGGGGGCGGGAGGATCCCGCGCTGCCGCCCCTCCGCCGCTGCCCTCGGCCTGCGCGGTCCTGCCGACGCTTTCTCCGGGCCCGGCGCGGGGCTCTGGAGGGCCGCCCGTGGGTTACCCCTCGAAACAACCCTCCRGTTTATTGCAGTTTATCATCGGCCTGAGCGCGGCGAGAGGGACCTGGCTCAGATTTCATCGTGCGGCCCTCCAGCTGCAGAAGCCGTTCATCACACGAGCTCGAATTCAGTCCTGGTCGTGCGGACCCCCCCTTCTTTATTTTTTTTTTATTTTTTTTTTTGTTTCTTCAAATGCTTAATTACAGCTCGTGGCGCTGTTTTTCATTCGTTTGTCCTTCTCGTTTCCCAAGAGGGACCTTCCAAGCGCGGTGCCGCGCTCCGGCGTTCGGAGGGGAGGCGAGCTGGCGCGCCGAGGGCTGCGCTCCCTCCACGCCGATCGCCYGCGGGAGGCCGCGGCCGCCCGCCGAAGGAATTACAACCACCTGGAACTGAAACGTTTTCAGCTCCGAGGCGCCTGCGGCCCCCGGTGCCGGTGTCCCGGTTGCTCTGCGTGCACGGCGCGGTGAGGGTCGCGCAGGATTTCTGCTCGAGAGCGGTGCCGGGGCGAGCCGACCTCACGAGGCCTCGTCCCGGCTGCCGACGCACGTGGCCGTCCTTGCGTTTCGTTCCTTTCCGCCGTCCCTTTCCTACCCGCTTCTGTAACAGCTGAGGTCCGCTTAATCCTTTCCCTCGCCGGCGTGTTGCGGGACACGAGTTACTTGACGCCTTCCCCCCGCGGCGCTCGGGGCAGGTTGGATACRTGGAGCGTGTGGTTTAAGCAGGCCGCGCTGCCCGCTCCCAGCCCTAGAGAGCATCCCTTGCCTGCCCCGAGGTCCGGGCGCGCAGGCC
>NW_028186934.1:2212433-2229068 GCF_003343005.1 Rhea americana
GCTCCGCCGGGGCCGGCGGCGGCGGCCGGGGCTCGCCGGCGCTCGCACGGAGGGCGTTTTCGCTATCGTTCCAGTTATTACAGCTTCCTGCGTAGGTTGAGGGACGTTCATAATTCACCCTTCTGTCATCTTTACACATGCCAAATGCAGTCTATTAAGCATAAATAAAATTTCAAGTGCCTGACCGGGAGAAGTAAACTGGGATTCATAACAACGAGGCCTTATTCATCCATTTAGAAGCAAATTGTGTGCATTCCCTTTTTTTTCCCTCCCCRTCCCCTTTCCCTGTATGGCTTTGCAGTTCGGGAGCTCTGGTTTCTGCTCGGTAGCACGGCTGCCCGACCTGCGGGGCAGCGGCGGGTTAGGCCGCCCCCAGCCTCTCCCCGCTGCAGCCCCCTGAACTACAGAAGTGTTTCCAGATCTGGATCCGATTCTGCTCTTCCTATATAAACTGCGGTCACACCCCACTGATCCCAGGGCATGTGCAACGCGCATCTGGACTTTACGGTTCGGGTCATTTCTCTGCCGCGCAGAAGCTCTCCGTGTAGTGCGGGAGGCAGACTGGCGAGCTCGCGCCTTGTAAAGTTAGGAAATTAAACAAAGTCAGGTAACGAAGCGGGCTTGGCAGGCTGCAAGCTGAAATCTTGGTCCAGCTGAAGTCAAAAAATTGAAAACTTTCCTTAATTGTAGTATAGCCAGGGGCGGAGCCAAGAAGTCTTTCCGCTTTAGAAGGCAAAAGTCAATATATTCTATGTTAACATTTCCTAAAACGAAAAATAACGTCTGAAACACGGTTCAGTGTTGCTTAAAAAGCCCGGCAGAGGCAGGGGCAAACAGGCCTGGCTTGCGAGTGATTTATGAGCCATCAGCTCTCCCGTCTCAGGGCTCGCCGCATCCCCACGCCTGCTGCCCTCCGCGGGCTTCTGCTGCTCAGGAGCGCCGCGAGCGCGGTTCATCTCCACCAAACGCSCTCGAACTTCCCCCGTGTTCTCGGGCCGGATGTGTCCGGTGGATTCCAGGAAGCAATAAGGACAGCTATGAAAATCAGATCAGATGGTTTTAGAGTTCAGCATGTCTGATTTTAGATCCTCATCGGAATGCAATCCAATGTATAATTTGGTGGTGCARATGGAATTCTTGTTGTACATGCAGCAATGATTTATGAAAATACCTATTTTTAATAATAACTATAATGATGATTTTAACGCTGAAATACCAGTGCTGAAAATCTGTCCCTTGGACCTGTTTTTGGAGGGCTTTAGTTCTGTGATGCAAAATGAAAAAAAAAACATTTAACCTAAAACACGGCGATTTTGCTGGATGTTCTCTTATTTGCAAACACCAGCACAGACAGGCTAGGCAGTTAGCTGCAGCATTTACACGATGGTTACGAATTTGTGGTGTGCTTGCACTGAAGGCGCTGCAGCGTGCCAGGCCTTGGCAAAGCGGTCCAGCGCACCGTAACGCAGCACCTTAYGAAGCACACGACGCGCACGTGCGGTCCGGGGGCCTTATTTTGGGACGAGAGGTGAAAAAGTGTGGTGAAAGAGCTTTGGCAGTGCAGCCCGAGCAAAGGAGGGAAAATACCCGTGAAAGCTTCGCCATACTTTAGGTTGTCGAGGTGCTGCTGACCTCCAAACAGCAGCTGAGTTTACATCCYGTCACACGAAAGCGTGGCACGCCGAGGTGAGCCGGGGCAGAGCTGTGCTGCCCTAGGCAGGGSTTTAGCGGTGCCAGCACCGGGCCGAGGGCAGGACGGGGCCGTCCCCTGGTCGGGACCTCCAGCCTGCGGTGAGCGCACAGCGTTGCGTGCCGTGCATCTATTGCAACCGGGAGCGTGGAAAAACAAGTGTTGCTTAAAGCAAGTGTCACTGGATGCAGTTTTGGCATCAGATGTATTTGCAGGAGCTAAAGCGGGCTTCGCTTAAATGCGTTTTGGTCTTGGGTGACGTGAGCTGCGTCGGCCCGGCCGAGTCCCACGCGCACTTGGGGAACGCGGGGGGCAGCGTTTCCCCCCGGGGGCAGCGTGAGCTCGGGGCTGCCCCGCGCCTGACCCGCCTCGCGCAGGTGCAGCCCCGCGGCCCTGCCCGCTCCGCGCCCGTTCGCGGGGCGCCGAGGCGGAATCGGGGCGAGCGCGCAGCCGCGGCTGGCAGTGCTCGGCAGCAGCAGCGCGAGCCGCGGCCGCCGGCAGGGGCTGTTGCGAGCTGCCGGGGCAGAGGTCCAGCGTGTCACGTTTTTAGAGGCTCGCGTACTCCTGGAAAGGAAGCTAAAAAGCTAAACTTCTGAAAGCTGCCAAAAAAAGAGGCGATGCGACTTGCGGAGCGAAGCTCTGTGCTTTCTAACGGCAGAGGGAATTGCAGAGCGCAGCTTGCCGTCGCAGGCGTCGGAAAGGGAGAAAATGAGACGCCCCGGAAAACCCGAAGGGGCGGTTTGGCCGGGCCGGCGCGGGAGCAAGGGGAGCCGTAAGCCCGGCCACAGGCCGGGGGAGCCGGGCAGGAGCTCCTGCCGCCGCCGTCCCGGGGCTGCGCGCTCCTCGCGCCCGGCGCGGCTCGCCGAGAGGTGCCGTCGTGAGTTACTTGGGGATGTTTCGCCCGTATCCGCGGGCGAAGGCCGCTTGCGGAGAGGCGAAGCGTGGGGCTGTACGGCCACCTCCTGGAGGCCGGCGGTATGTGCGTGGCTGCGGGCCGCGCTCGGGGCCGCGCCGGACGGGGCTGCAAGCGGGCGGTGTGACCCGAGCAGCRGAGGCGGGCTGTGCTCTTGCTTTCAAGGCACCGAGTATCGAGAGCTCGTAATTTGGGAGCTAACCCCGTAGCCGGAGAAAACGCACCCGCATCGTTTATCAGCTTAGGAGACAGAGCTGTCATGTGTTTTGCTTTAACAAGGCCGGAGGAAGTTGCTGRTATTTATTTGAGCTGCTTCGTGGAGCTTTTCAGCGCTCCTGGCGTTTTCTGCCGAGGCAGAAGGCAGCCGGGGGGCTGTGGGGCGGCTTGCTTTCCGCGGAGGCTCGGCGGCGCGGCGGCGCGCGGTCCCGTGGGCACGCAGGCGGGCGCCCCCGCGCACTGCTCGGCCTCCCGTCCTCGCGCTTCCCGGCGAACGAGCCCGGGCTGCGGGGTGGCTCGTGCGAGCTCCCGGCGCCCCCGGCGCGGGGCTTCTCCCCGCCGCTCGGGCTGCTGCTGACCTGCCGGCGTCGCTTCTGCGTTCCCGGCTGAGGTTTCCTCTGGTTCCGGCTGAAGCCAAGGAATAAGCAGCACCACYGGGTTGTACAAACCTCTCCGGCATTCTGGGCTTCCAGGGTGATTAAAACGAGTGGGGTTTTGTGCCTGTGCTTTCATCAGCATCATCTCAGGTGCGGCTTTAGCTGGTACCCGTAGCTTTTCCCACTGTAATTGAGAAATGGGGGTTATCTCCGGTAAGCGAGTCGTTCAAGGTTACATGTATGGATAATTTATGGGTTGGTTTTATATCACGGAGCGTGTGAATTGTTGGTGATGTTTGCAGTTATCATCACGTAGCTCRTTTGGCAGCGAAGGCCGTCGAAAGCAGTCTCTTTCTTCTTTTCCCAGCACCCAAAGCACGAAGGGTTTGGGGGCYGGAAGGAGCCGGTTTGCCGTAGTCTAAATTGGCACCTCTCCATCGAAGTGCTTGCGGCCAACACCCAGAGCAGGGCAGGATGCGGCCGTGTGTTCAGATTCAGTGGTATTCCCTGGCAGGGTTTGGTGCCTCTCTGCCTTTCGTGGGGCTCACTTTGCTTTCTCTTTTTCAGATATTCTACAGAGTTGTAGCAGATATTGAACCAGGAGAGGAGCTGCTACTGTTCATGAAGAGTGAAGATTATTCRCATGAAACAATGGCTCCAGACATTCACGGTTAGCCACTTCTTACTGTCTAACCTAATCTAATATAGCACTGAAATTAAGTGCAAAATTAGGAAGCGATCTCCTCTTTTGGAATCCTCTGGAAATCCACRGTAGCTCAGCTACCACTAAGGAGAACTAGACTGTGCTGTTCATATATGTCTATATTCCTGCCCTTCTGCTTTCTGAAARCTACTCAGTGAATAAATAAGTTTAGTATTAACATGCTTGGTATGTTTTCCTCTATCAAGGTGTTTTGCAAATGTCTGTGGCTAAGATTCCTGTTGCTGGTGTCCCTTAACTGTTAYGTTTTCTAACTGAACATTTTTTAACGTTAGAAATGAAGAATCTAGACAGAGAGGTCATAGGTTGCCTGGGAATAAACTGAAATTCCCAATCACTGGGACTTTCCACCACTCATGTCCTAAATATATGACTCCCCTTAGTTGAACTACAGCCTGGGTCCTGGAGGCTGGGTCCGTTCTGGAAAGCCATGCCAAAGATGGCTTTGGGGTTCTCTGTTTTGTTAATCACTTGTAGTTGAACTGATTTTCCCTAAAAGTTGCATTCTGTGCCTGTCTAACTGGTGAGCTCTGGTTTGCACAGCCCATTTTTCTCTGCATCTCTGCAGCTCTTGATCTGTTTCAAGTTTTTCCCTTACTTATTCCAACCTCTCTGGTGGAGCCAAAGGTCTAGAAAGGTAGCCGAGGACAGCAGTAAGGCTTTGAAACTGAAACTTAATCATTTCATGGATGTTACAGAAGGAGGAAGAGATTTTAAGTCATTATCTCTAGACTATGTTAGTCCTACCAGAGTAGGATGTATGAATCCTGATTATACAGGGTTGTCACTTAGCTGAACAACTGTTGTTCTGTTCTCTTGAAAAGAGAAGATCTCAGGTTGTTAATGTTGCTGTCAGTTTTGAGAACATAGTCCTTCTTCCTCCCCTTGCTCCTTCATTATTTATCCTATATACAGATTCTCTGTCTAAAACATGTAAGCAATTGCTTATTCCTTGCAGATTAGGTTGCCTCAAATTTGCCCCTTCCACCTCCAAAACTACTTTGTCTCTGCTGTCTGCAGTGCAAAAGGTTGTAAAGCCAGAGCTGGGACTAGCTGTAGGATATTTACTTGATACACATTAAGTTACAGTTTATGCCAATGTGGACATCATATAAATTCTTAAGAATTTAGAGACTGTGCACAGGGGCTTTCCCAGGGCAAGAGAGGTGACATCCAGGGGTGTACTTTCCTACAACTGCCTGCACACTTGGAGCAGTATTGTATGGTCTCTGGAAAAAAAAAAAAAAAAAAAAAAAAAGTAGGGATTATTCATTAATTCATTTGTTCACGTTTTTTTCCCCCCTTAGTGGTAACTTTATTGCAAAAGATGTCACCTTTTCAAGCACAGTATTTTCTGTGCCTATCCCATTGGATATTTTATAAATGACACCAGAGAAATGCTCTGCAGTCACATACAAGTGTATGTCCCATAGGGCTCATCTAGACCCAAACTGTTGCTAGTAGATGGTGAACAACAGAATACCATCCTCATAATGGTGGTTTCTTAGAATCAACTTGACCCTCGGGTAGCAACCACCATGCATGTACTGCATACATGTGAGAGGTCAGACAGACTCCTCAGGTTATTAAGTACGTTACAGACCCCGAGCCCATSGGCATTTAGGTCTGCAGAGCTGAGGACACCAAAATCAAACCAGGATGTACAGCTAGTCRCATCAACTGTTAGTATAAAATGCAACAGAAAAATATCATGGCATACTCTTTTCCAAGTTTACCTTTAGGACATTTCCTCAGCTAATCTATGTTTTTTGCAGGAGTTACTAAGTCATGGAATGAAAAATTCACCTCACAGTGATCATAAAAGTCATCTTCTTTGGACACTTTTAGTAAGAAACATATTGCGACCAATTTTACTCCTACTGAATTTAAAGCAAGGCCCCTTCTCTCCTTTAGCCTCTACTTCTTCTGCCTCTGGCTTACATTGAACAGAGTTAGGTGCTGGATRAGAACCGTAATGGAAATTAAAAGGCTTTTGAAAACTCCATTAACACCCCCTTGGGTATTTTAAATGTCGACATTTGTGTCTAAGTCAGTCTACTTCATTCTGAAAGGTAGAGACTGACAGCTTCCCACTGGATATCCATCTTAGACCCAATACATCTCCATTTAGGATATTATATAAACACACACTGTTAAGGTTCCCTATTGGATGTGACCCAGGTGGTTAATAAATAGTATTGCACTGTTGTGTGTTGTAGAATTGAAGCATAATTTATCTTTATTTTCCAGAGGAGCGCCAGTATCGCTGTGAGGACTGTGACCAGCTGTTTGAGTCCAAGGCTGAACTAGTAGACCACCAGAAGTTCCCTTGCAGCACGCCTCACTCTGCGTTCTCCATGGTGGAGGAGGACTTTCAGAAAAAGCTTGACACCGAGAATGACCTTCGGGATGTGCATGAAATCCAGGAATGTAAAGAGTGTGATCAAGTCTTCCCAGACTTACAAAGGTAGGAGTGGTTGCTTAAAACGTGATGGAATGAGGCAAATTCTGTGACAGCTTCGGTCAGATCACGCAGGGCATCAATTAAAGCAGGATCTCATGCCTTCATCTTATATTCAAAACAAGTATGAAAATTAATAAGACTTCTATGGTTCTTGGTGTTTTAAGACATGGAAATCAATGGAGTTTCAGCAATTCGGAGATTCGGTCCTTGACCTGAAGTCCTTAATGGAGACCTTAAAGAACTGAATCCTCTGATAATCGATTCTTTAGCTGTCATGAATTAGTCTAGTTGCAGTGAAATCAGAGAAGTGATGATAGTTCAGATGAGCTAAGGTCCGAACTCATTATTTTTAGGCAGAAATAATTTAGAATGTCTCTGAGTAATGTTCACTAATGACAGCAATTTTGTCTTTCCAAACAAGCCATGCTAGGTAAAGTTAAGTTAGACTGCAATCTAGATGTTAGTATGTGACACAGCCTTTCAGTCTTGAAACAGTGCAGTACTTCAGGTCATCGCACTAAACACAACTTTTTTTGAGAAATAAATTGTATGGAACTATCCCACTTCAACTGAAAATAACGATAATACAAAAGTATTTGGCTGCTTTGAGAAGAAGATCAGGCTCATACTACCCACCACTTGTGTATTTTCATTAAATTAGTTTGATTTTAGAAGTAATGAAATGCAAGGACAGTAGAAAATGTTTAACTATTTTAGTGGTGAGTCTTTATGATCAATGGCAAGCAGTATTTTTATATTATTCTGCAGAGGAATAATTTTAATTCCTTTGAAAATCATGAGTACAAATTAGAACATGGTGTGYCAAACATTGCTGTCTGTGCATTTGGTCAGTCCCACTGAGCGTGGATTTGTGCAGGCATAATGCCTTATTCACTGGGTGATACTGAGCAGAATTTGGCTCCACATGTCTAATTTTCAGTCTGAGTGATTGGTTTGAAAGGGCTGATGTAGGTAGGTCAAGTCCGAAGGTCTGCAGTAATGTGAGTAAGGGAAAGACCTGGACAGCAACATTTGTACATGCTCTGAGTTATTCTGTGTTAAAGTTCTTTTCTGCTCACAAACTAGAGGACAATATCTAACATATGAGAGTCATTGAACAAATGTAAATTTAGCTTAAAATATTAAATATTGAAGAGACAGGGCAGAAAACAAAGAACGAGTCGTCATAAATAGATGGGCAGTACGGAGAAAAAGAGTGAAAAATGAGATAGAAGGCAGTCATTCTCTGAACTCTTGAATTATTGAAAGGCTAATACATGACAAAGACAGTTCGCAGCAAAAAGTCCAGAAGTGTGCTATATACAGATTATATAAAACAAAAGGCTGGAATGACCTGTGCTTGAGGGTGTGCATAATTAAATTGAAAAATAGCTGAGCAGGAAGATYGAGATCTGGATGTCTGTGTTGGGGACAGATATGGCTCTGGTGTTAACAGGACGTTGCATAGTTGCATTAAGCATCTTGGGATGCCTTGTGTGGGGCACAAGTGCCAGTGTGGGGGACAAGAGYCTCTTTAGGTCTTTTGGTAAATTAGTTCATGAGCGCGTGATGGAGGTCTGGTTGTCACAGAGGTATTAGGAGAGGAAACCAGATTTTTTTTTTTCCGAGAAGGAAAGTAGAGCTGGAGTAGAAGTAAGCAGCATCTGCAAAATGAAAGCGTTGCCRTTACCTGTGGCTGAGAATGAAAGTTGCTAATTGGACTGCAAAACCCAGAACAGACTGTAAATTCAGCAGCTTTTCTCCACTGGCTCAGCAGGGCTCAGTGGGAGATGCACGTGAGGAAGGACTGTAGGAGCTGCCCCGTGTTGGCAGGCTAGCGTTCAGTCTGATGCGAAAAATTCCAGCTCCCAATAGCATTTTTGTGAAYCTGCTTCTGCATTACACAGTGAATCTTTCCTGTTTTACTCAAGCAATAGTGCGAGTCACAACTTTATATGTGACCAAGCAATGCAGGCATTAAGAAATGTATTTTCTCTGAACAAATGCTAAAATAGCAATTCAGAAAATTCAGAATTGAATTCAGAGAATTGAATTCAGAATGGATTCAGGGATGTGCAACAAAATACACACTTGATTGAATACACTACTAATAGATTGAATAAACAACCAAGAAATGAATGCATAAGCAACTACTTATTTGAACATAGTTAATAATAATCAAACTGTAACTTTAATCTTAGCGTACCATATCTAGAGACTTGATTCTGATCACTTACACTGGATCCATTCTACTTCACTGGAGTTATTCTTGATCTATTCCTACTAMGAGAAAAATCGTATTGCCATCAAGAGTGGAATTACATAAGGCAGTAGGATCCAAGGTGTATTTCGAGTGTAAGTAATAAGGTAGAAATAATTCAGACTGCAGGGAAGACTTACCAGAGTGAAATATTGAGAGGTGTATGAAATAATCTCCTTAGGGAGGGATAGAAGCATCATCTCCTGGAGCTTTTGCAAGTGGTCTGGCAAAACATTAGATGATGTATTACTCTGATATGGAGAGGGATCCTGCCCAGAAGCTGGGCTGGGCCTTGTGCTCGATGCTGCTGATCAAAACTCAGGGGCCTTGGGTCTGTCAGGACTGGGCCTCTGGGGCTTTTTGCACTAGTTGATGTAGTTATATGCTCTGCATGGACTCCTCTTCCTGGCACTCTGTCTCTATGGCTGCGCTGATCTGCAAATCGCTGATAAACCCGCGTTTCTGTGTAGGTGCTGCCGGGACCTCACTAAGCCTGTCTCTGTTTCTGCAGCTTGGAGAAGCACATGCTGTCGCACAGCGAGGAGCGGGAGTACAAGTGCGATCAGTGCCCCAAAGCTTTTAACTGGAAGTCCAACTTGATACGTCATCAGATGTCGCATGACAGCGGGAAGCACTACGAGTGTGAAAACTGTGCCAAGGTACAGTGAATTTGTAGGCTGGCTGGCTTTGCTCGTGTTGTTGAATGTGCGAGTGTAGGAAAGCAGGGCCACGCTGAGTCAGGACTCGGGAGTTCATATGGGTAGTTGTTCATATTGGTAGTCCAGCTTGTTTCTGTAGGATTTACAAGAATATGTGGGCAGAATTTGTGAGTTTTAGAGGAGGACTTCGGCCCCTAGCAAGCACGGTCTGGAGCTCGTGAGAGCARCTGAGCAGTTAAGGTTATTAACTGCCTGACTTGCAAGCCCTGAGCACTCTTTGGAAAGGGAATGGGGACCTGCTTTCCTCAGTCTGATTGCAATCACCGAAYGCTATAAATATGCTCTGAATTGCCTCAATATGTCTTAGCAACATAACGAGTACCTACTGCAAATATTCGGGYTCTGAGGGGCAAGAATCCCAGATGGAAATGCAGGGTGGATGGATGTGCCTTCCCATTCCTGGGGACTTCTATTCGCAGAGGTTATTACATCTGGTGCAATGGTTACAAAAGGGCTAACAGAACCAYTAAATATTTGGCTAAACCTGGGAAATTGAGACCCATTCTTTTGGGCATAGCTTCCATTGACTTCTGTTTAGCAAGACTGGGATATAACAAGTAGCCAGTCAGAAAGTTTTTAAATCTTAAACCTCCCAATAACCATGAGGTTTGAATTTTGACAGATGCTTGTAATAACTGGCTTCTTCTGCAGTTAAGTTTCTTGATTAATCAGTACTCATTTCCTAGCAGGTTTTCACGGACCCCAGCAACCTTCAGAGGCATATTCGTTCCCAGCATGTTGGGGCTCGTGCTCACGCTTGTCCAGAGTGTGGCAAAACCTTTGCCACTTCTTCAGGCCTCAAACAGCATAAACACATCCACAGCAGTGTCAAACCTTTTATATGTAAGTCTTCAACTAAACATCTTCAGTTAAGTGTATTTCTCTTGTCAAAAAGCAGCATTACCTGGAAGCGGAAGGTTGCGTTGTGCTTCCATTGAATTTCACACTGGTTTCATGGGGATTGACTTGCACTTTGARTTATTAAATGGGTTTTGGATAATTCACAGTCCAGTACAAAGYATTCTTTTTATGATTTTCATTTTCAGGCAGACATTGTATAAATGTACCTATTGTCTCTGCAAAGTATTTCCATGCACAGATGGCAAAGAGCAAGCTGGAAGTAGGACTTAGCTAAAAGCCAGCAATACCAGGCTTGGAGGTTGCAGTCTTGTGTTGTTTTAAACCAATCTCAGCTGGTTGCTCTCGTCTCCTGCATCCCTTGTGCGAGCATCAGCCCATGCGTGCCGTGTGCTATGCTGGATCCTGTCTTGCTGASCCTGAGGCCCACATGGAAGTAGTGCTGGCCCAGGGGAGGAGGTGGGAATGTCGGGCCGCAATGGGCAGGGGAGGAACACAAGAGCTTACCCATTTGGCAGCAACCTGCATGTCAGTTGACTTAAGGAGAGGTGAGACCACAGTCTGGGTGGGTTGGGAATTAGGTAGAACCAGGAAATGTATGTGAAAGGGTGCTTTGCTTTAGAAATTAATTTTAGGCCACAAGTCTATAGCACCTATAGCAGATTAGATACCATGGTGTTCATTGGAACTGGAAAAAGTAAACCTTAAAGTCAGTGCATTTCAAYTGGAGAACACTGCCTCACTCCTTGAGACTTCTTTGCATGCCCTGAATTTRAGTATTGAGTTTAGCTCTTAGATCTTTACAGACTATTGCTCCAGCAATAAAAATTGCCTCATCTGTGAGCCTGGCTCAGTAATGAGATATAAGACAGATCCTCAGTCTCAGAGATTGTACCTAGCCAGATCCTTCTATGAGATGGGGGAACTTCGACGCATGATAACATTGCAAGCTGATTTCCTTTCATCAGGGAAGCAGAAGCAGGAAATATTTAAGAATATTGTTCTTACTACTGTTAAGCTCCATCACAGTCTTTTCAAGCACCTGTTACGGCTTGAAAAGCACCTGCTTTGACCACCTCCCTTACTTGTTTTCTAAATTTCTTCATCTTCTGCAGTTCTCAACACTAGTTTATCAAAACTATCACCATTCTGATGTCTTCTTTCCAGTGGACCATATTTTCTCTRCTGATAATTCGTAGTAAGTTTGATGGAGGGAAGTAGCACTGCGTCCAGATAAAGAGGCTGCCAAGCTCTAAGGCCAAGCAAAAGGTTACTCCGACAGCAGAGCACAGTAAAGCTGCAGTTCCCCTCTATGCAGTGTGGGCCTGTTGTCTAGGRTGTGAATCCCCACAGCTGTGGCATTAAACTCCACAGTGTATTGAAACACCCGGCTTAGCCTCCTAGGGAGCACTAAAGCTGTTCTTTGACATGTGCTTTGGGTCTTGATAATACATCAAGGGAAGCACTAATGGCGTAAAAGACTTATTCGTGTGAAGTCTGCATATCTGCCACTGGATTAGATATTACTTATATTTGGATTTTTTTGTATGAGAAAATGTATAATTAGATCCAATTATAACCATTGCTAATAWTTTTTAAATCTGGGATTACCAACTAACTAATTACACTTAAAATGYATAATTATTAGACAACCATAACTTCTGGCCAGGTAGGGAATTTTCAGGTAATACTGCTGCAGTCAATGCCCTATGTAGGAGTGACACTTCTCTTAAATTAAACCATATCTGAAATGCTCTTTGTTGGTATGTGTTCTGATAAATCAACACAGCCATTGATATTCTTGAAATTTACAGTATAAGAGATGAAAAACCATTGAACAGTCTATGAATAATAGCCGTGTAATTATAGAAGAAAAGAATTTGGAAACCACATGTTCGGTAGGCTTTTCTGAGCAATGGGGAGGGGGGAGCTAGTAGAAAATAGGGGTGGGAGGTAAGGTCACCTAAAGTAGATATCTATTTTCCACCAAAAGGCCACACACTATGATTTACTCTACCAGTCTGTTTATGGCAACTGTCTCTTATTACAGTATACTGCCCAAGCTTGAGTGAAAACTCAACAACACTAAGGTAATTACTCACTGCCTTCACAAAATCTCCAGCCTCTCCAAATAGAAACCACATGCCATAGTAGACTGAACATGTATTTGAGRTAGTACTTAGAGTAATTTTTTTTAATAAGCAGAAAATTTGCAAACTCAACTGTGAGCTACTTTTTGGGTTCTGAGACAATCATGGTACAGAATGTACTTAAACATGAGATGAGTTTTTGCAACTTGGGAGACAGAGTGGGAGTTTGTGTAAAACCTGGGGTCTGTACAGCAATAAAAACTGCAAGGAGAGAAGCTTCCCTTACAAGTTAGCTGCTTGAAATTATGGCACTACAATTTAAGAGAAGTAATAAGGTGTAACAGGAGAAATCAAACCCAGCTTCTGTTGCTTTGATACGTGGAAGCAATTAAAGTTGATAACCGTCCCCCCATCTACTGAATTTTAAGCAAAAGCTTTGCTTGGAAATAAAAGCCACGCAGTGAAAAAGAGGTAGATCTTATAACAACAATTTGTCTCACGAGTCCTCCCTCCTGAGAATATTTGTAGTGGCCCAGGCAGTGCCATTGATTTTTACGCAGAATTCCCCAGAAAAAAATCAGTGGCGCGTTTGGTGTAAACTTCAGTGTTACATCGAGGCTTCAGTACGACAGTGCCTATGAGTTAGACTACACTGGTGAGTAAGCGTTTTGGATCTAGGCCCAAAATTTCTTTTTCAGCCTTGTAAGCCATGTATTTTGTAGACTACCGGTTAGAGGCAAGAGGCATCTTGACCAAGAAGTACTTCATTAACTATAAGTTGTATATAACTTCAATGCTTAGAAAGGTAAACTTGACAGTACAAATATTAATTATTTCATTGAAATTGCAATAATATTTACAGTTTTTAGTTGCCACGATTGATTTAATTTAGTTTCAAAACCCAGATAAAACGCATTAGTCATTTAGAAGATTAATTTGCATCTCCTTTAATAGCTTTTAGGGATATCCATAGATTGTAAATGTATATTTTTGCTTTTCTCTGGAAGTAGAACATTTCTCAGTTCTGTTGACTTTTGAATATATTAATGGAGAATAATAAATTGATAAKGTATTGATGTTCTTCAAAGGAGAACTTCCCTAGCTTTTAGAACAGATCTGTGTCAATACACATTCTTTCCTGTGGTTACCAGCCTAGTCTTACCCAACTGAAAAGTTAAATTTGATATGGTCATGGGAATAAGAAGCAAGTTCTTACCATGACCTATTAGGGGATCAGAGTTCATAAAATATGATTTGTTTTACATTATGTATTAGCCTTGTAAAAGTGTATGTTTCTGAAAGGACAAATGGAGATTTTTTTCTGAAAAAATATATATGGTCTAATGCTCAGCTGGAGTGTATTAGATATAACTCCCTAACTGTTGATGAAGTTATCTTGCTTTATAGAAGGAGAGGCCAATAATATCCCAGATGAAGACACTGCAACCCTTCTGCTACACTTGTGCAAGCTGTGCCATTACAGACGGTTTAATTTTGGTTTGTGTGATCAAGCTGATGGGAGCAATGAGAGCTTTTTGTGCAAGACCTCAGCAATGAGTATAAGGGATGCACAAAGTTTGACTGTAGAGACTTGATTTTGTGCTGTGAAGTACAGCATTGATTTTAAGGCCTTTATGCCTATAAAAACAGCAGAAAGGTAGCAGAAAAGATTGGRGCTTATTACTGCAACAAATAAACAACCAATGCTTCTATATTAAATAGGTGGACTAAGTCTTCTCCAAAAGATAAAGAGAAAGCACTTATTAAAAGAAAATCAAGCATTCTAGTAGGCAACTAGAAAAAAAATCTTATCTTCTCCTTTCTTCTTTCCTCTTTTCTTTCTTCTTTTTTCATTTTTTTTCCTTTTTCCTTTTCCCTTTTTCCTTTCTTCTTCTTTTTTCYTTTTTCCTTTCCTCTTTTTTCTTTCCTCTTTTTGCTTTTTTTTCTTTTATTCTTTTCTTTCCTTTTTCTTCTGTTCTTCTTCTTGTTCTCCTTCTTCTTTTCTATCCTTCTGCTTCTCTTTCTTTTCTTCCCATGTGAATGAAGGTTTCCAACAGGAACAATAGCTGATATACAGCAACAAACTTTCTTCCTGAATTACTGCATTGCAAATTTCCTGTGTTTGGGCCCAATTCTGCACTTTTTACCTTATGGCTTGTGCTGGGGATGTCAGCGGGACATGCACCGGGAAAGCTGGGCTGCAGGATCAGGCCCTCAGACACAGCAGCGTTGCTGCTGAGCTACGCGGCAGCCTGCTGAAGAGGTAAACAGTTAAGGCATGGCAACAAGTGGTTGAGTTTCTCAAGGGCAGAGATTCAGAGGCGCAGGAAGGTTAGCACAGGCCCTGATGTGAGTGGAAGTTAGAGGACGTGATTACAGTTCATGGGAACCAACAGTGCAGGATGGGATACATTCAATTCAGTTTCCTCTGCAAGCTTAAAATAGAGCCATTGTAAATTATGTCAGACTGTCTCAAATCTTGAAAATGATTGTTAAAAAGGCCTCAGAATACACAATGTGCATTGTTGTGTGGCTTTGATGTGTGAAAGATGAGAGCTTATGATATAACGCAAATTAAATAAAAATAAAGTGGCCACATGCTTTTTCCTGGCTGAAAAAAAAAAGGATTTATTGCAGAGAGATAACAGCACTTACTGTTAATGTTGTTTTGTTTTTAAACAAAGCTAGAGCCTATACTACTAGAAGCGAGGTAGTCCAGAGGTGCTGACAAATTTTAGAATAAGAAAGAGCACAACTTTGGAGCTTGTCTGATGTTTCTGCTAGCCCAAAGGATATAAAATTCCTCAAAAGATAACCTAATGTAAATGTGGGAAAAAAAAAAGAAAAAAGGATGTCGAATTTCTGTTGGGAATTGTACTGCTGGGCCCCACTGAAACATTAAGCCTGGCTGAATTTCTCTAGATCTGAATAAGGGTTATTGGAGGCCCCTTAGGTGTCTTCCTTGCCCAGTGCAGGCTTCCAAAGCACACGTAAACTCTGTGGTGATGGACATCAGCTGCTTGGGCCCAGAAGCACTTAAGTTCTTGAGTATCCACGGGGATAACACTGTGACATTCGGTGGGACTGCTCAGACGACTTGCTGGCGTTGYGTGCAGGAAGGGTGCCAGTGGAGAGAGCTGAGGGTTATTCTTGTGCAAACCACAGTTTGACTAGTAGATGTCTAATCTGGGCATTACCCTAATAACTTGCTCACTAAGGTTTGTAGCAGTTGGAAAATCAAGGATGTCATTGCTTACTTTCACAACACAGTGAAGACAAGGTAGGAAATACAATTTTTGGGGTAGCGACTCTAGCTGTAGATGGAATATTTCAGGAACAGGYAGAAATCCCCTTCACTTCGATGGCACAGTTTATCCTTCACAATGGGGCGTCCAGGTCTGTACTGATTACAAGACCACCCTTCTAATGAAAATTTTTGTAGGAAACTGTGCTCTAACATGATAAATGTTGTGGTCTAAATCAGACCCATCAGGTCGAGGTAGATCTTCCCTCCRTGGCTTCAAGCTTTCTCCAGCTGCTTCTTTTGTGAGGCTGAAGTTCTTGCCACCCCAGAGGAGTTTGAAAGGAAATCCACTGAGCTGTTTTGAGCATCAAAAATGCAAATAAATACCGCTGCATTTTTAAAGGAAATTGTTGAAACGTAGTATGTTTTTTCACAATATAGTATATTTTTCCATATGTGAGAGAGAAATAAGCAATATTAACACTAATAATGTTATTACAACGTGGAATTTAGAGTCATGGCTTCTAAGGCACCTGTTGCTGTATCACAGTGACCATATGCATTACATGAACAGAAATACTTGGGACAGGTGAGAGTACTTGACTGAGGTTATTTTAGAAACCGTAACTTAGACTTCCGCAAGATTAACTTCTTAATTGTAAGTGGAAAAAAATGTTATTTGTTAATAATAGCATGTGCTTGTAAATATCTGGTTGCCTCCTTCTTCACCTCTTCTACATCCTTGGCATCTTTTAGACTGAAAGTTCTGTGAGGCAGCTGCTCTGCCTGTCTCCGGTCTGGCCCTGCAAATATTAATTTTCATGAATAACTTTACACGTGTGAATGGTGACATAGGTGAATGTCTTCAGACAGAYAGTCATTCAGAGGCAGAAGTGCTTCATACGGGGTTGCAGCCCTGGGGCCACGGTTCCTCTCTGGGCTCTGGGGGCTAATGCAATATGAAGTAATGGTTCCAAGTATGAAAGTCTGTGCAACAAAGAGGAAGCAAGGAAGCAAACTTTACATTTTAGTGATTTCAGACCTTTTTTGGTTTGTTGGAGTTTTTTTTTTTGTTTTTTTTTT
>NW_028186934.1:2229079-2325769 GCF_003343005.1 Rhea americana
TTTTTTTTGTTTTTTTTTTTGTGCTGTCTTTAGACATTTGTCTGCTTGGATGCCTTGCTTTGGAATAGTACAGTAGTTTTTCATACATTTGTGCAACCAGACTTCTCCTTATGACTTCCGAATTGACATTTGGAGGGTAAAAAATTGTTTTATTTGCAAAATTTTGAGGGTGGGGGAAATTACCATAAAGCCTGAGATTTGTTGTTGTTGTTGTTTACATACAGGTGAGGTCTGCCATAAATCCTATACTCAGTTTTCAAACCTTTGTCGTCATAAGCGCATGCATGCTGATTGCAGAACCCAAATCAAGTGCAAAGACTGTGGACAAATGTTCAGCACTACGTCTTCCTTAAATAAACACAGGAGATTTTGTGAGGGCAAGAACCATTTTGCAGCAGGAGGATTTTTTGGCCAAGGCATTTCACTTCCTGGAACCCCAGCTATGGATAAAACGTCCATGGTTAATATGAATCATGCAAATCCGGGCCTTGCTGACTATTTTGGAGCCAATAGGCATCCTGCTGGTCTTACCTTTCCAACAGCTCCTGGATTTTCTTTTAGCTTCCCTGGTCTGTTTCCTTCAGGCTTGTACCACAGGCCACCTTTGATACCTACTAGTTCTCCTGTTAAAGGACTACCAAGCACAGATCAGACAAACAAAAGTCAAAGTCCCCTCATGACAAATCCTCAGATACTGCCAGCTACACAGGATATTTTGAAGGCACTAAATAAGCAACCATCTGTAGGTGAAAATAAGCCAGTGGAGCTTCAACCAGAGAGGTCCTCTGAAGAGAGGCCGCATGAAAAACTCAGTGACCAGTCAGAGAGTAGTGACCTTGACGATGTCAGTACCCCCAGTGGCAGTGACCTGGAAACCACCTCTGGCTCTGATCTGGAAAGTGACATTGAAAGTGAGAAAGAGAAATTTAAAGAAAATGGTAAAATGTTCAAAGACAAAGTAAGCTCTCTTCAGAATTTGGCTTCAATAAATAATAAGAAAGAACACAGCAATCATTCCATTTTCTCACCATCTTTAGAGGAGCAAACTGCGGTGTCAGGAGCTGTGAATGATTCTATAAAGGCTATTGCTTCTATTGCTGAAAAATACTTTGGTTCAACAGGACTTGTGGGGCTGCAAGACAAAAAAGTTGGAGCCTTACCTTACCCTTCCATGTTTCCCCTCCCATTTTTTCCAGCATTCTCTCAATCAATGTATCCATTTCCTGATAGAGACTTGAGACCGTTACCCTTGAAAATGGAGCCCCAATCACCCAGTGAAATTAAGAAGATCCCAAAGGGAAGCTCTGAGTCTCCCTTTGACCTCACCACTAAGCGTAAGGAGGAGAAGCCAGTTACTCCTATACCCTCAAAGCCAGCAGCTCCACCTGTGACAAGCCAGGACCAGCCTCTAGATCTCAGCATGGGCAGTAGAAGTCGAGCCAGTGGCACAAAACCGGCCGAGCCTCGGAAAAACCACGTCTTTGGTGAAAAGAAAGGAGGTGACCTTGAACAAAGGAAAGCTTCTGAGTCTTCTTTGCAGCATGCCAGACCAACTCCGTTCTTTATGGATCCCATTTACAGGTAAAAAATTATGCTGGATCTCAGCACCTTACAGTAGAGCTAGTTAGTCCTGTCCGAGCTGCCTGCACACAGATGCAGGACCACCCTGTCCCCTCTCCCTCTGGCCCTGTAGCATCATTGCAGGGAAACAAGGCCACCTGGGCACATGATGATCCAGACTGTGTGCTGATCCCTCAAATCTGAACTGCTCAGATCAAACCCCATGTCTTACAGTTCTGTAGTTAGCAAGTGTTCATTACTGCCCTATTTGGAGTGAGTCATTAGTTCAACACACATGGCTTAATTCGAGTATCTTCTTACTATAAATGAATTGGCATCAGCAGTGTATGTTTGCATATTTCATGTCTTGTATCTTTGAAAACACTGGTTTGCCACAAATTACTTTTCTTCCATAATACTTCCCACCTGGCTTTACCTCCCCTTTCCTCTTCCGTTCCCTGAAAATCAGAGTGCATTTTGAAAGGTTGCCTGGGTCAGTTGCACACCACCTTTTTATTTCCTCCTGTATTAAAAAGGAGTATCTCATAGGTAAGGCAAAAATGCAAATTTGTCCTAAGGTTTGTAAATGGAAATTCAGAGTGAATTCTGCCTTTTTTTACATTGATTTGAGCAATGTGTTGAATTTTTTGAGGCATTTTATTAGTACAAGTGAGGGCACAACGTCCTTGGGTATGCAAAAACTAACCAAGGGGTTAGTTTATCTGATCTACCTTACTAAGTCAGTGGGAGCTTTGTTTTTGACTTTCATGGGCACACAAGTGGGCACTGTCAGTGAACAGAGGTTTTAAAAAGTGACTGTAAAAACCTGGCCTCTCTGTGCCTTCCAGTAGAGCTGACATTGACTTCACTGGGATTTCACCTGTGTCCTGTGTACGTCAGCCGCTGTTTGCCCTTTGCCATTCTGCTTGCTTATCTGTAATCAGCAATAGCCATGCATCTAAATTAGACCACAGGAACAGAGTAGAGAAATATTCACCGTAAAAATATTGTCCATAATCTAAATGACCCATTTTACAGACTGCTGTTAAAAAAAGTTACTACAAGTAAATGGTCTTACTTTATCTAAAAAAGAAGTGCTTTTGGCAAAACTTTTGCAGAATGCTCTCTTACCTAAGACAACAGGTATGCGTTATGAAGAAACAGGATATAAGGCTGCTAATTGAGGTAGTTTTATTCATGCCAGATTGGTATCTGTATTAGACCATAGGATTTCTTTGCGTCATATTTATTTTAAATGCCTGAAGCAGTGGAAATGACTCCTGTTTTATGCTCCTGCCTTACAGTCTAATGAAATCTATGCAAATTCTGCCAGCATAGCACGAGGCCAGTTGTTACTGAGCCTTCCTTTGCTGTGAGTTACATATATATATTGACAACAGAATCTGTCCCTTAAACCATGCACAGCAGTAGTAGAGAAGGCAAAAAGACCTCGGATTTCCATACTGCTTCTGAATTTTCAGCACTGTGTTTCACTACCTTAATGCACACATTAATTCATCAYAATATTGCTGATCTAGCGGATCTGTTGCATTCGTTCGAGCCTGTATTTCTCCTGCTGCTCTGTGCAGCGTGAACTTTGTGTGCACAAAGAGCAGTTTCCAGGACTGTGGCTGCAGTGTCACACACGGGCAGATGAGACTCGAGACCTATTGCTCAGAGCGCCTCATGCCTTGGCTTCCACTCCTGTGTGAGTGGAAAATGCACTTGGGCTGTATTTCTTCATAAAAAGTGCTTGGTAGTTAGTCATTAGTGTCTATTATCATTATTGTTGGTTTTCTGAAATGGGATTATTTCCTGTGTAAATGGTATAATCTCCCTTTAATGACATTTCACAACCCCCATTAGTAGTAATGAGTTGTATGCGGGTATCAAAAGTTGACTGTACTTCCTTAATTTTTACCACTATCTCTGAAAAACAAATTACTTGATGTTTAATTGACTATTTTAAACATGAGTAGCTGTATAATTATTACTATCTGAGACTGATTCATCACAAGCAAATCTAATTTTAACATTTACAGAGTAGAGAAAAGAAAGTTAACTGACCCGCTCGAAGCTTTAAAAGAAAAATACTTGAGACCTTCCCCAGGATTCTTGTTTCATCCACAAGTAAGTATTTTGGGAATTTTGATGTTGTAAACAAGCCTATTGATGCTTCAAAGCAGGTGCAGAGAAATGAATGCAGTCTTAGTCATTTTTGGATTTCCTAGAACACACAATTTTTACTACACCATTGTGGTGGGAAAACATAAGCATTGTTCTGAGCTTCTTGATGTTTTGCAGATGAAACAACATGTTTTGATTATAGAGGAAGCCAGATTCAAACTACATGTATGTTTTAGAGCCGTATTCTTACCGAACTGTAACATAACTACCAATGTTTGGAGCTGCCCCATTGCTCGGCAGGATCCCATGCTGCAGGTGGTTGCAGTGGAGTCAATATTAATTATAAGGAAATGATGTAGATCCAAAGTTGGGCCTACAAAACTGAGCATCCCAGCTCTTTGCCTGCCTTTATAAGATCAGTCTCTTTCGTCAATGTTTAAGGACTCCCAGAAAAGCGAGAAAACCTTCTGCATATCTCTCAGCTCACGTTACACAAACCCTCCATCTCTTCTAGGTAAGAGTTGTGGGGCTATAGCGTGTCCAAGGACTTTGTAGAATCCCTTCTACATGCTTGAAAAACATCAACTTTTGCTGTGTGAGAGGGTTACTCTCCTGTTTATAGACTGTATGCTTACTATCTTGCTTCTTATTTGCTATATAACAGAAATTTATGGGGATATCCTTGAAGCAACAATCACAATATGTGTGTAGCACAGAAACAGCACCTGTGGGAAAATTTTACATTGCTTTCCTTCAGCAGCCCCCTACCCTTGTTTTGTTCTCCCTCTCCTTGCTCAAGGAGTTTTTGTCTCAATATCTATGTGGGTTAAATCTTGTGCCCAATCTAAAATCCCCATGTGGTATTAGCAAATTTGAACCCTTTGCTGATTGTAGACTCATCCTAACAGTGATACCCCATATGGGTGTTGTATTTTAAGTGTAAAACCTGTCTCTGGTTCAGCTTCTCTGAATTTGTGGGCCAATGCTGCCACGGTGTGCTTTTTGCCAGTGAAGGTATCCGTGCTTATATCTCTTGTTGTATGGAATATAGTCTGAAATATGAGACTTGTAGGGATCTGAGAAGGACTGATTTGGGAGAAGATCTGGGAGGAGAGATCTGGGAAGGACTGATAACAACATACAGTCACAGATACGCAAATATAATGCCCTTGCATGGGTGGAGARTACAGACAGAAGCATCCCTTTCCAGGTCCAATGCCTGTAGAAAGTGAAAGGTTTAATGAAGTATTAAAATTATCTAGAAATTATGTACAAGAGTGAACCTTCAGCAGCTCCTGCTGTGTTACTTTATTTGCGAAAGTTGCAAAGCAACAAATAGAACCTCCCGTTTCATCGTGGATAGTACTAATAAGCAAAGAGGTGAAGAGGACTGAGTGGTGTCTGGGCTCGCCCGGTCTGCGAGGAGGCTCCCTCGCTTCTGGGCGAAGGCTTTGCTCCAAGGCGCTGCAGCTGGGCAGGGGTGCGTCGGGTGCTCTYTTACGTGGCGAAGTGTGACACTAAGGTACACACCAGGTGGGGAACTGGTCTGAGGAGAGGACGAGGCAGGCGGTTAGGGGAGTTGGGGACTTGCGGCTCGTCAGGGCTGAGCAGCCCTTCGCGTGCCTCCACTCCTGTTCCAGGTGGAAGAGGCATCCCATAAAATGCAGGTTTTGCTTAGTCTTGTTTTGCTGGACGCTATTCCAGCATTTTTCCATGGCATGCCCAGGGAGCGAATGTACATGTTACACCTGTTTGCCCGTTCATTCATTTTTCTCATTGCACAATAGAAAAAAAATCCATGGTAAAGACTGGCTTTCCTTTTATCACTTACCTAGCTGCCAGGGATAATGCCTTTAACTCGTTATGGGATGGACCGATACAAAAGTTGTGAGTGTAACATGCACTCTTAACACRTTGTAAAAGGAAACTAAACCACTATTGCACATCCCGTCAGAAAAGTAAATGTCAAAATCTGCTTGCTTGCTGACTTTAATAGGAAGGGCTCTCCTGTTTGCAAAGGCAGAATTTGGCTCGGTATTTATAGAGGGCTGGGGAATGGCTCGCAGAAAAGCTGCTTTTGTTTTATAGTCCTGTTCACCCCTGTAAAAGTACAGGTGTGGATTACACCATAAGTTTTCCATTTTCTACTGGCAGGATTTATCTATGTAAAATATAAACAAAATATTTCTAGTGTTTGTCTCCTACAAATTTGTATTTCTATAGGTGCATTTGTTTGTGAAATTTGTAATTTGATTAAGCAGGAGTTTAACTGAAATTTTTTAAACTGATTAATATGTCTGTTAACAGATCTTTAAAATAGATTTTTGGACTAGATGTTAAAGACAAACTCTGTAGTCCTTACTCCATCCCTACTTGGGCAAAAGTCCTTTCAGTGCCTGTGGCCCAACAGCTGTAAAAGATTAGGTCAGCTAGCTGTATTTTGCCATAATTTACCATTACAARGATTGAATTCTTAGGGAGAGAATGCTCCAATACAACAAAGCATTCTGAATAAAACCTTAATTGATTTCTTAAAATAAAATTGTACTTAGTAGATTGATTGCAATGAGGGTTCCAGTGCAGGAATAATGTGTTGTTTTTGTTTCAATTTTGCTCCCAGTTCCAATTGCCTGATCAAAGAATTTGGGTAAGTTCATTGCTTGTATTTTTGATTGATATAATCATTGTGAAATAAATTGCATAAGGAAATTATGATATGAAAGGTAACTTACCACACAGTTACGGAGCATGCCACGCTTTCCTACAGAGTGTTGTAGTTGTAGTGGATGATATTCTGTTACGTCAAATTGGCTTTATCTTTACCTACCTACCCTGAAGTTCTTATTTGTTGAAGGCAATGGGAGCTTTACCTAAGTAAGGGTTTCAAAATACAGTTTTTGTTTATATTTAACTGAAACTGTTCCAAACTGTTTGCTTCAGAGGTTGGAAGAAAATTTTTCAGCCTGAAATCTTATTAGATTGCAATGGTTATAAATATTTAATCTGCATTCTAGACATTAAAATATAGAGACTCAGAGGACTTCGTGTTTCTATCTCATATTGACTTCAGTGGGAGTTACTCACTTTAATAGCTTTGAAGTTTTGAGCTTAATTGCTCACTGCTGTACTTAAAGCACAAATAAAACATCCATTTATTTGCAGTGTTTGGGTCAAATTTGTCCTGTGTGTATACTTACATAGCCTCCCCTTATGTGAACAGATTTGAGCCTACTCTTCTATTTTTATAAAATGTTATTTTTAATACATCTAAATTGATCATAAAAACACGAGCCTCCGAAACTGCTTTTGCAGATGCAACTCAAATAACACAGTGTTTTGCTCGTACRTTGCTGGCTTTTCAGCTGCTGTGCTGAACCCATAAATACTTGTCCCAGATTTTCCCAACCTCACAGCCTCGGGTTTCGGGGMGAAGAGCTGGAGCCAGTCTGCTGTGGCTCTAGTCCTAACTCCCTCTTGCTGTGTCACTCACAGTGAGACACGGACAAATTTCACAACATGAAGCCAGAATTTCATAAAGTGAGAGCTGAGATCTGAATGCATTCTTCCACGTGTGTGTCTCTGCGCAGAATTAGTGCAGGAATGCTTTAAAAAGGCGCTGCACGTGAAGATGGGCACAGATCTCAGCACTCATCAGCACGCCTGTGCAGCACGGTTGAAAAGCCATGCTGGACCATCGCTTTCCTTGACATACTTGTAGCTTTAACCCCCCTATTTTCTACCTGTAAATTGATTATTTATGCAGCTGCATAATTTGCATTAGGTTCTTTAGGCAAAAAGTACAAAGCACGCACCAAAGGCCTCCTGCGAACCCCAGTAGACCCTGAGTGAACTCAGTGGTGGAGAAGCATCTGGGTCTGTAGGATGGTGGTTTTACCACTGCAAAACCCATTCCTGGGGTGCAGACCTGGATGCCTGGCACTGTGAGCAGGGACCCACAGCCCCTCTCGCTGCGGCGAATGCCTCAGAGCCAGGAAAACAAGCAAAGGAAAAGCTGGCAGGTGTTTTTCCTCATTAATTCTGGACAACCCTCAGACAATAGACTAGGATTAGATGTCAGACCTGGAGAGCTTGCAAGTGATTCCCGAACATGTTCTTTGCAGTATAGTGTATTCAACTATCCAGAGGCTGTGGAAAGATTTGGGATTTGGCCTGCACACTCTAGATACACTCCTCTTTCAGAAAAAACACTCTGTTTTGGGTATAATTGGAAAGTTGCAAAACATAGTGCAGTCTGTTTCTTCTGTCTACTTTCACTGATACTGGCTTGGTCCTCAAATTTCCATCATCCTGCTTTTTTTGTTTGTGTATATGTCTCCTGGCCGTGCTAACGCTTAAGCAGCTGCAGTAAAAATAAGTTTATAAAGCGTAAATTGTTTAGAGGAGGAGGCTGCCTCATAGATGAATCTTCATCTTGCAAGATCTGAATATGTCACATGAGCCTTTCCATCTCARTTCATAGTTAAGTGTGCCATTGATTTCAAGATTATTTCAGATTGTTTTTCATTCCTTGGCAGCAACTCTATAGTTCAAATCAATGAGAAACACCCTCTCTTGAATGAATCATGATTTATTTAGTCTGTAYGCTCTATCATCCACTTCTGGTGCCATCAAAAGAAGGTTACTCTAAAGAGGTTCTCAAATTAGATTCAGACTTCACTTGCGATAGTAATATGGCGACTCATTGTAAAGAAGTAAATAATTTTACAAATGAAAACAAATTTGATGAGTGTATTAGCAAAGCATTTATTTTACTTACTTCAAGGCAGGATTCACTCTGTCAGATCAGCTTAAATCCCCGCCAGCTGTATTAATATGAGTAGAGTTGTTCTGGATCTACACTAGTGATCAGCTTGAGTTTCTCACTACTGTTTCATAAAGTTCAGCCACGTGTGACGGATCCTTTGGACATGAATAAAGCTCAGCCAAGTTCCATGGCTAGATGTTCAGATGCATGGAGTTACAACATGACAAATTCGCAAGTCGTAATTTTTAGAGGAAGCATTATAACCTGAATTGTGGAGGAAGAAATCCTGAACTTTAGTAGATGGGTTTTTGAGACTTCTCTAAATAACACTAGTAAAAATAGAAAACAAACATATGAACAATTTTTCCCATGAGTTATGGCCATAAAGTCAGTTGTTTTTACGATAATAGCATTAAAGGAGTCTAGTTTGTAAAACATTAGGTCATGTAATTCATGACATTGTCTGCTAGATTATTTCATATCATCAGGTTATTCTTAAAAAACAGCAACAACAAACCTTGCTTTATTTATGTCACTTTTTCTTCAGTTGGTTAATAAATTTTAAGACAAATATCCGAGGCCCCTGCTGATGATATCTGGCCTGTTGAAATGTTTATAAATACTTGTTTTAGCCGATTATGGTAATGTCTGCATTTCTGAGTCTGAGCTGGGGAATTGTGACTACATATTAGTTTGCGTCAGTCGGAGGTTAATAGCCTCTGAGGGAGCAGGAGGGAGGTGGGGGTAAAGCTGCTTCCTTTTCCAGACATCTGGACGCAGATAGAATCAACAACTCTTATATATGTAAATCAAAAGTTACTGTTCTATATAAAATGCTGTCATTCACTGATCTCAGATTAGGAGCAGATATTACTTGTCCAGAAGGCAATAACTTTATGTAAAATGTGTAATGCAATCTTCTCGGTCTTCTACCTTCTTGGCGACCTTTCTCCATGGACGTAGTAGCTATACTAATGCCGTCCTCCAGGTCAAACGGTGCCTCCCTCCCTGGGTTGCTGCCTCCCCATGTCCCCTGTGGGGAACACCTCAGCCCTTGCACTCTTTTCCTTGGCTGGGGTGCAGACCCTTCCTGAAAGCTGTGCTAAGGATGGGGCCAGTTTTTCAGGTTATAAACTTGGCCCCAAGCCTCAGCTCTTGGAAGAAGTCCTTGGAGGCCATGCAAACCAAGCCCAAGCCA
Organism: Rhea americana; assembly: GCF_003343005.1. NCBI lineage: Eukaryota > Metazoa > Chordata > Aves > Rheiformes > Rheidae > Rhea > Rhea americana. Next base: position 2,238,730 of record NW_028186934.1, read on the forward strand.
AGTGGCTCTGGGGCAGCTGGAGGGCACGGTTTTACCTTGATAGTATGCACCTAACATGCAGAGAAGAAATGTCAGGCTGAAACCAGGTGATGATGAAAGGGCTGCCAAAACTCATTTCCCGTGTGATAATGCATGGCTCCAGGGAACCGAGTGAAGGCAGTGTTACTAGTCTTAATTCTTGTCAGTGCAGGAATTCATCCTGGGAAGAGGTTTTGGGTTATAGGTTGGAAGAGGCAATTCTTTCCTCCAAACACCCACTGTACTTCCCAGGACAAATGCTACAGCCCACAACTTGGCCCAGTTCAGTGGGTTACTGACCCTAGTAGCATGTCCCCAGTTAAGGCTGAGGTCAGCACAGCTCCTGTGGAGGTAAAGAGGTCAGTGTAGCTCTTAYAGAGGCACTGGATTTTTACAAGTCAGTAATAAGAGTGTTTTGAAGGACTACGTATGACTTCAGTTGTGTGCTTTGACTGAAGTAGAGGTCCTTACTCTCAAGGGCACTGTGCTTCCATCAGGTAGGAGGGGAAGTCACCTCTCAGGTTGATAATTAGCTAAAAAGAAAAAAAAAAGAAAAAGAATAAATTAGCAATTTTTACTATCATTAAAGATTATCACCACGTCTACCTAGGTTTCTCACTGGGATATGAGCTGCTAAATGTATTTGTAAATACTGTAGGAAGGAGAGTGAGCAGGCAAAAAGCAGAGTTTGCAACTGTTTATTTAGAATAGCCAAAGCTGACCATGAAGATTTTGCAGGAGAATCACAGAAAGCTGAGTCACTGGGGATTAAAACAGCAACAAAATTCAGTGTTGGTAAGTACCAAGTAATACAGAGGGGAAATTGTATCTCTTGACTCAGTCATTCAGGAAAGAGACCTTGGAGTTGATAGTTCTATGAAAATGTCATCTCAGTGCTTAGCAGTAAGGCATTGAAAGCATCGTTATGCTATATTGCTTTCAGGTCTTGAATATAGCTGAAGCCCCYCTCTAAAAGGATATAGCAGAATTAGAAAAGACACAGAAAAGTGCAACAGTGATGATCAGAGGTATGGAATAGCTTCTGTACGAAAAGAGACTAAGTAGATTTTGATTTTTCAGCTTGGAAGAGAAATGCCTGAGGGAGATGTGGCACACTTGTATGAAACCATGAATGGTTTGCAGAACCTGAATGAGAAATGGTCATTCATTAGTTTTTACCATACAAAAAAAGAAAAGAAAAAAAAAAGAGGGCAGCCAGCTAAATTATGAGGGAAAAGACTTGAAAGGAAGAAAAGCTAGTATCTTTTCATATGCACCTAATTAAAGTGGTGAACTTCTCAACAAAAACGTAAGTGGGCTCAAGATGGGTTTAGCCAAATGAATGGGAGCCGCAGCCTCTCTTAGCCATTAACTGCAGTAAGCAAGAGGCAACCTCCAGTTAAAGCTCTTACACTTTCCATTTCTGGCRCGTGACCGAATGTACTGGGGAAAAGATCTGTCACTTACACTTGGAGCTTTTTTAATTCATGGCGGGCACTCCTTCAAGGCTTTGCAGTCCCCTGCTCGCCTAAGTTGCCTGAATCTGCATCACTGGTGACTTCCAGCGCTCAGTGCAAATCTTCCTTTCCCTGCTATTGCCTCCCAGCTGCTTTAACCCTTCGTTACCAGGGCTGCCTTCTGGGTTCTGCCGCCTTTTTTTTCCATGCTTGTAAAAAAAAAAAAAAAAAAAAAGAATTTATTGCCCTTACTATTAAGAAAACCTGATTTTGGTTGCTGTGAGCCCTACCTCCAGGAGACAGTAACTGCTATGATTATACAGGCAGCAGTGGAGCAGCACTGATTCCTGTCCATAAAAATTTGGGGCCAAACACTTGCCTGTGTTGCTGGTGCATTACTTGAAAATCAGAAATCATATTGGGTAACTAACTGGATCAGCCCTAAAAAAAATAAACAGTAGTAATTCCTATGGTGAGAAATGTATTTTTGGAAAGCTAGTAATACTTTAATGTAATTGGAAGTGCTTGTATTTCCTCTGAATGAGGGATTTAAGCTTAGATCCTGATTTCATCCTTATTTTGGGACTGATATAATCCTGTAGGAATTGTTGGAGTTACTGCTGATCTACATCAGTGTACGCCGGAGAAGAATCAGGCTCAATTTCTCCTCTGCAAAATCCTGAAAATAATAATAAAAGAATAAGCATGACTAAGCCATTTTAAATGGAAAGGGGAAAATAGTTTCTTTAATGTATTACTGTAGGGAGACATGTACATGAGGAATGGTGATCCAAAAATGATTTAAAACCACTAGATAATGAAACTGACTTGAATATTAAATATACATAAATAAAACATTTATTATACTTCTCRATGCCCTTATTATTCTTCACCATAAATAAGTGCTATCATAACCCATGCACTGTCTTGTCACTGCTAATCAGCCTGAAGGCCAAAGGTTGTTTTTCATTCGAACCATTTGTTTTCTGCAACTGCAGGATAGAAGGATGATTTCTGGAAGGGAACAATTAGAAGGAATTAAAGGCAGCGGAAAGCCTATCGTAAAAGCTTTAAGGATCGATTCCGGCTAAGGACAAATATGACGCCATATAAAAATAAATATATGGTAATGCTGAGTTGTACGGGTTGATAATGACATCTCTCGGCTGAGATAGAATTACCTCCTATCCCAGCAGCAGCATCATTACATAGCTCACGCCTGTGATCAGTACGTGTCAAAATCCTTCATATTGACAAATGTGCTGTCTGCTTGCATCTGTGGAGAATGTTTTAGCAGCTGAGTGATTATGAATCAAAGCCCAGAGCTTACAGCCCCTACTGCCTTGCAATGCTTTCCCATTTGTTGCCTGACAAGTAAATGTATCTTGACTTCCCTCTGAGATTTTTTTTTTCGCACCGTGTTTGATGAAAGACATTTGGCAAATTGGCAGTGGTACCCTGTACAATGCAATTTGTAGTCAGCATTAGGAGTCTGAGCATGAAGCGAGAGGGCAGGCTGCAGGCAAAAAGGAAAAAAAAAATCCAAGCCCAGAGCTAACCAGCATGTGAATAGTCATTTCAGGAGACAAACATGCAATTCTTCRCATTAGAAGGAAAAAGAAAAGCATTCTGATGAATTTTAAGGAATAGACCATGAAAGTGTCCTCCGAGCACTTGGTTAATACCGTGGCTTATCACAAAGCAGCCCTGTGGCTCGTGGTGGTGCGGGCTCTCCACTTCGCCGTGCCGGCGCTGGGAGAGGAGGCACGGCAATTCTGCTGGCCCRGCTCCTTCCAGCCGGGGCCGAGTCGTGGCAGGGCTTTGCCTTCGGTTTAGAAGGTCGTTAGTAAATGCGGGGTGAGTTACGGTCTAATTTTTCCTTATCACTTCAGAAGAAATAGAAATTTTGGAATCCAGCGCTGGCTTTGGCTGAGGAGCATGGCTCATCTTTAACATGACTTAGTGATACAAATAGGCAAAGGGTTAATCTTGCCTGACAGTAGATAACAGCTGCGATCTTGAACTCTCCATCTGACAACGTTTGAAGTTTGAGAGCAGTTTTTTGTGGTCAATTCCAGACWCCTCAAAGGAAACCAATCTTCAGAAATTATTTAATGCCCACTCCCTGAAAGGTAGAGCCCTTGAAGACACCTAATGGTGAAGAATCAAAAATGGAGGCATCTCAAGGCATCTTTAATAGTTTTGGCCAGCTTACTGTTGTACTAAATATTGTGGCTTGAGATGGGGAGGGCCTCACACCACCACCTAGCGTGTGAGGGAGTCAGAACAGCAAGGTGAAAAAAACTCAGGGAAAACTGAATCAGAGAAAGGCAGTTTGACAGATCAGAGTTCTTTCTGCTGCCAATTAATTCTAACTAATATTTCAAACAAGGGCATGAACCAAGTAGGCAAGAGCCAAATGACTTTATGTAACCKTTTTCTTTTTCAAATACAATTTAGCAGAGAATTTGTTTCCTTACCATCAGCACTATAAGGAGTACACTGTGAAAAAATTTTGGTAGCACAGCATTTTTGTAATGCATCATTCTGCTGCAATTCATTGGGTCAGGAAGACCATCTTCTTCAGATTTTCATTTTTTAGACTGCATATACTTTTTGTAGTGCGCATATGAAAGTCGAATTCTCTTCCTATTGATGCTTATGGCAAAGTTCAGTTGATTTTGGTGGGAAGAGGATTTGACTTCACTGCAACTCTCCTATGGTACTCACYGGATCACTTCTGGCTGCGGGAGTTTTCCTTACATGGGGTTTGCAAACAGCTGAGGTAGAGCAGGAATGTTAAGACATTGTAGGAAAACAGGATGTAGCTGGTAATACAAACAAAGCACACCAAAAGCTCAGCAATTTTGTTTTTTATGGATTTATATCATAGCTTTTTTTTTTCTTCTTTTTTTGATGTGCAAGAAGACTGAATAGCTGGACATGGCTGAGACATTGTCAGAGCCTCTCTGGATCTGYCTTGTTGCAGCTTTTGGTTCAGCTGCATCTTTACCTCCCGCAACTYTTTTTTAATCAAACCTGTAGGAATCCAATTGTTGTTGGGATCTCTATTTTTTGTCTTGAATTTGGTTAAAAATGGCCGATGACTTCAGTAGGTGGGATGAACAGGGGCATCTAAGTGCACACATTTACACATACACACACATATGCACACACAGCCCCATGAAGTATGACTGCATAAACTGTATTTCCAGAGAGACTGAAGCTTAAAAATATAAAAAACAAATGCCAATTAATTTAGATTTTGCACGGAAGCTGCTTTCCCTAATAGGTATTAGGAGAGAAGCTTTGCCACGTGCAGGCCTTGCCAGAGGAATGACACTCCTTTTCTAAAAATTACAGGAATTAATCAAAGTGACACATCACAGCCACCATTTTTCCCAATTTGCACGGTAATTTTTCCAACAGCAACTATACATTTACCTTTTTATTGTCTCAAAACTCTATGGTGTTTGTATTTAGGGCTCTCCTGGAGGGAAGAACGCCGAAGCCACGTTCGCCGTAACGAGCAATGGGTTGTTTTCTGTTGCAGATGTCGGCTATTGAAAACATGGCCGAGAAGCTGGAGAGTTTCAGCGCCCTGAAGCCAGAGGCCAGCGAGCTGATCCAGTCGGTGCCGTCTATGTTCAACTTCAGAGCCCCGCCGAGCGCCCTGCCGGAGAGCCTGCTGCGCAAGGGCAAGGAGCGCTACACGTGCAGGTGGGGCAGCCCCCGCGGCTTGCTGCCAGCGCTCCCCGGCGGCAACGCGAGCGGAGATCGCAGCCCGTCTGGTGGGGAGCCCTGTAGCCACGGAAACGTGGGAAGTGTTTTGGGCTGGGTTTTTCGCTTTTTTGTTTTTTTGGTTGTTATCAAACAAAGAATTTGCCTTGTATCTTCCCAGTTTGGTAAGTGAGGCTGAAACTATTATATGAACAATTTCCTCCCTAATTTGCTCATGGCTTTCATACTAATGTTCACTTATTATTAATTTTTCAATCATATACCGCAGAAATGTTTTCTTCTGGCTTCTGTCTTTAGTGTCCGAAGAGATCAGTGATAACATGCCTGAATTATTAGGACACACGTGTGCAGACTTTAAATGCAGTGAAGACAGTCATTGTACGGGCAACCACTGCCGTTGTTGACTTGAGAGCAAGCTGTGCATGCTCAGTCCCAGTGCAAAGTTGAGCTGGATGTGATTAATAGCATTGGGTCAATTATAAACTGAATCTTAATGTTTTACTTAAAAAAAAAATCTTTTTTGCTCTTGTTGTTCCTGTGGCATATTCTCAACTTTCGTGAATTGTTTTTAAATTGCATTGTTTAGGTCTCTATAGAATCTCCTGCGTGCTCAGGCATTTGACACTGGCATATCAGTTTATCTGATCTTTCTGGAAACATGTCACCTTCTTTCGAGACATGTTGTTATAGAAACATACCTTGATGGATTAGGTCTTTGAATCTTGTCTGGTCTGATCCTATTCAATGCACAGAATGATGTCACATTTGCTGACGCGGAGAATGAGTTGAAAGATTTGAAATCTGCTTACATCAAGCCAGAAATCCAAGGCTTTAATAATGGGTTGTCATGATTCCAAATCTAAATGTGACAGAGAAGCTCTTAGTGAGTTTGAAATTTTGGGTGATCTTTAAAACTTGTGTTTTCATATTTCACTTTTTTATGCACAAGAAAAGCCAGTCAGTGCAAGCAATTCAGATTCCATGTGTATGTAAACCATACGTATGTAAACCCACATACACATAACGCACACGTATGTGTATGTTCGTATCARTCACTTTTTATGTGCTGAATTTGCTGAGTGCTTTTACTGCAATGTTATGATACTAAAGCAATGCCATTAGTACCATGTGTTTTTGACTTAATTTGGGCTATGCATCTAGTGCAGCTTAATCCTAAATGGAGCCAGCAGAGGTTGCATTATCTTATCAACCATTTTCTCATCACAGATACTGTGGCAAGATTTTCCCAAGATCTGCAAACCTAACACGTCACCTGAGGACGCACACTGGAGAGCAGCCCTATAGGTATAATCCTGCCTTGTGTATGTGGTTACGTGAATAAAGCGAGCACATGAGCATTCAATAGCTGCCTTCTCTGTCAGCTCCAGCACTGATTTATAGACAGCCCATTTAAACTAGTGATGATTTTGCTGCTGTCAGTGAATTTTGGGACGAAAGGCCAGAGCCGTGGGAAACGTTCCCACGGCAAGGAAGCTTGCGCTCGGGCTCCCTTGCGCTCGCTTGCCGTGTCTAGGTGTGTGCACATGTTGCCATGGCTCTGGCATGACTCACTGGTATTTATTTGGTTGTGGCGACGTGTTCATGAATCCAAACCTTCCAAGAGAGATTTTTGAAGTTACTAAGATAAATCCCAGTGATGTAGGCAGACACAATATGTTTAAATAGCTTTGGAAATCTCCTCTCTACCCACCATTATGTTTCAGTTTCCTATTAGAAAATGGGCGAAGCCTGCTGAACAGGGTTTTATGGGGATAAATAAGTGCCTGTGAAACTCTTTGCGTGTTTAAGGGAATTGCTCACTGTTTATTACCTGTTTTTTCTTTTGTTTACACAAGTTTTTGTCAGTAGAGGTACACGGATTTTTGTCTTGACTGAGAAATGTGATGCTCCTTACTGACTAAGCTGTTTTCCCAGTTAAACATGCAGTTAAAATTTTATTCCTCGTAGGAAAGTTAAACTGTCTAAGAATCCTGCTACAGGGACGTTGGCAAACATGACAATTTGGCTTTGTTTTGAACAGACCTTTTATGCTTGTCTAAACAGGGGTAAGCTGTACTCCAAGCTGCTATTTGGTGCTGGAGCTGCAGAGAAGGAGGAAGGTTTTGGTTGCAGCTTGTAAAATTTTGGGCAGTTAAAAGTGCCATAGCAATACTCATCCCTTGCCTTCACTCCCCTGCCGCCCCGTGCCTTCACTGAGGCTGTCCTTGCCTCTCAGGATAGCTCGCACTTCTCAGCTGTCACAGTTGAAGAGATTTTCAGCAGAGCTCATGATCACATTCTCCTTACAAAAACCTTTTTGAAAGAACTCAATGGAGGTAGCTGCCACCTAAAAAGTCAGGTGTTTTGTGACTGATTTCTGAAAGATTTCCATTACTGTTGTTTATTTGTGTCCTGCCTAATGTGGTTCCTTTCTGAGCTCTGCCTAGTTAACCAGGACCTACCTTGATAAGGATATGTAAGTGGTGTTAGTATCCAGGACAGCTGAGTACAGGCAGAAATGAGTRGAAGCTTTACTGCGTGGAAAATGAAAGATGAACTTGAATCAACTGGAAAGAAGCCAGTTCATGTTCCAGTAATACAAATGCACAAATTTATGCATTTTATGACCTGTAAAGAGCAGAGTAAGCTCATTGTTTGCRAGGAAACAATATAGTTTTTTTGAGACGTCTCTTTGGGAAATAGGATTCACATCTAATTTTATTCAAGAGAGGTCTTGATCCGTGTTATACTTGTCCACTGCATAAAAGCCAGGAACAATTAGTAGCATTATGGACAATTTCAGCGCTAAAAAATTGACATCATTGACAGTGTAAAAGACATGTTTTGAAGTATGGGAAAAGTAGAAGATTGAAAAACTAGAGTGATGAAGCCTGTTGGGTAGTTGCCAACAAGAGAATTTGGAATAGTTATAGTATGACTTAGTAATGGCTTAAAGAGCAATACAGTAAAGGCTTTAGGGATTCCAAATCACTGCAGAGTATGAAAATTGATGCCTCTGGTACTAGAGTGATAGACTAAACTACTCACATTGGCACAGTATTAAAGGTTGGGATTGTTTATTGCTGGTTTTTGTAAGATAACCAAATTTCCTCTGGGATTAGCAATCGTGCAAGCTAATTCCTCAAAAAAAAGATTTAATCACACAGTATAATTTAGAATAGGAAAAGAAATAGCCCTTTTTACCTTATTTGAGCATTAGAAGGGATCTGTTTCATGTGTTTTCCAAAAGTGTTTAATTGTATTGTATTGGCAGCACATGAAACAATAGAGTTATTGCTCTACTGTTTTCAAACTTCCCAACTTTGCGTGCAACAGTTTTAAAAACATGAGACTCAATTACCCTAGGTAATTTGATGCAATTAACTATGAAATATTATGCTCCTTCCTAAATGAATATTTAAAATACAAAGACGAGTGTGAATTAAAGCTAAAAACGCCAATTGTAGAAATGACATCTCCATTCTAAGAACACAGCTCTTCAGCTGTTTGGGCAAAATATTTCTTCATTTCAGGGAGGACTTTGCCTGCATAGCCACCAAGAGACTGCGTCTGAGCACTGACTCTGATTGTGCTGCGTGTCTCTTAGGGCAAATCTTGCATTTCCAGCTACTAACAACCCTCTTTCTCCCCACCTGTTTTGTTTTTTTAGGTGCAAATACTGTGACAGGTCCTTTAGCATATCTTCTAACCTGCAGAGACATGTCCGTAACATCCACAATAAAGAGAAGCCCTTCAAATGTCACTTGTGTGACAGGTGTTTTGGTCAACAAACCAATCTCGACAGACATCTAAAAAAGCATGAGAATGGCAACATGTCTGGTAGGTAACCCTTTTTGCCTTTCTGTTGCACCGTACRTGCAGCCAGTGCTCATGCGCGTGGGCTTCCTCTTCACTCTCAGTCCTGCCCTTGCACACCAAGTGTGAATAGACACAAGTAGTTCTGCGTTACCTGCTCCAATGAGTGGAAAATATGTAAGTGTATAAGCTGTGCTGACAATTAAAGACCTTTGAAAATCCCAGCATAAACTCTGTCCTTGCATAACTTAGTACAACTGGATGATGTCTTTTCTTTTGGTTTTAATTAATCCAAGCGTAGCATTTTCAGAACAGCCTGGCAAAATTGGCTTCAGCCTGTCACTTGACTCTCCTGGCTTCAGAGTTTTGGGGGGTACTCTACAAGATTTTTTTGGCACCCTCTAAAATATCTCAACTGTCAGGAGCTGAAAAGAACAGGCTCTTGCGGGGGGAGGTGTTGGTGCCTGCATACCCCCCCCCCCAGGCATACAGGTCACCTCACAACATCAGCAGAAGCAAGCTGCGGGTTTCTATGGGCAGCAAAGGCAGCGGCAGGTGGTGAATATCGTTGGTCTGCTTTAGGTGTCTGCGGGGTTTAATAAAAACGCTGCAGTCTTTCCAGTCTATATTTTCCTCCCCTAGAAATAATCAGGTGCATGTGCTGAAGGCAGAGCTGCCTCTTCCCTAATGCACAGAGAGAGATGTCTGTTGTTGGCCTCTCCAAGTGCTAAATGAATATAGACTTTGGTGATTATGTCAATGGCCACTCCATGTTTTAAGCAAAGCTATATAATCAGTATCTAAAATTAAGTTCCATTAGCTGTTGGTCTAACACAGTTATTGACTGACATTATTGAAGTTGCAAGGCAGCAGGAAGGAGATCTTGAAATATATACTTGGCAAAAGCAATTATAAACAATAGAAATGGCACCCAGCATACAAGCAATTATTTTGGCTGGACACCAACCTTAGCCAATGGAATAGTAATACTTCCCTTCTAATTACAAATTTTATAGCCAAAAGCCACGGACCATTATGGAGAGCTCTCTAGTGGCCTCACCCACTTTAGCCATCGTTTCAATTTCAATTTGATTTAAATGGTTAAATATAAAAAATRTAAATGAACAACAACAAAATTGCTGCATTTTACCCCATTAAGGTACTGCAACATCTTCACCTCACTCAGAACTTGAAAGCACAGGGGCAATCCTAGACGACAAGGAAGATTCTTACTTCACAGAAATTAGGAATTTTATTGGGAACAGCAACCACAACAATCAATCCCCCAGAAGCTCAGAGGAGAGGTAAGTTGTGACTGTTTGTCCTTCGCAAGGTGGCAGTCTTCCTTCTCCAGTTTAGCTTGCTATTAAGCTTACTTTTTTCAATTTTAATGCCATGTTGGACCAGAGTAATTTTCGCAGCTTGGTTGCTTCAGTTTTCACATACGCATCTTCTGAAAAGAAATGTGTTGATTTCTTCCCCATCATTCACAAGCCTATTACTGGAGGCAGAGGTTGGACARCAGGGTGCAGCTATCAACAAATTTCTCCTGGTATCAGAAACTCTCCGTTTAACATTGCTGTGTACCAGTTCTCATTGCTCATTTAGATCTATTTAAAAATTGCTCGAATTTATATTCACTGCGGAAGAGCTGAATTCTACATCTAATGGGTAAATGTGAATGGATTAGAAATCCTTACAATTTAAATGTAGTTTAAATGTGCAATTAATGAAGTAGACTAAGTTAAATTCTTAAGAATAAATGAAAGATCATAACTGACAGTCCTGTCCTGCAAGCAACTTAATACCAAGAAAGATGCTTACTAGGAAAAAGTCAGTGAGGCTGTTGGTAGGCATTGGTAGCTCACGGTACTCTAGCTTGTGAGAGACTTTTTATAATTAAGTGTATGTGTGGGTTTCAGTTCTTCAAACCAACAGCAGAGAGACCACTTATAAATATTTCCAGCTAATAAAAATATARCCAAGCAAAAAAGGCTGCTACATAGGTATGCATATTGGCTAAATATATTTCTTTAAGACTGGGTATAGGGCTTAGTGTTTTTTCAGCTGATTTGCATTGCATTATCCACATCAAAAATTTCTTACYGTTAGCAAGAAACTTTGCTGTCTTCTCAATTTCCAGATGTCTTTGTGAGGGAATAAAAATGGTGGACATAACACAATTTCCATGAAAGTATTGGATTAAGTGATTACATGCATATTCAAATTTCATTCCATCTTGATTGGAAATGAGGGCTCAGGATTTTTTCTTTGCACATCTGGTCTCAACATGTCCTCCAACAGGAAGTCAGCAAAGTGAAAAGGTTGCTGGGTTATGCAGTGTTTCCTTTCTAAATTTGGCACTTCAGACTGTTTTTGATGGATATTTTATCCCTGGCAAATTACTGCATTTGAAAGCATAATTAGAGAATCTGTTTTCTTAATCACATGGCTTTTATTACTTTGGTTTTAGTCCATCTCCTTTTCATTTCTATCAGTCTTGATCAAGCATAACTAGCAAGTTGGCAGCCCAAACTATGCTCAACAATTTCTTATATACGCCTATTTAGAGAAAAGATGATAAAGAGATACTGCTCTGATTATCTTGGAGGAAGGTGCTTACCCCAGCTTTCTGGCGTCAGTATAACTTCAGATTTTTTTTCAGATTTTATGAACAAATCATCCCATTTTTTTAATAAATACTAAACTTGTGATAATCAGCTGGAATTTGCTCAGAAAATAGATGGAAGTTTATTGTGTTTAGGWAAATGATGCTGTTACATGAGAAGAAACTAGCTTTCGCTTACACACGCTCCATAAGAAAGTATATTTGTTAGAATGGCAAGTCAAATGTTCARCATCAAATACGTTTCCAGCGTGGCTCATCCTTATCTTGAGAAAGCTTTTGCTGTGCTCCATATTGTCCTGCACAGTTTGAAGCATATAGAGCCTAAAGCTAACCGCGGGCAGACAATGCAGTTTCCATTTTTGTAACTGTATTCCTGGAAGAGTTAGGACCTTTTACACAATTAGAACAATAGATGAATCAAGGCCTCCATATTACGTAAAGCAGCGGACCAGCCGCGCCGCCAGCATCCATCCGCACGGCTCCAYGGAATTCAGCCCTTCGATACCACCGGTACCTCTGGCCGTAGATTTATTGGTGCAGCGGCAATGCCCAATAACTTTAGCTCTCGTTTAAGGACGTGGACGCTCTGCAGCTGCAGGTACTCCACATTGGACAGGRACAAGGCCTTTATCAAATCAAACAGAAGCCTCTAGTTCAACATGGATGTTACGGTATTGATAAGTGTCCGGTAGGAAGTAGTTAAGTTGTTGTCTGAATGCGAAAGACAATGTAATAATAGTATATAGACCAAATAGWTTTCCACATGCATTTTTTTCACTTAAAATACTGTATGAGGCTAGTGACTTTTTTTAGTTACTTCTGGCCTTTCAAATCAGTCAGTAATGTAGCTCGATGTGGAGATAGTGTTGAAAACAACTCTTCAGGCCTTCAGGCAAACACATTTGGGTGCCCATGTATGTAATCTCAATGTTCGGTTAAGTAGTATAGCTTCCAGATGGATGGTATGGTGGGCAAAGTTAATTATGCTTGTGAGTTTGACTCAAAAACTCTGAACACAGTATTGGATGTTGTTTTTGAAGATGCCAGATCTGATCTGCAAAGTTTCTGTGCCCCTACAGCTTCTGTTAAAAGTCCATGAGTTATTTCACCTGGACTAGATGTATGACTGGAAACATGAGACAAAATGATGCATGAGAAAATGTGGCTGGATATCCTAACATATCTCTTGAACAGTAGTTTTAGGAGCCCAGGATATTAGGAAAATCACATGCTGATTGCACTGCAATGTCCCACTGATTTTTGAGTGAAATTTTCTACCATACTGCCTAAACAGCTGAAGCTAAACAAGATATAAAATAAAGCTTTTCCAGGAAATTATGCTATTCTATTAAGAGATCTTTTTTCGTATCTGTCTCATGRATGCTGAGCTTTCATAATTGGTTTTTGATTATTGCATTTTTATTTTGACAATTTCAGAATGAATGGCAGCCACTTTAAGGATGAGAAAGCCATGGTAGCCAGCCAGAACTCAGATTTGTTGGATGACGAGGAGGCAGAAGATGAAGTAATGATGGACGAAGAAGATGAAGATCCTGAAATGGCAGGGAAAGCAGTCAAAGAACCTGTTACAAGTGACATACATGAGGGGACTCCAGAGGAAGACTAYGAGGAAACGAGTACTTTGGACACGAACTGCAAGGCTTCCCCTGGCAGGTTGGTTCCTTCCTAGTATTGGTGCCGTCAACATGTAAAATCCAAACAATGACCCATACAGGAGTGCCAACGCCAGTCTGTTGTGCTGTGGGAAATGGCCCTGCGTAGCTAACTTCCCAGTAACAATAGCAACGCGCATCTGTGTTTTGGTCAATACTGGCCCTATTTTCAGTCTCTTCATGCAATCTGTAGCCATTAAGAGGAAAAATAACTTTGCTTAAGGAGCTCAGATTCAGAGGCAGGAAATGTTTGTGTGAGATATGTTACCTCTTCCTTAAATCTACCTGRATCTCATAGAACGGTCTTGTGAAAGACTGTGGCAAGACCAGAAGAGAGAAGACCTCTCACTGCTCTGCTCCCACCAGCTGTCCTCTCTTTTTCAGAAGAGAAAGTGTAATTTCKTTGCTTCGGTATCATGGTTCCACAGTGCCAACTGCTTCGCAAATGAAAAAAAGAGAAAATGCATCAGATATGTGAATAAACAAGATGTTGGGGGGTAGAGGAAGCAGAGAGGATCAGCCCTAAGCCTCAGTCGGTTATGGTGCTGGTCACYACCTAACTACGCCTGCGGGTTGTATAGCTGCAGTGATCATCCTTAAGAGTAGGCCTGCAAGGGCAGGTCTCCTGAATCTCACTGCACCGCTCCTACCTACTGGGCAGCACTGTAACACATAACAATTTTTGGTGAAGCTAATGTAAATGGCAGCAACTTAGAGCAGGTTTGAATGTCTGACGACGGTCGTGTAACTGTTGTTCACTGGGGAGCCCGTTACTGCAGATTTAATTGACATTAAAACTCCCTGTAATCTCCATGGTGTTTTTGTAGGTATAAAGAGGATGAGTACAATAAGACTGGACTTTCGGCTTTGGACCACATAAGGCACTTCACAGATAGCCTCAAAATGAGGAAAATGGAAGAAAATCAATATAATGAAGCTGAATTGGCAGCTTTCAATACGTCCCAGCTGCCGGAGGACTTAAAACAACCGTTGTACAGGAAATCCAAATCCCAGGTAAAAGCTTGACTCCATTGAAATTTTCTTGTCACCAAATACCAGAATGATTAAATTACTGATGTGGGGCAGGCAAGGTCATTTTAGCTTTAYCAGCAAGGCTGTGCTCCATGACCATAAAGCTCCCTGAGTGTGTCCTCACTTGCCTTTGCTTTTTCCCGAAACAACTGGGATCCCATGCTAGCCCCACTACACAGACATCATGGGATGATCTGGTCCCCATTATTAGTGAATGAATTTTTGTACCTTTTTACCATTTGTGTTCCTATTTATCCTGTGCAGAGATACCCTGGTAAGAAATAGTTATTTTCTGCTTTCAGACAAACAGTATGGTCAGACAGAAGCTGCTTGCAAGGGTACAAACAAGTCTAGCAAGTCTTCTAGCTGCTGTTTTTTTTAATAGATGAATCTGTTGGATGCTACTGCCTGTACATCCTCAGCATATTTGCAAAATAATATTAATCAGACTGACGTCTTGGTGGCATTTCTTAAATATTTTTAGAACAAATTAAAAAGAGCTTTTTAATCTCTTTAAGAAGGGTCATGTTTTAAAAATCACAGAATATGCCCATAGTGACAAAGTAAAGTAGAATGTGATGCTTTGTGAAATACACTATCAGCCAAAAGATGATGTGCTTTTRGGGGAATTTAGCACTTGAGAAGAGTGTTTTGCGCCAAGAACATGAAGGCAAATGCGACTCAGTTAGCTCTCTTAATACTGAATGCTTTTCAGAGCTTTGTGAATCAGATGAAAGCAGAAATARTCATTGCAATCAGTGAGTCAACAGTGTCGCTGAAAAGGTTTACAGAGGTTCCACCTGACACGTTTTGCTTTTTTAAGTTCAGAATACTGTCCTTTGCCTGAACTTTGTGCCACACATGTAGAGCTAGCATGGTTTTAAGGCCGGCCGAGTGCCTGTGGAGCCTGACCGCTCTCCTCTCTCTGCTTCCCCCTCRCAGGCGTACGCGATGATGCTCTCTCTCTCTGACAAGGACTCGCTTCATTCTGCATCCCATAGTTCTCCCAATATGTGGCACAGTATGGCAAGAGCTGCTGCAGAGTCCAGCGCCATTCAATCCATCAGTCACGTATGACGTTGTGAAGTCTTACCAGGAATGGGACCAAGTCCAAACCAGTAGCATGGCTCTTTCGTATATGACTATTTAAAAGACTGCTGAGCAGAATGCCTTATAAATCTGCAGGGTCACTCATTTAAAGTCTGGTGACCTTAAACTGAATAATTTTAAAAAGAAAGAAACTATTTATTCTCAATATTTTGTTTTGCACAGCAAAGGCAGCTGCTGACTTCTGGAGGATCAATGCGACTTAAAAAAAAAAAAAAAGTTTCAGTGGATTATATAAACCAGGGCCGGGAAAAAGTGTCTTCCAGTTCACCCGGCTTTGAGGGGCAGGGGCAAAAGGGTTAAGACTGCATTGATACACACATGGGCACTCCTTTAAAGTAGTAACCGAATTGATTTTGTATAAGATAGTTTGACACAGGATTGGGAACAGTTGCTTTTATGTACAAATCTCTTCATTAAAGCTTTATGCATTTTAGCCCTTCAAAGAAAGAAAATAGTTCTATCAAATGCACACTATCCATCCTAAATGTAGAAACAAGTAACAGGGAATGTTTTGTTCTCTCCATGATTCTTTTGCCTTCTCAACTGCGTTGTTAAAAAAAAGGAAAAACAAGGAAAAAGAAAGAAAAAAAAAGAACTGTGAGAAACAATACATAAGAGGCTTGTGTATATTGTAAACTATGAATGTTCACCACTCCAAGAAGCTAAATCATCCAGATAATTCCGTGAAAGCACCACGCTCATCGACAGTACCACTAGTTCCAATCATTGTAATGAGATTTTAATTTTAGACAATCATGTCGCTATTTTGTTGTATCGTTTCCTTTCCCCTCCCCTCTAATTTCTCCTTTGTGTTGTGTGTACCATGTATTTATTTGTTGGCAAACAGTTGTTTGTTGATTAAAATAGCACTGTTCCTGTAACAAACAGCACTGCTCCAGTCCCCCACTGCGTTATGATGTAGGCACCCATGTACTTCAAAATAAGTGAGGTGAACTGATCTGTGTATATGGGAGTGCAAAACAGTGTTTGAAATTTTCTTACATTCCTCTTTTATTTTATTTTTTTTCCTTTTAATGAACTAAATAACTAATAGATGCGACTTAGTTTTTTGTAATACAGTAAATTGATTCAATTGTATAAACAGTTATAATTTCTTCATGAAAGCATGATTCTTCTGATTAAAAACTGTACCCAATATTTTATGCTGGTTGTCTGCGAGCTTGTGTGATGTTATGTTCATGTTAATCCTATTTGTAAGATGAAGTGTTCCAAATTTATGTTTAAAAAAATAAATAAATAACGGAAGGTATTCAGTTATTTTTCGGGGTTTTTTTTGGCCTTTAGTGAGGGACCAGATTTATTTTTCCTTTTGTTTATAATCTCATTTTGAAATAATCGGCAAGTTGAGGTACTTTCTTTAAATGCTTTGTACAATGTAACTGTTAACGCATTTCAGTACATTACTATGGGAGGATCAACTTAAAAAAAAAAAAATAAAGGACTACAAAACGGAAGGGAGCTTTTTCTTCATTGCTTGGGTTTGTCAAGGCCAGGTCACGGCGCCGTGGGTGCCGCGGGCGCCGGGGCGGCAGGGTGCCCTGCTCCGCTGGCGGCGGCGGCGAGGCTCGCGGGGCGCGCGGCACGGRCAAGCCTCTCGCGCTTGTGATTTAGGGCCTCATCCAGTATAACAGCAGAAGGCTTTAGAGCAGTGCTTTAAGCTTCGAAGCACTCCCCTGGAAAAGAGAAGTACGTCACTCATTTTGCAGAAGGGACACGCGCAAGGTCACATTCAAACGCTGTTGTGGAGCCTTGGACCTGGGTTGCTTTACCGCGCGGGAGCTGCGAGCAGGTCTTGGCTTAACCAGTCAATATGACACCCCAGAGTCACCAGGACTAAGCATGGACATACATAGTCAAGCGCAAGGCTGAAGTTAAGCACCAAAATCCATAGTTAAGAAACCGTATTAGCCTCCAAATGTGTAAAATGAGCGTATAGGATCTAAACGCCAAAATAGATGTTTCAGTTTGAGGGTCCTTTTGAGGCCCCAMGTCCTGCTTCTTGAGGCCAAGCAGACCAGGAGGCGGTGGGAGGTCCAGAAGAAGCGAGCTGCAGCGAAGGCTTGTGCGTGGCCCTGTCTTCTGCTGCGCTCAACGGCAAGAGCGGGCCGAGACCGCTCCGAAGGGGCCCCCGCAGCCTGCCCGCCTCCCGGCCCCGGGGCRCTCCGCCGCCGCCGCACGAAGCTCGCCTGCGAGGCTCGGTGAACCCAAAGCGTGGATTTGGCAAACCGGAGAGCGGTTTCTTTTCACRACAAGCCAGAGCCTTGCTATCACCAGGCGCGAGCAAGCCAGCGTCAGCGAGCAGTAGAAGCGCGCAAGCGTGGGTATCGGAAACCCAGTGCAATTCCTAAGAAACCACATAAGAGCCTCAGCGCTGTCCCAGTGGGAGAGGCACATTTAGGAGATAAGCGCTGCGGGAGGGTTGGTTAAGTTTGGCTCCACCGAAGCCAAAATCAACTCCCCGACCTTTGCGGGAGAGGCCCCGTCCCTCGGCGGGATTTGGGGCCTCCCGGAGCTCAGCCGGCGCTTACGCTGCAGTTCTGGACAGCATACACGTCACCGTCTTCAGTTCAGCTAAGATTTGACTTGTTGCTTTCCAAACCTCAGGCAGCAGCAAGGGCATCGGTGGGGCTGGGCGCGAACCCGGGGAGGCGCAGAGATTTCCTGGGCTGATGCCAAGCGATGCCCCAGCGGCCTGCGGTTGTCTTATGTGAGGCCTGAAACCATACCTGTGAGAGGGAAAAATAAAACGGAAAGCAAGCAAGCAAGCGCGCATACAGGCTCTTTTACCGGCCTGAGCCAATGGCCAGGTAGACGCAGGTAACTGCACAAATGCRCCATTATTTTTCATGCTGTTAAACTCACTCTGGAACATGGTTTTCAGTTTCTGCCAAATAAAGGGAACAAATACATTAATCAAGTCAAGATTTATCCACAAACAACTTTCCAGATCTTTTTCCCCTTTAATTTGATGGCATGACAGCTCTTATCAGCGCTCCCCTCACCWGCACTGGATGACGTGGGGAAAGGTGGGCCGGTTCCTCCTGGGTTTAATGGGCCGGGTTAAAGGCGCGCTCTCCCATCCCATAGCCATCCGGGACGGTGCTCTCTTGGAGCGTCTGGAGGGCTGGTTCACCCTGTGCTGARCAGGTTGTATTGGCCGCAGGGGAGGTGTTTCCCTGGGCTGGCAGCTCCTCGCTGCCTCCCTGGGCAGTTCCCGATGGGAACCGGAGCTCCCAGCRCCTGCCCGAGAGCCAGAAGTGGGGCAGGCGCCCGGCTGGCGTGGGACGCGGGGAGAGCAGTGGGCCCTAACGCAGTCCAAACRTGGGCTTCAAGGAACGGAAGAAAAAGCAGTTGCAGCATCTTTATATATGGCCATACAGAATCATTTGTAAAGTTTTTTTTTAAAAAAAAAAAAAAATGATTTTTTATCATCACTGTTGGGCTGTAAAAACTATTTTGCAATGTACATTTTTTATCATCACTGTTGGGCTGTAAAAACTATTTTGCAATGTACCAAGAAACAAGTCAGTCTATAGCATGGAAAACTGCAGTGTAACATTGTTTCCAGCCCTCTCAGCGCTGGTGAGAGACCTCGTCAAGGAAACGCAGAGCTTGTGACAGATGAGGACCAACTTACCTTTTGGGCTCCTTCAACTACATCTGTATACCTTAGCCTGGTCTTGCTTTTCACTGCCTTTCCTCAATGACAGCGTTAGTCGATAGGCGAACAGCCAAAAAGCAAATTCAGGTTTAGTTATTTGATGTGAATATAAAGAAGAAACCAGAAGAACCCCCAACTAAACAAACAGGATGGGACAATTTTTGTGTTTGTGGCATAAATTCCTCAACAGGTCACATGGATAGGCGCAAATGGACTTGCCCAGATGTGAAGAGCTTGCAAAGTACGGCTGTGATTTCTGGCTTTCTACTACAGTGATTTTTTTTTTCTTCTGGAAAAATAATAAGTACTTTAAAAAAAAAAATCAAATTCTTTCTTTCAGGATCATCCTACTGTTCAACCTACTGGGGTAGTTCTCCATAACTCAACAAATCATTCCCGTGCGATACAGAACACACTAYGTGAAGGCTCTGCATGTTAGGATCTCAATTTCTATCCGCAGAACGTAACAAACTACCAGAGTGACAAGATGATTAATCAATAGTTCGCGTTGGCCCAGGTCCTCCGCCCCACGGCGGGTCTGAGTCTCCGCTCCCGCGCCAGCCGGGCTGGTTTATTGAATAGCCACATTTGCAGAGTAATGGGAGCGGAAGCTATTATAAAAACATTCGAGCGACTGCTTTTGCTCCGAGAGGTTCAGTTTGGCCAGTTGCTGCATGTACGTCTTGAACTTTTTAAAACTTTCTGTCAGTTCCCTCTTTTTATGCATCGACTTTGTACCTCGAATTGCTGCARATTTCGGGGTCATTCCGCTGCGCTCTGCTGCCGTCCAGATGTATTAAGCCTCGTTTGTGGCTTCGCTGGTCAGTCCCATCGTGGCACCGAAAAGCGAGTTCRTTTTAGAGATGCTTCCAGTAAGGATTTGAACAAGACAAGACCATCCAGGACCAAACAGAAGACCCCTTCTCCATGTCAGAGCCCGCATACCTTGCCAGGGCTCCAGTATAAGTAAAATGTATTCTGACTGCTGGCCAAAACTGTCTTTTTTCCCATCCCATTGAAAGTCTTGGTAAGTTTTTGAGTGGATCTGGACTGTGGATTCCAATAGCCCTATTAACTCACCCTTGGTTTCAGCACAGGAAACGGTGCCAACTTTATGAAATTATAAAGGCCCAGCTTTACAATTTGGATTCACCATTAAATGAATGAAAGCCTGGGGAGGGGGCATTAAATAACAAAAAATAAYAATAAAAAAACACTRTGTTCCTTCTTTTTTCCGCACCCCCTCAACCTTGCTGAAAATTTTTCATTTTTCTCCAGTGACAAATGAATCCAAGTTTCCTATTTTCCCAGCATTGAGCTTTTAATCGGAATAGCATTGAAATAATCCCTAGAAAGAGGCCCCACTGACATGCAGCTCTTCACGGCCTCGTGGTACTCCTCGCAAGGCTGGAGCTATTTTCCCTGCGCTACTGGTTGAATTTCGCGGGGGCAATCGCACCCTGAGCGCGACCGTAAACCCGACTGAACACCGGCGCCTTCCCCGGCCCTGCTAGCAGCCGTGCTWCCTTTTTCCCTTTTTTCTATTTTTGACCCAGAAGCGACTGTATTTTAGTGGCAATGGCAGCTATTTATATTCATAATTTATAAATGCACTCAGGGAAGTTTGGGGGGATCTTTTATTATGGAAGGTGCTATGGAAATACAAAAGTGCTTTCAAATAATTTGCTGCTTGTGACCTTCACCCATATCTACTCTGTCAAACTGACTGGAGGGGCTGCAAGATGGTACCTTCAGCGCGGACCCTCCTCTTTCCTGCTATATTTTAATACTAATTAATTCCAGAAAGGCTAGAGAAATGTGATGAAATGGTCTACTTTTAAGCAAAAGTTTTTTCCTGAAAGTCTTAAAAGAGGCCTCCCAGCTTGGGACGGTCTAGTGGGAGAAAGGGGTTAGTGGTCATTTTGATGCTAAATTATCAGTAATTAAGAAGTTGATTTTCTGGGATTGAAGAAAATTTTTAACAGCTGCTTCTTTAAGGCCTTTATTCCTCATTTTCATTAGCATGTGCTAAGGCAATCTGGAAAATATATTTAGATCTGTATTATGCTATGTCAGGACCCCAGCATCTGCACCTTGGGGCAGATACATCTGAGATAGCCGAGGCTGGATTTGCCAGCGTGCACATGTGGAAATGTTCAATTTGTAATATGATTATAGCCCCCAAACAAAGCCCGCTTGATACCTGTGGCATATTTGCTTCATGGTAAGTGCAGAAAATTCTCCAAATCGTGTCATGTTTCGCCTCGGCAGCCAACTCAAACCGGAGAAGTAGCGCTCGAACTCCCGGGGAATCTCTTTAAACAGGCGCGCGTCGGCCCCAATTAGCGTCCCGGCAGCCCCGCGCTAACGGGGCCGGGGCAGCCCCCCGGGGAAGCCTCCCGCGCCGCCCCTCGGCAGCCACTGCGTCTCGCCCCGCGCGGGGAGCCGACGCCAAAAGCAGGTGGCCTTTACGGCATCACGTTGCGTCCTAGTGAAAATGAGCGGTGAAAAACACGCGTTCAATTTTTTTAGAAATTTTCCTAGGACACGAGTCCAGCGTTGAACTTGGAGGAATCATCCTACCGCATCTCCTTCCTTTTGATTGAAAAATAGGTTGGGAAGAGAGCAAAATATTAAAAAGAAGACAGGGCAGATGTCCGCCTGGACAAAAGCACGTCGTGTACACCATCAGCCTCATGTTTTAGAGGAGGACGGATGATCTTTGCAAGTTGGGGACCAGCACGAGATCCCGGCRCACTGCAATGGCAACGGCAGCCCTGGCACACACTTGGCTGCGCTTGCGCTTCTCCTAGGAGGGGACTAGCAGAGATGACACGAAGTCCAATATCTGCTGCGATCACAACCATGCAATAAAAATTTAGTTCACAAGGATCCACAGAATCTCTGCTCTGTGTAACCACAAGCCACAAAACGCTTTGCTTTGCGCTGTAGCAAGGCAGAGACCTTTATTACATTTAGACTTGATTCCCTGGTACTCTTTTTGGAAGCCGTTATGCTGTTTTTATTACTTAAGAGCTATTAAAACCTTAACCACTGCATGGAGTGACTCACTCCAGCTTTACACTCGTCCATAAAATCTCCGAGTGGGAGATCAAGAACTAGTTTTTGGACCTGACGCCCTGTCAGCGGAGCAATGCCAGAAGCACGTCCGAATCTGCCCCGGTCCGGGCTGAGCAGCTGAACGGAGGACGCACGACTTGCATCTGGATTTCCACCAGCCTTTTCTCCCCCGCTTGCAAGGCCCCGTGGTGGAAAGCCGTAGTGACTGCTCGCAGCTGGTACCTGGCACGGAGCCGGGCGAGAAGCGGCACGCAGGGGTATTGAACAGGAGGGCACAGCAGCATTTGGACAACTSCATCACCAAAAGACAACCCGCTGAAGCATCGGTGCAGAACTGGCCCAGCCCGAGGGGCTCTAGTGGAAATGGCTCGGTCCACGAGGAGCTCCAGGGAACCCCCGTGTCGGTATTTGCTTCCCTCAGATGCTGGTGGTGTGTGTAATACAGAAGCTAGCTCAAAGCCCCTCATTATTTTCACTTTTTTCTTTTTTTTTATTATAGAGCCCAAAATTCTGGCTTTCTCAGCTCACCACTAGTTCCAAAACATAACTTCTTCCTCCTCCACACTGCCACTGAATTTTTAATATTTCCTCTTTGGAAAATGTTAGGAGTCTCGGCAGGCTGTTGGTTTCTGCTGAAATACAGCTCTGCCGGGGGCGGGAGCGCCGGGGGTGCCTTGGGGCAGCCCTGTGCCACCAGGAAATACATCCTACCTACTCTCCCCAGGAAAAAAAAAAAAGGCAAATAAATAGCGTTTCTACACAACCTGGGGGCTCAGCCTCACAAATTATCCAGGTTTAACATTGCTTTGCTTCGGCTGAAACAGCGCTGCCCGTRCACTCTCTTTCCAGCCCTGTCTCCCTGCCGCAGTGGCCACCGACTTTTGTCCGGCTTTCTCGCGCAGCTCGAGCCCTACAATGCATAATCTCGGTAGGGTTATCAGTTATGTCATGAATTATAAAGCCTCCAATCAGCGTAGTGGGAAACAACATTTTCATTTAATACCAGGAGAAACAGTGGAAGTCAGCGATTGATACCAACACAATGATGGGAAAAAGTGTCCAGAGGTGCTACTCACATAATCTCATTTTACAACATCTTGAAAATTCAATAGAAAGGACTTTGCTAACAATACCAGAATGACATACCGCTGATTATTGTTCCTAAAGCTCTTAACAATGAGAAAGCTCTCTAAATATATCTCAACAAAAAAACATATAACAGTTTGTTTCTCTCTCCTTTTTTTTTTTTTTTTCCTACAAAGCACATAGTATTAGTCAACAATTGCTCGGTGCTGTTCRCCCATAGAGTCTGCTGGCTGGTAATGTTCTGGGAAATGAGCTCTTGAAAGATCTATTTTTTTTTTCTTTTTCTTTTTTAAACATGCCTAACAATTGTATCTTAAAACAATTCTGGAAGCTTAAGTATCTGCAAACTGCAAGAGCCCACTCGAACCTATTTTCTTAAGGCTGAAGAAAGAACTAGCTGCTCTTGCATTTTTTCACACACTTCAAAACTCAGATGCGAGAAGCAATTTTTAGCTCACGGCAGAAATGAAAACCTTTCTGGGGCACCAAGTGTTTCTCACCGAGCCTCCGGCCTCCGCGGGCTTGGGCGGTCGTCCGAACGGGCCGGGGGCTCCCTCCCGGCTGGCGTCGCCCCGGCAGCCGGGCGCTCGGCTGCTGAAACGCGGCCGCGCACCGGCTGAGAGAGCTGAAGTACGCGTGCACTTATTGCTGAAGCCGCGATTTAGAGCTCGGTCTAGCAACCGCTTAGTAGTCAGGGTCTGCTAACYGAAAGAGCCCTGAAAATAATTTATGAAAAAGTAATTCATTGCTTAGCACCTTTCAGAGCAGCCCCTACCCTGGGCCCTCTCCCATCAATACTTAAGTGCAAAAGCATCGCCGCATCCAGGAGCAAAAGCGTTCCTCYGCGTGGCAGCGCCGGGCCGGCGGCTGCGCTCCCCCCCGGTGCACAGCCACGCGGGAGGGAGCTGACGAAGACTGAATCACACATCTCAATTCCTTCGATAGTGTTTAYATTCAAAAAGCAAACCAAACCCTCGCATGTCACACAAATCTKAATTGCATTTATGGCATTAAAAGGCCAATGAAAGATCCCTAAAAATCATTAAGTGAAGTAGACACTGCATCACATTACAGAGTCAACAGCAGTGATTTTTTTTCTTTTTTGGATGAAATAAATGTGTCATGTTTAAGGATATCAAGTGAAATATTCAATGGATTTTCTTTTATTACATACTCTTAATCTCTCTGTTTATTATTGAAGTGGTTAATAAGCAATTCCTAAAACAGATCCAGAAGGTGTCTTTAGCTGCCTGACTGTCAGCCCACACCATCAAAATACGTTTTCCACCAGGGTTTTGCAATCCTATCTTGATTTCACCTTAAACACTTTTTGGTACGATTATTTTTGTTCCCTGAACTTAGACATTAATTGCATAGATTCAGTTAAGATTTGTTTGCCGTCGATATAAACAGCTTTTACTGAGTACAAGATAGAGGAGCAGGAAGAATTTTACCTTCTGAAAACATTTTACRCCGATCAAACGAATGGACTGAGAAAACGTGGTGAAGAACCTGCCTTGAGTGCTGGCCGCTTGGCACGGGTTTCCCCGAGGCCTCGTGTCACTGTTTATTATTGTTCGGCAATAAACCCAAATTTATTTAAAGAAATAGCCCCATTATGTACTTCACTTTTGGGAGCTTTTTTTTTTTCCCCCTTCCCCACTGAACACTAGGAAATCCTTCAAAGCACCTTCTGGTGCAGTTTTTGGCATCTGGTGTTGAACCAAATATTTGATCTCCACCAACTAACTAGATTTACATGAATTTAAACCTTTCATATTAAGCAAGATTTTGCTTTCTTGTTCTCCTTTTAACATGGAAGGGCAGAGCTAACTAGCAGTGCCACTCCAAATAGTGCTTGGATGAAATAAATTCAACACTGCTTCTCCCAAAGAGCTTCTCCCAAAGAAGAAATTAAAATGATGCAAACGTGCCCGGGCTTGACACCGAGCTGAGCGAATTYGCAGTGAGCCGGTCCCCAGGCCAGGTTGCCGGCCACAGCAGAGGGTCCCTCGGGGYGTCCTGGCCCGGCCAGGAGATGCCACCAGTGAGGGGAGGGCAAGTGTGGTGAGCACGATGGTGGGGCAGATGCCTTCAAGTCAAGCCTGGATGCTAAAGGTGTCCCACTCCACACACCCATGTGCCTAGGGCTGGGTGCATTTCGCCTGCAGCGGCCGTGCTCRTCCCTTGATTTGATGCGAGCAAAAAAAGCGTGGTAGATTTTGCTGTTGTTTTTGTTGTTATTTCTTGGTTTTGAAGGCAAGTCATAGGAAACTGCTTGAATTGCTGGAGCCAGAGAGAGTCTCTGCACTGAGTGGGCGGACGCAGCAAAGCGCACGGGCCCGTCAGCGTTTAATTAGCCCCGGGGCGCGGGGACGCGGCGGGCACGGCCCCTCTGCTGCAGCACCAGCCGTGCATCACGGCCACCGCCTCCGCACTGACCCGCGCGCCGGGACTGCCTGCGCACGCGGCAGTTCTTGTCTGCACCGAGGCCTCTACCTTGCAAAAAATAAAGTGCAGAAAACTGGTTTCAGCTGCATCCCGTGGGAAGGGGCTTTGATCATACGGTGCCGGAGCATTATGCAGGGAAAGGGACAACTTAGGTAAAGAAATAGCTGCTTGTAATCRGCCGTCGACGTTGCCAGCGGTTATTAAGCAGCCTTCAGCTTTGAAGGAGCTTAATACTAAATACTAAAAGCACGCTGCCTCGCTCTCCCTTCCCACGCGCTGTTTTACAGCTACTGCCCCGATGTGCCTGTCAAGAGCTGTAGAGCTAAGCCGCGCCGAAACTGTGACTCCAAACTTGTAATATGGATTTAAYTCCCTGTGGCTTGTATTCCTAATTGCAATTTTGGTCAGAGAGTGTTATRCGAGAAGGGAATCCTGCAAGGGCTTTCTCTTAAGGTTGTCACAACTTAAAAAAATTTTTTATTTGTTTGTTTTGGGGTTTTTTCCCCCCGGAATGGGCAGCTGCAGGAGCGCGGCGGCGCGGCATCGCCGCAGCCCTAATTGCCTGGTGCTCTCTCGTGGCTGCGCGGGGAACTGCTCCGCTCCCTCCCAGGTGAAAACGGCTTCATTTRTTTTCCCAACGAGAAATGAAAGAAAAGGGCCGGCTGCCAACTGGAACTAACTGTGTGTAATCACAGACTCCCAAATAMGAGGATTTCTAAATGTTACCCATCCCCTTTGCGAGCGAGCACACGAGCTCTGCGCTACCACCGCTAGCGGTTCCTTGTCGGACTGGCACTGGGTAGCAAACTAAGGTTTTGTGACRCTCCTGGAGACCGGCAGCAAGCTCTGCTCAGTTAGCTAGTAGCTACTACAGCAACGTCGAATTCTACTTYTTCTCTTTTGTTGTTTTCAATCATGCCATGTGTAGAAAACATCACATCCTTCAGTGCTGGAACATCATACAGGAGCTAGACTTGAGCAGCGCAAAAAGGCGGTCTTGATTCATCGTGCTCCTATGATTTTGGCTGCAATAAATTCATTCCCCTGCTGCAGCGTACAATTTGAGGGTTTGCTGAATGCTGGCGCAGACTGAGGGAATCATCAAAGTAGAGATAATTGTGGGGCTTTTTGCTTCCGCTGTCATTGCTATACCCACTATTGTCTCACTGCTTGGGAAAGCACGGCCAAATACCTCACATAAGACATATAAAATATTAAAAAGTAAATTGTATTCCCTCCTCTAGTTCTTTTCCTTGCGGTAGGATTTACTCTCAGGCATGATTCTTTATAGTTTCCAGCAAGTTTTTGGTTTCTTCTCCTATTTCAGCATTCCTTTGTTCATCATTGTTTCTGAATAATGTTATACCGGATCTGGCCCCTTTCTGTTAGTCCCAGCGCTCTTGGCCCATTTGTTGCAGCCAGAAATCTAATGCAGCTTCTTCAGCAGGAGGAGTTTGCTGTTTATGGCCATYGCACGGGCCTGTGAAGCCATCAGCAAAGCCTCCTGCTCACCTCGGCGAGCGCCGACCAAAGGCGGAGCGGCCGCCTTGCCTTCTAGACGTTGTCCTGCAAGGCTCAACATTTCAGCTCTCCTAAAAATCACGTTGGACATTTCGGAAAAGACAACTGCTCCATCTGAGGAGAAATCTGAGCTCGCACATGTGTTTAAAGTTAAGCTAAGGTCTTCTTCCCAGAAACACGTTGTGACGTTCTTCTCCAGGCAAGTCTTTTCCAGTAAGATAGTGTCTCCTTGCCTGGTATTTTTGCTTAGTCTCGTTTTCTTTTATCTTCCCTGTCGAACTTAAATGTCGCCATTCACTGCTAGCAGATGTGGTTTGGGATTCCTACATTCTTTTATGCCTTTCTTTCAGGGCTTTCATCACAGCTTCTCTTTCAGCTAGGTGAATCAAAGGCCTTTCCATAGGCCGGTCAATGCGAGCTATACATGATGGCTTGTTTTATTTGGCAATCTTCTCCACTATGTGATTCATTGTCTGCAGGTGATTCATAGTTAGGAAATTACTTCTGAACCCTGCCAGTGCTTGTGGTTGATTAAAGTTCAGAAGTCCCTGTAGTCTGTTCACCAGTGCTTTTTTGTCAACTCAAATATTTGTGTGCAGTAAAGAACAGTAAAAAGTGGATGTGCTATTGACATGAGCAATTTACTTGAATGTTTGCATCTTTAGAAAGTTCTACCAAACTCTCTAGAACTGGCATGGAACTGTTTCACAATGTCTGACTAAATGAATCACGTTTTACAAATAAATATCTGTCAAATTGTTCAATTACTTGAGATCCAGTCATTAAGCAATAAAATAAAGCGGTAAATAGGAGACATCTGCTGCAAAGTGCTACAGAAACATAAGCATCTTTCTCAAGTTACCTTCTTTGCATTTCGGTATAATGATTCACCCAAATGTCTTAGCCACGGCAATCAAACATCAGCAAATTGTCCCCCCACAAAACAATAACGGCATAGCCTGGTACCTTGCCCAAAGCAAGGCCGGCGTAACGTCTCGGGGGGAGGCTACCTAAAARCAGACACGAGAGGACTGACCAACTGACACACTGCAACATTGCTAGGCRAGATCAGGTGGTTCAGAAAGCTGAAACCTTGAAAGAAAAATAATATTGGAAGTAATTCCTTATGATCTTGAACTCATTTTTTTAAAAAATGCAGATGTTCCCCTTCCTTTGAAAGATAATATTTCCYGTAAGGGCGCAGAGAACCCAACTTTTTCTCCAGAAGGTTGCTGTCCTTTGCGCTGGAMGTACTTGCAGGAAAAGCACCAAAACTCAGGGCCTAGATGCTTCAAGAGTTTAAATACTAAGTTTCCAGGGATTGCCTGGTCAAATCCATTCTGGTAGTATTGAAAAATCAAAGTCTGGTAACTCTTAGAAGGTGCTGTCACACCAAAACACGGATAATGGATCATTTCCCTTGGGCAAATCTCCATGTGACGAACGCCACTTTCCCCAGGCGGACGACGGGCATTTTCGCAGCATCAGTCTGCAGTGCTGACCTGCAGAAGGGTATTTCATTCGAATAGCTTTTGGAAATACACTCACACACCAGGAAATATAAAGAATTGTAACCTTTCTCCTGAAGCTCAGTCTCTGCTTCATCAAGTGACAGTTTGCAGAGCAGTGCTTGATTTATGTTTCTTCGAAAAAGAAATATTTTTAAAACTTACCTTGCTAGTTGTAGGATTTCCTGTGAAAGATACATTTTTTCTGGTCAAAAGAGTCCTACAATTCTGAAGAAATACTTCCAAACCGAAAAACTGGAATGACACCTGCATATTTTGCAGGTAATGGAGCACAGAAATAACATAAATGGAAAGAATACTCAAGTATCCAAATCTGCATTATCGCAGATGGATCAGTTTTCTGAGTAAAACATCGCAGCACCAGCAGCTCTATCTACAATTTGGCCTGAAGATTATTACGTTTTAAATTGGTATTACATATATTAAAGATTTCTCTGTATAATTTGAAATTCTTTTTTTAAGCAGAAACCATGCTACTTCTCCATGCTTTAGGTTGCAATGGTTTCTCTGCCCATACCTCCACTAACAAAGTAAAAATTGGGTGTTTTTTTTTTCTTTTGACAGAGGCAAAATTTCAAAAATCTATTTAGTCGTTTTATTTTATTTTATTTATTTTTTTTTTTTTTGCCACAGCTCTCACATGGCTGAGGATGTCCAGCGCTTGCTATGCTTATTTAGACAAATGTTTTTGCTGAGTTCAGTTTTATCTATGGGAATTTACTTGGGATAAGAATCGGTTAAAAAACATCCCACTGAATTTAACTGAGTATAATCGGCAGCAATTTACCAAGAACTTCGGGACATCATGAAATGTAAAACTGKATTAAAAGAAAAAAACCTCTAAAACGGGAGGTTAAGACCTTGATGTTACATCTCATCCAAGAAATTGCATCCAGTGCAATTCAAATAAGGACGTTCTACAACCAGGAGCCGAACGCTTGACGTGTAGCCACTCTTTAAACCTGCCTCAGAAGACGCAGAAATACTCTCACTCAGGTTAGAGTTTTCCAAAACTCATCAGCTCCTTTCTGCAGGCTGCCATTTGTGCTTTCAAGTCCTGCCGGTTTAGCAAAAACCCACGTTAGGATTGCCTGCTGAGACTGGCCCGCTCTGCTCCTCTTTTATAAAAAACGCCTGCAAACAACAACAATGAATTTGGCATTTTATTTATACATAGTACTCAACTTTGAATTCCAAGCTCATTTAGCCAAAGATATTTGGCTTGGTCACTTTTCTTCCTTGATAGCTCAGATAAATGTGTACTTAGCCTTTATACAACATGTGCTTTTTATTTGAGGCTATGTGAAACTATGTCATGATGCTAGGGAAAAAATATATCCTCCTACATCCCAGGAAAAAAGGATGACGGTCAATTTGAACTGGTATCCAACTTCTGTGGACAAATTTTGAAGTGTGGTGCAATCAGGAAGGGCATGAAACAGCAAAATAGCAGGCAGAGGCGTCTACCATTGTCCACTGACCCATGGAGTAAATCAGGAGTGAAGCCTTGTCAACAGGGCTCCAGCTCCTGGGCATCTCCACTTTCATGGCTGTTCCTTCCTAGTGAACTTCTCAAAAAACCTGAAAAAGCTTATTTTGAAAAATGAAAATAGAAACAAAGCCAGCAGACTTGGGCAAGATCAAGAGAGAAGAAGCGGATCATATATTGAATTGCTAAAATGAACMCCTCAGGCTTCTCTGAGCGCTCCCTAGGCTGAAGCCACTTCCATTCCTAAAGACGCACCAAGTTTGAGGGAGGASCCAGCATGCTCCTGCATCAAAGCTTTACTTCCACTCCTTGTTGGGTTTGGTTTTGTGATTWCGGAGCAAACTTCATGTCATGAAAACCTGGAGGTTTATGCCTCACTTGTGATGTTGTGTCCCTCTGTCCTGCCCAGCTTGGAAGTGTCAGGACCAGAGCACTAAATCACYGTGCCTCTGGCTGATACATGTACTTATCTTCATCCTATTCTTTATGGCTCAGACATCAAGAGAAGCCCGAACTCCACCTAGAGTAGAGTAACTTCCATGAGGAGCCACACCTCTGAGTAAGCCATTCCTCTGTTGCTGGACTATATCTTTTAAATTAATCTGAAAATGTCCAACACAGCAGAAGTATTTTAAAAACAAGACTCAAAAGACTAAATACACAYACTAATGAAATGCAAGATGAGTAGGTCTTTGCTTTTCTTCAGAACGGAAAAGCAGTGCTGCAGTAAAACACTAGTACTCCTTGTTGTGCCACAGGGACAAAATCGCAGCCTCATGATGCACGGGGGAGAAAGAGGAGGTAGAGAGGTGGCTTTCTGAGATAAAACTCCAAGATGGCACGTTGTACTCAATTATACAGAAGAAGAGGAGAATAAACCTATAYATACAGACAAATACTACTATTTGAGCTCCTTTCTCGAAAGCTTGGAGAGGCTCTTTCAAAACAACACCACTTCGGGATCATTTCGCTGCCCCAACTGTAAACAGGAGAAACATCCCGAATGTAAACAGTGTCCTGCTCTCCAAAAGCACGAGGAGAAATGAACAGGAACAACTCAGCAGAAGAAGGAATAAATCAACGACAGACTTTTATGAAACAAGGCATCTTGGTCCGTACACATATAGTTGCAAAACCAAAATCACTTATTAACTCCACCTGGATCAAGCAAACCCCTTGGAAAAGAGAGCCTAAAGAGATGKAGAACATGAAAGGAGCATCTAGAAACAGATGGGACATAATGCTCTCAATAAACCCTGACATAGACGGGAATCTTGCTTAGCAGCAGCTAAACTACCTCGTGCTGTGATCCCATCAAATTTCACAAGCTCAACAACATTGGATTGGTTCTGTAATGTGGACGAGAATTTGCAGGGGATAAATCTCACATGTTATTCAAAGCTGATGGACTGTGTGGTTCGGCAGCAGGGACCCTCTCTCCGGGTTCACGGAAAGCCGAGGCACCCGCGCAGCGCGTGGCTGGAGGCGGTGGCTTTTCAGGGAGATTTAAATGCAAGGATATATTCATTTGTCAGTGAATGGTTTATGGCTAATTAACTGATCTGCCTATTTCTGTTCCCCTGCTCCAAAATCTGACTGGACCAGAAATCCTTGTCCAAAACCTGCACATGGACCTCACTTTCAAATAAAAAAGATCCAAAACTCTGCTAATTTTTCATAGATATTRGTTGTGTTATGGACAGATCAACTGGTCCAAAAACACAATCAAACCAGTATGCTTGGCTCTGTACAAAAATAGTGGAGTTCTTCCTGCTTTGACAAATTTGCAATCAAAATAGGCAGACGTGAGCAGGAAATCAAAACGAAGGTCACCGGCAGAGCGCAGAAGAAAACCCCAGCGCCGGCACAGCCTGGCTCCTGCCCCGCTCACGCTGCCCGGCCACCCTCGCTCTGCTAAACTCTGCACCGAAGGATGTTTTTCGATCAAGCATATTGCCGTACTGATGAATGTGAGCATCCTCTGCGACGCAGGAGAAAAGCAGTCTTGACTGGAGATCCTTCGGCACGGTAGAAACCCCAAACAACGCCCCCGGCGCGGCGGGGTGGCCYGGCACCGCGGCCAGCTCCAAAACCACCCAACAGTCAGCTAATGAGTAACCTCGGGGAAAGATCACACGCGATGGCCCCGGCCACCACACGTGGAGACCGCCTCCAGGCGCCGGGGGCAAGGAGCTGCTGGTGTCCGAGGTTTYGGGAAAGCTTTGGTCCACCTAAAGCTCTGCTGGGGCTCATCTCCCTGCCACGTCTGTGCGTCCGCGTGGAGCTCACGTTTGCTGCGAGAAACTTGCTTGTAGAGCTGGAGGGGGGGGGGGATGATTTTTTCATTTTAATTTTTAATTCCTTGTGATAGGGTTTTGTAACATGTAACTGCAAGAGGGCTTTTGTGCAAGCGCTTTCCACAACATGCCAACAACTATTCGCAGGCACCAGTATGTGAAACTACCCTGGGATTTTAAAGCTTTTAACAAGACCTCGTCTAGACTGGTATTTAGTGGCAATACAATTAAATCATACTGGGGGGAAAAAAAAAAAGGAGATGAAATTCTTTTAATTACCTCTCGAAGCCCCTTCTCCCCTGTGGCGGTCGGAGCTCGATCTAATTCAAAGCAGCGTGGGTCAGGTGCGACTTCACCGACATTGCAGGGAGAAAGGGCTGGAGCGGTCACAACGTCCACGTACGAAACCAGCCGAAGCTTTACCTCTAATATCTCCATATATGTATACACACACACAYATATATATACATATATATGTATAGGTGTATATATATATAAAAGACCGGCAATGCAGCAGCCCCCCCGGGGGCTCCGGCGTGTGCTGCAGCGCTGGGCCGGGACGCGGCACCGGCCGGCGCTGCTCTCCTAGATAATTCAACCTTCATCTGTCGCTTCCTCGCAGCTCCAGATTTTAAAACCATCCATTTTTCTTTCTTTTCATTTTTTTCCCCCTGTTGCGTTAGGATCCGTTCCAACTTCCAATCCTCAATTTAGATTACATGCTCAGAAACTAGCTCCAAACATTTACGGCGTTTGAAGGTCACGGCGCTATTGATTGATTTCCAGTTATAATGTATGTTGTCCTAACATGAGTTAAAAACATTCTGGGCTCAATCCAAAAACGCTGGGATCAAAGCAGCTGGACTTGTTGCTTTCATGTTTGGCACATGAAGGGGCTGGCAGTCACCAATGTGGTCTTGGCTGCGCTGGGGTTGTTTTCGTTCTCTGATGTGAAACAGTTGGGAATCACAGACCCTCCAACAGCTAGAGTGGACTAAATAAAAATTGGCTTAATACCCTGCCAAGCATTTCAAAGTGCCAGTCTCCACAGTTTTTCACAACTTACTGGCCATGGCATGTTTTTCTTTTCATTTCTCTTTTCTCTCTCTCTCTCTTTTTTAAAAGAATTTTCTATAACAGTGGACTTTCTAAGCCGACCATTTGAAATAGGTAAACTCTTCATCTCATCAGACTCAATTTATCATCTTTGATCTGACTTCACTCATTCCTTTGGCTGCTCCATTTGATTTTTTTTTTAATTTTTGAAAAATAATTTATAAAAACATTTTTCCTATCTAACTTATCGCATAAGAAAATAAACAAGGGCCCATTTCTTGGCCAGCCCGGCTTAAAGATATCCCAGCACTGCATCTGCACATCAGCTTTTCACTTTCCAATTCTCTTTAAACAGATTATTCCTCCAGTTTTTTATTAGCCTCCCTAAAAGTCTTCTATTTATATTTGCTGTTTACGAAGCAGCGTCCCGAGGCCATCGGGCACCGCGCTGCACATCACAGGCACGAGGCAGCGAGCTCGCGAGACGTGCAGCGGGGAGGAGAAGGGAAATGTTTCGCAGATGGGGGCTGCTGCGCAGATGGCAGCGGGGGCACCGCGCTCGGGGGCAGAAAGAAGCGGGGATTCGGGGCACGGCCCAAGCGGCGCCGCGGCAGAGGCGGGTGCTCAGCCCCGGCGCTGGGCGCCCAGAATTAAGAAATAAAGAAAGAAACGAGTCCACCGCTGAGAAAACCGACGTTAACCGGTGTTTACCATTAACGTGCATGCTCCAGACGTTAAAAAAAAACAGATTAGTCTATAGTAAAACGAATGTGTGCTTGGCTCGCTAAGCCATTTTAGGACTTTTTTTTGTGTTCAGGTGAAACCTTATCAATTGGTGCTGTGTGTGGCTATATTTATACAGTTTGCTTTTCATAYTGCCATTAGAAAACCCCGCGCACATTCTTTCCACGTAAAATAATTTCGTAAAATGACTTAGTCCAACAGTTACACCTAGTCAGAGTATCAAAGTTTTTTTTTTTTTTTAATATTTTGATTATAAGTGAGTAAATGAGCATATGTGCAATTATATTTTGGGTGCAATAGCTTTAGCCACCACATTTTGGCATTTTATTTTATTAGCTAAAAGCTCACATATGGTTTCCATGTTTCCAATCTGGCTTTAAGGATGCAATGGTTGAATTAAGCAACGTTTCTCCTCACTCCAATTCCCTTAGATATACTTAAAAAGTCTATTCAGATTATAAAAAAAGTAAATTAAGGTTTATAATAGTCAGAAGGTGGCCCATGGTAGTGACTAATACAGCACTATCATCTCGTGAGTGCCCTCCCACCCTGCAGAAACTGTTAAAAGCCCCATTACGTGGTATAAAATATGAAATCTCTGCCGCGACCCTGTGGGCAGTCACATCCGAATGCCAAAATATTTCGGTCCTGAAAGACGACGCTGTTTTATCAGTGCCACCAGTAGCTGCTCCCCGTCCCCGTCCCTACACTGAGGCCCTGGAGCGTCCAACCGCTCCGCATCCTGCAGCCCTGGGAAATCGCCGCTGCCTGCCGCAGCCCGGGCTCCCCGCGGGCACCGGCCGGGCTCGAGGCCGAGCAGCTCACCACGACCTCCCGCACGGAGGTGCTCAGATCCCTGCGTGGTCTCCAAAAATACAGGTAGCAGAACAAGTTGTAACAATTCCCCCCCTTTTTTTTTTGGAAAAAGGAATGACAATAGTTTAGGATGAGACTACTGCCTGATGTGTCCCACAAAACAGGTTTCTGCCTTTAATGGGATAAAAACCCGTATCCCTCTTTTCTGTGCTACCAACCCACCACTAACCAAACTCTCACGGTCCSTTTTCTGGGCTTCCTAATTCCCTCTGGTCCATATACTGCTGTCGACGTGGGCAACAAGCGGGCCCCACCGCTGCCCGCCCTCCGCTTGCTACTGAGAGCGAGTAGGACACCGGGGCTGTCTGCGGACACAGCAAAAACGGCTAGGCAGGTAGCGAGCRCCAGCTTCCCCCAGCTATCGTTGCAGAGGGGGAAACCAGGGCTCCTCTTGCAGTAYCTGCACTGTATAAACTTTCGATTGACCAGTAAGTATCTGGCTGGGTGAAGACCAAAGGAGCAGAAATACAGGCTTGCGTCAACAGAATCTYTAAGCTTGCAATTAAATGCATCTTAATTCAGCAACACATGCACGTTTGAACTCGGATCGTATATTTAGGTACATTTAAGTATGGGATTCAACAGTTTGCTGAGTTGGGTCCTTACGTTACTGGGTCATTGGCTGCTAGTCTTGGCTCTTATTTCAGCTAAATGTAGATGGGAAAAGGTTTCCACACTGGGATGAAGCCAGGATCTTTAAGAGTTTTTCTCTTTTTTTTTCCCCTCTCTCCCAACATAACAAGATTGATGCTTGACAACTGTTTCTATCTTGCTAATAGCCTAGAATTTAGGCCTTTGGGTGTGGAAAATCCAAGATCAAATCTCTGCTTGGATGCATTCAGTGTCAGGTCGTAATCCCAGCTCTACCACATCTGAGCTATTCTGACCACTAAGCTATTTAAAGCAGCMGCGTTCTCATGATTTGGGTATATTATGGACCTACAAAGCCTAGTTAGTGGAAGGTATGGTCTAATTTAATCTGATCCCTCRCAGAGCTTTGGTGATAACAAACAAAGATTTTCTAAAATCTTATTTTAGTGAAACATTTCTAACCAATTCTAAACTTTCAAGTGATATTTTAAAAGATGGCCACCTTTTTTTCCTTTAAGTTCCTCAGAAATTCCCATAGCTTCGCCTAGAGTATGGAGAAGAAGGTAAGCTCAGCTCTTCTGGAAATGAGCTTTTATATATCATGTTTGCAAATCAGAATTACTGTCTGCAATCACTTTTGAAAATGTAGACCTTGGAAATCTCTCCTTCTTAGTACCAGTGAAATGAAATAGTAAAAACATTGAGAGCCTGGAGAACAAGTGAATATTGTGTTGCAAATTCCACACAGTAACTGGAATGGGCCACATGGACATGCAATCTGTAAGATCAAGAGATGCTTCAACCCTTCTGCTGACACTTGAGAAAACCATTACAAGGCTTAAGGAGGAAAACAAGTAATGGAAACATCCGCTTGAAAGGAACGTTTCCAATCACTGGTACTCCATTCATTATATGCCTGAGTGGTTCCAGACAACAGAGCGCGATGCATTGTTGCGATGCCAAGAGCAGGAGAGGCAATACGGATGTTGTGCTGAGCCTCGCTYGTGGCGATCCAAATGTTTCCGTGCCTTCCCCGCTTTGCCCAGCCGTGGTAGTCGCCGAGGAAGTCGGTGCCGCTGCCTCGCTCGTGGTCGAGCTGGGAGCATCGCGGTCAGTCCTGGGTTGGGTGGGAGAGCTGGCACGGCCCGCCAGCACAGACCTGTGGCTGTCCGCACAGCCCTGACCACGAAATAAGGCATTTGGTCAAGAAAAGGCAGACGCTGGGCAAGATTTCTGCCAGATGCACTGTCAAACTAAAGGGTGGAAGTGTTTGTATTTGCCYATGACATAGAGGGGAAGGCAAACTGGGGGTGAGGTAGGAGCACACTGGTCATTCAATTAACTACACCCCAAAGTCTCTTATTTAGAAAACCCTGTGGCTGAAGTTATCCCAGACAGGCTGTGATGCTCTGTTAAAATTTGGACAGTATTATCTGATATTTGCTCTGCAAGCCAGAGTTCTGCTGTTTCCCAGCACTACTGGAGTGGGTCAGCTGCCTGCATTACAGCATGGACTGCCAGCACAGCAGATAGTTCTAGTTGTCACCATATGCTATAGGTAGGTACCTCAAGAGCACTTTCAAAAACTTACCGTCAAGGTCCAATAATTTTGGCCTGTTTCAGAAAGCGAAGAAGCAGTTCTTGTACAGGGCTTCCAGTTTGTGCAACATCTAACGGAGAGGAGGGTGTACTGTTTCTAACTAGTACCCAGGGACTTCTGTTCAAACTAAACACTGCCTCACCAGGTAAGGCAATATTCCTTGCATCGAGTTCAACAGCCCGACGGATCGTAAGCGGGAGCAGGATGGCGCCTGCCCCAGCCCCGTGTGAAGCCCACTGAGGTCAGCCAGAGCCATTGACTTGAGTTCCACTCAGCTTCTGTTTTGATCAAGCCAGAATGGGTTAAGAACGGGGTATGTGTGGCGAAATTGTGCAACTTGTTTTGGCACTACATATATTCTAAACTAATGATCTTGGCTGAGATTGGCTTTTTTTTGATCTTTCCTTTCTGGCCTCCTGTAACTTGAGCTTACCCAAAAATTTATGGAAAGAATACACATCCGCTTTATGCCAATCGGTGAAGTT
Source organism: Rhea americana (assembly GCF_003343005.1). Taxonomy (NCBI): domain Eukaryota; kingdom Metazoa; phylum Chordata; class Aves; order Rheiformes; family Rheidae; genus Rhea; species Rhea americana. The sequence goes on from NW_028186934.1 coordinate 2,276,694, forward strand.
TAGTTTTTGCAAAGCCTATTTTTGTCATGCTATTTTCTTGGTGCAGTTTTCTGGATCTCTTAAAATATAAACAAACATCCATACATCTGGGACCAGACTGTCAAGGGGAGCTCAGGGCCAGCTTTTTGCCTTTTTTTTTCCTGAGTGCTCAGCACCCACAATTGGGGCCAGATTTTGAAGCCAGTTTAGCTAAACAGGGGTGAGGTTTCCACAGAAACATCCAGAGATAGAGACTCCCATCGTGACAAACACGCACAGATTCATCGTTTAACTCATCCTCCCATCCAAGGATAATAAAGTGACAAAATAAGAGCACAATAAAATATCAGCTACTGATAACAACAGCACCAAACCTACGACGAGCGTGTAAACAGCTGGRAGGAATGCTGGCGGCGGCCGGCGATTGCTCAAGGCTGCAGTGAAGACCTGAGTGTTTGCTTATGTTCGCGCTGGCAAGATATGGCCATATCAAGATGCTATTCAGCGTTTGAGCAAGAAGTATCATTGCTGACATGCCACTGATTCCTTGAAACATAAGAAAGCCATTGGGAAGTGAGATATGTAGCTGGTTACTGCTCTTCCTTGCCGATTTACTGGCCCTCAKCCTGATTTATGAAGTGTCGCTCGGGACAGGATGTTGCCAGTTCAGGCTGTATATAGTATGTCAGCGGCAGAATTTACAGATGACCTAAGTCCTGCAGGGAAATGGCTCTGCACTGGACGGAAGATGGTCAGAGCAGGTGTTTTCCATCTCCAGCTTCCATGGCGAATCGAGTCTCCCAGCCTGAGGACTGCCAAGGGCACGGCTGAGTGCCTGGGACAGGCAGTGGGGCGGGCGAAGCAGGGGAGTCCTGCCCCCAAGCATGCGAACGGTCCGATGAATTCCTTTCCGCTGTGATCTCGCCTGCTTCGCGCTGCCTTCCCACAAACCCTCAAGCGACCCGATTTCACAGCAAAGGAATTCCGCAGGCGCACGCGGAAGGGTCGCCGGCACCGGCTCGCGCGCGCGCACACGTCGGGGGCAAAGGGGCCGTGTGCCGGACGGGACACGCGCTCCGCTCCCCGGCGTCCGGCCAGCCTCCGAGTACCGAGCACAGAACCAGCGGAAAGTCACGCCAGAAAACTGCGTCGTGAAATCAGAGAGAAAAATGTAATGTTATGGGATAAAAATTACGTCGATCGTATGCCTCGTAGGAAATCATATGGCATGTTAGGCACAGCATTCGCTGCGGGGGACTGCTTTACCCGCCGTGCCTKTCTTTAAGATGTTTTTTCCCAGCATTTACAAAAGAGAGTCACTTACTTGCTCACTGTTTATAACACACTGCAACTTTAAATTCCCCCCTCCCCAGTGCAAACATACCTCGCAGACAGGCAGCAGCACAGCTAAGATCCTTAAGAGGAGGTCAAGAGAAAAGCCAATTACCAGGGGAATCTCGCTCACTCCTTAATACATTTTTATTACTACCTGTGCACACAGTATCCTCTCAAAGGTTAAATGAATAAATATGCCTCATTTGAGCAAACATTTATAGTGCTCTTTGAACATGGGGGAAGAATAGTTTCAACTTAAAAATGATACTAGCACCATGTTTACATTTTTTTTCCCAAGCTGCAGTTAAAATGAAAATATCCAGACAGACATTCAGCATGAGGCTTGGGAAAGCATGTTTCTTTTGGCGAGTTCTCCTACAAAATTTCACCTAAAAATGAAATACAAAAGATTGGGGTTGAGGGGAAAATACAAAAGAAAGATTTGTTTGTAGACGAATTACTCTGTGCAAATCCATCCAAAAACATCAATGCAATTGTTCATTAATAATAGACTTGGAAGATACTTAGAAATGTTTCTCTTACTTTGAACTTTCTGAAGGCAAACAGAGTCCTCAAACGAGCAATGTACTTGTGCATATACTTAACTTGCAGCAAACTGGTGTCCTTCCCTCCCTCCATCACCACCCAAAGCTCAGCAGATAGGGCGCTGGCTCAGGAAACGGGGGTTCAACCCCCAGTGCCTGGTCAGCCCCCGGGTGAGCAATGGGGGCCCTCTTCTTCACCTCTTGTCCATCTGGTGTATTGAGGTTTTCCACTCCCTAGCTCAGGGATCATCTCTTATTTTTCCTTACACCGTGCTTAACGCGACGGAGCCAGGAGCTGGCCCTCTAGACACTATCTCAGTAGCGTTAATAACACCGATTTCCACAGGCCTCCTCACACACTGGAAGCTAAGCGGTGCTTATGGGCTTTCCTGGCTGGGGACTAGAGAGAGGGTAATTACCCCGCGTAAGGACCCCGGCCTACAAAGTTGTGAGAAACTTCAAATCCCAGTGATTTTGCTGGCACTTCAGGGCACTCAGCACCTTCCAAGATTAATTCCTCAAACRGGGAGAGGTCCAGAAACACATATATTAGAGCACTTTACATCTTCAGCTGCAGTAGGGCTCTTTCTGGTGACTTTGACAAAGGACAGATTATATATTGCGCCGTACCATAAACTTCAGCAATCTAAGAACTCAGAAAATACTCTGTTCTATTACTCTCCYTGCTTTGACATGAAATATTAAACACCGCTTACCAAAGTAACATTATTGAACACAGATGTCCACTATCACGTTCAAATTGTTCAAGTCAATCTAGGTTTATGTATTTTCTTTACTTAAGTGTTCGTATAAACCAAAGTGTGCCCTGACAGTAATGATTTCACAATATACTATATTCAATTAAGGAGACAAATATGCATTTACATTTTTACTGAACTTGTTTCACACACACACAAGCTCCAGCTCCAATGTCTTTTTGGCATTTGGATGAAAATAAAGGAATAGAAAGGGTGCCACCTACTGAGCCACTTGGACATTTTTGTAGGCCAAGAAATCATGGAAATCACCAATAGCTTGTCCCAGTTAAAAATAAACAAATGTTAAAGTTCTATTTATAAGCCTGCAGGAAGACAGACATAAAGTGTCTTCCTTAGGTGGAACCATTCGGTGACTAGAGCACCTACCTTGGGTGTGGGAGAACCTAGGTTCGGCTCCCTCTTGTATCTGAGTAGGTCTGAATTCACCCACTTCTCAGAAAAACCCAAGTAAATTGAACCAGTCTCCGTCATCACATGTGTGCAAATATCTTTTGTAAGCAATGAATATGACGCTGAACAAATGAGAACCTGGRAGTGTTGCAGCACCAGTGCAAAACGTTGCTGGGGACCCATGCCATTTAGCAATCTATCACTAATTGGAAATGTGTGCTCTTAAATAGCTAGCATCCATCTGTATCAAACTGAGGAGACTTAAGCATCAAGCTATATTTAAGAACCTACAGAAAATGTGCATCAGGCCTAAAGATCCTATCTGCAGTGTACTGAAAGGCTCAAGAATGACTATTGGTTCTTAGTACATTTTTTAAAATTCATCTTCCTTTTTGAAATCTAACAAGTTCCATTCCTATCTTCAAAATCTGGCAGGGTGAGGCACGTACTTTGGAAATGTGCTAGTTTCCTCCATTGGAGAGGATAAACTATCAAAGCACACATAAATGTTGCTTTGGTATCAGACACAGAATCTGTCATTTGCAGGCTTTCTTTAGTTGTAAACGTATGCAACTTGGCCATCCTTGACTTTCACAAGGGGAAATCTGCCTTTTACATCAAGACCACTGTACATACACCTATGAGCAGGAGGTTCATATCTCTGATAAACTCTGACTTTGCATGTGGTCTGAGTTGAATCTGGTGATGAACTGAGACCTTCAGAGGGACGGGACAAGTCCAGGAAAGTCCTCRCTGGCTGGCCATCTACATACATCTCTCGTGTTCCCTCTCGCAGTCTCTACACCAAGAAGATTCAGATGTATTGCAAATGGTTTGCTGCTTGATTTTCTTCCACAAAAGATAAATCATTTCTGTTGATTTTCTTTGAAATTATATAGAAGCTTCTCCTAAACAGTCAGCTATATTCATGACTGATAGAYCCCTAACTTACTGGATTCTTCCTAGAGGTATACAGAGCAGGAGGATGTCAGGTACRCCCTGTTTCAGAGATCAAGTATGAAAAGCAGAAGTCAGAGATTTGCATCTCTTATGAACCTGGTCCACTTTGGGACTGAAAGAGGGTTGACAGAAAGTCAGAATCACAAGGACTGACAAACATATCAAGAATAGTTAAGATTGCTCATATTACCACAAGGAGGAATTGGAAAAGTAGACTATTTTTCACTCATGGGCCAGCTTCTAAAGCCAGTTCTTAAAGGATACCAAACGTGTTGCCAACAGGCTCCACTTGCCCCTCCCTGCTGAGCACAACCTTAGCTCCATGGAGCCATCACCAGACTTGCAGGTATCCCTTCATCTTGGTCTTCACAGATTCAGACTGACCGGAGGTTTTCGCAAGTATCATGTGCGTTTAATGTTTGCCAAAATTTCTTTTCTTGCACTGGGGCTGGTGTAGCAATAACATACTTGGGAAAATAATTGTGAAATATTAACAAGTCCTTATTGTTAACAGGTGTTTCTGGCAGAGACTCCTTTAGGGCAACTTGGACAACACGCTAGAGTTTAGTTGGTAATGGCATTTTTCCCAGAGGGCCCTTCAAAGTCTCTTGTGTGGTGCCTTGTATTCCTGGCAGCAGAGTCAGGAAGAAACCCAGTTTTCAACATCCTCTTTCATGGCGACTCAAAATAAAACACTCATTTATCGGCTGTAATGTTTTTCACCTCTCACATGACTTGGCGCACGCKTATCATGTGATAGCTTTCGAGCGGGGCGCTGAAGTACCGTTTACGCATTCAAGCCAACACGAGCTGTGGACTGGTGCCTCTTTCAGTTCCCGAAGCATTTGGGGACAGCTTTCCGCAAGTGGCAGAAAAACACTCACTGAAATACGCATTAAAGCATATTTTTAGTGCTGCAGTGCTTAGGTGATATCATTCTTTCCCAAAGCTTTAAAAATCTTTGGRGATTTTCCCATGGGAGGTAGCACTGGCTACTAGACAGGACTCTGGTCTGGTAGTGCGGAGGTCTGGGCTCTGGAGAGGAACACTTAATTTGCATCAACTCTGCACCTCAGATTTTCCTCCTGGGAAACAAGCACTGGCACCTCCCCTRCTCAGCAGAGTCTCTGCGATTTATGCTGGAAGGGGATGTAAAACCCCTCCTGAGTTTTTGGAGCTAGAAATCAGAAATGAAAATTTACTGTAAATTCATCATGACAACATACTTAACTTTTTAGTGCAATGCTGGATTTAAAGGGCTGGAAGCCCGGCACAGTGCCCTGCCCCTGCCTCATGCTATTCCGCTGTTCCCTAATAGATGGCACGCTATCAAACCAGTAACACTTGACTCTCAAACTAAAGTYTGCAAAGCTTTCGAAGGGAATAAAAAAGCCAGTTGCCACCCCACATCAGAAGGGCTTTGCAAAATAAACAAATAAATAAAACAACCCCTGCCAACACTCTTTACAAAGAGGTAAAGATCTTCCAGGCATTTTRCTTTAACTTTTTAAATAAAATACCTTGGGGAAAAGATTCCCGTAACTTTCTAAAGGAAGTACCTTGGGGAAAGGATTCCCTTTGCACCACGGTGGAGACTTTGCTGCAACAACAGCAACACACTGCAAACTGGCTTCTTTCAACACATTCTTGAGTTTGTATTTTAAGTCGTTTTGCCACACTGGCAGCCAAAAATAACTTTTTTCTGATCAACTTCACCAGTTCTTGTAAAAATTTAACATGCTACACGTGACTGCAAACAGTCCCCAAAGCCCTTCAAGGTGCCTGTTCAGGCTCCTTGCTTCGGAGCGGGGTGGCGGGCGGGCAGAGAAGGGTGCAGAAGAGGAGGACGGCTACTGCAGCCCTCCCGTCCCTCGCTGCCCAAGAACACCTCCTGSATTTAATGTGAGGCTTTTTTGCTTGCTGTTCTGTACTTCATATATGCCCTAAGGTTAAAGTAATAATTAAGAGCAGCCTTCTTTACTTATGTACCTAGCAGTGCACGGCCAAGATCCACAACGGCTACCACAACATAAACGTCAAACAGCAGAGTAAAAAAAAGCAAATCGACAAGCAGAAATTACCCCCACAGCCTCTGCTCACACTGATCTTATTTTTTGTTGATGACATACAGAAAGGAATCTAAGTGCATATCTTAGAGGACATATAAATCATTTTAAACTGGATTTCTAGTTGAAAAAACTCCAGCTGCGAAAACCAGAGAATTTTCATTAAGTCACTTTGTAAGTAATTTATAGCACTCTAAGACTTACAAAATAACAAAGAAATGACAGGCCAATTCCTTGTTAATTAGAACTAGAACAACAGGACAGAATCAGTGGGAACAGTGGAGCATTTCCATCCCAAATATGGCTCCACTTAACCAGGAAATGTGTGCTCAGTTAACTCTGGTATTCCCACGCTAGAAAACCTATACACAGTTTTCAAAGCAAGGCTTAGAAACAAGAMAAATCTGGACGGTTCACAAGAGTTTTTCTTCGTGTTTTGGGGTGAACTGAGAYGGAATTTCATGTAAAAGAAAATACTGATGCAAGGAGGTGAGGGTTTATAGAAACTTCTGCAAGTTTCACATTAATTTTGGTAGTTCGGTTCAAGTAGTGAGGTTGTGCGAACACAGCTGGATCTCCATTGCTGTAGACAACCACGATGGTCTTGTGACAGAACCACCATATTGTTCTGGTTGTACAATATCTACCCACAGGGACCATGGTCCATGACCGATGCTGTTAGGTTGTACTTTATTATATTAATTAATCAATCGAGGTGTGACCTCTGCACAGCAGCAGGACTAACTCTTGGATCTCTTACACCAAGAAATCACAGTCCTTAAAATAAATTAATTTAATTCTCATCAGGTCCTTGGAGTCACTAGAGGGAGACACGAACATGCCTTAAACCAAGACATTACATCTGGATTGGAGAATACATCCAGTAGATGATAGCATGAAGCACTTGAAAAATTAACTGTAATATCTACACCACATGCAGCTTCTCAAGATGTTCTGCTGTCATCAGTTGTCTAAAAGATAAAGATTTATTGGTCTATTACTGAAAAGGAAGCCACTGCCAAATGGCACGAACAATTAGATTATTAGTTGCTGACATCCTTATTCATATATATAACAACACAATTAAGTTGCTTGCTTTTTTTTTTTTTTTTTAACTATAGTGCTTGAAGGAATAACAAAGCAGCATCTTATCACATAGAACTTTTAAGGAAGTCATTTTTAAACTATACAAGGGTTTTGGACAGTTCTTTTTTACAGAATATTGTATTAATGTTCTGCAAAGTTTTAGTGCTGACCAAAATGAAAGATTTACCAGTATCGGCTGCAAATCGGTTTAACAYTGTCTCGAGATGCCCAAGGGACCATACCTTAGAGTAGCGTTTCATGAACACAGTAACAAGACCACTCTTATTCCAGGGGTAATATCTACGAAAGGCAGACACAAACATTTCAAATGCTGCAAACTGTTTTTTTTTTCCAAAGAATTAAGATGTAGACCAATGTTAAGCCTCTACAGGTTGAGAATATTAATATATTGCACCTAMCTTTTGATCAACTCTTAACTGCAATATTTGGAACCGGAAGGTTAATGTGGTAATGTAAACTGTTTCTTTAAATGGTTAAATACTACTTCTAATAACAAAATTGTTGGGCAAATTGCAAGAATTAGAGGACTATCTGTATAATATATGGTAAGGACAAACCAAACAAACTGAACAACATTTTTCTTTGTCTAAAACTATATGAAAAACGAAGTAAACCACATACGAGTAAATCCTGCACTACTACAAAGCTAAAATAAAGAACTGTTTGCTCTGAAATTTAAAAATAAATCCAAACCTGTAAAGCTGTTCTCCTAGAATCTAGTTAACCATATATGTCTACATTCTTTTTTTTTTTTWATCTGACAGCTTGATATACTGTCCCCTCTTTGTTACACATTTTCAATTCAATTTAGCATGCTACTTCCAATTAAACACCACACACTTATTGCATTACTTGGCATTAAACAGGCACATGTGTTCCCTTAGTTCCTGCCAGGGCGAGAAGACAATACCCTCAAGGTGAACAAGACTATTTGTATGGCAAGTATTAGGCTCTGGGAAGTGTCCAAGAAGTCTGATGGAAGCCTGCAGGTGTGCGGTTTCAAATGCCTTCAAAGTACCTAATGCCCAAGTCTTCCAGAAATGTTACACTTCATAACCATCGTCTTCCAACAAGATTTATGCAGTGTTTTGAATACTTGTAATACTCTGGAGTCTGTGTGCCAGAAACCTCTCCTCGCTGGAGAAGCTGCTCTGGTCAGTGCTCAGGGATCTTTATATATAACCATTTATATTGGCCACATCGCTATTATTTATTATATATAAACTACTAAAAGCAGGTGTGATTTCTGTGTGTTTGCTCTGAATATAAATTAGTTCAACAGAGTAAAATTTAATCCATAACATAAGCCTATTGTGTTAAGATTATCAAAAAGGAGAAAACAAGAGTAAGTTTTAATTACATGTTTATAAAAAATTGACTTCCTTTCACTATTACACGTGTACAACAGAAAGTACAATACAGCTTTGAGATACACTCCTCCCCATATCCTTTGAACAAGGGTTATAAATTCACTAAGACACACTATTGCTATGCAAATGCTTATTAAAAATGATTAAAGAAGCAGAATAAACAATTTATGTGCTACCAGTCTGAAGTGCTTTGTTTACCTCTGGAAATTGCTTTACTGTGCTAGAATTTAAAGCTTTGACCCTGCAAAAGATTGACCGGGCACAACCGTCGCTCACGCGGGGAGCTGCTGCAGTCAGCTGCAGGTCACCGTCCGTGCATGAAACCTCTTCCACGGTCTGGGGTCTGAAAGGGTTTCCGGCCTAGCTGTAAAAAAAATTTACACGAGGGTGGGAGGATCGAGGTTTCCTGGTGCACCAATTCCCTCCAGAACTCTTCCTGAGCTTTTCTCTGCTCTGATAAAAAACTAAGCTCTAACAGCAACGCCGTTATTTGTCATCGTTAGATCAACAGTATGAAGCCACCACGGCTCCAAAATGTGTCTCTGGCTCCTCTGGAAAGGACACAAAGGTATAATTTCCATGTTTGTCCCCTTGGCAACTTCTGATACTGTGATGGTTATTACTTACACAAACAGAAAGCTGCAGCCAATCAAAATAATATGGTTGGCAAGAAATCTGGGCAAACTTTAATAGCAATGGTTCTTCAACATAAAAAGGATAAAAGCAGAATAATAATTTTTGGCAGCAGAAGCAGGGAATTTTTAAAATTCTGATTGTTTTCCTATGAGGATAGCATTATAAATACTGAAGTCTAACTTAAAACATGTTGTTCTGGTTTCATGAATTCACATTGAATAAAATTCCACTGGATCCTCTGAGTTACACTCATTTCCATTCTTCTTAAACTGAAGTTATCTGGAATATACAGCAAGGTAAGACAGTGGAATTTGGCACAGATTGTATATTCTAAATAATTTAAATATTCTTCTGAAAGAAGCTCTGTGTGTGTGCAAGTGTGTTATACCGGAATACAAAAAGTGCTCTTTTCAAGGAGGCTTAATTAATTTTGGTCTTTTGGGAAACAGATAGCCAAGAAGGGCATCCACCAAGTGGAAGATGCACATAAATTTAAATACAACATTCACTGAAGTTTTCACTTTCATTTTCAACAAGCTTTGGTGTTATATGTGGCCCTGACAGTCTTTGACTAGGAGCTCATGAACCAAACAGAGTAATAAAACTCACTTGTCACAAAATGAGTCTAAGGAAAATTCCATGCAGTCTAATAAAGGATATTTTGTAGGAACACAGTCATGTAAATTATTTGATCTGCAAAAGAAGCAGCATCAGAAGATATTAATGCTATTATAAGCCAGTAAACTTTCTTTATTAATAGATAATGATGTAACATTTGGCTCTTCATCTAGAAAACGACATCAAATGACCGCTCTCCACGCCTTCAATTATGAAAAAGTGAAAATCTGAAGATCTACGGATCCAAAAAAAAGACATAAAAGTCTTCTTTTAATGTTTTGTAGTATTTAGTTTTGATTTTTACCTTTTTATGATTTATTCTATGTTTTGGAACAGAAAGTTATACTGAGCTCCAGATCAGAATGATGTGTTTAACAGCACTGAAGTGAACTTTTTTTCCCAAGGCAAATAACGTAAGAAACTACGAAGTATTTTGAAGGAGGAATTAGTMAAAAAGATTATTGCATGTAAATAGTTTTGTAGGAATTAGCATTTTCTAATTTTAAAAAATTGTTTGCTGAAATATTTCCCAGGCAGATCGGGTCTTTAATTCATTGGCACAAACTTGATAGCAGTCACTTGTAATACATGTTTCATCATGCATCTAGAACTGAGAAATTCTTTAAAAATACTTAATACAAAATATGTTATTTCCTTTATAGTACATATTTACAATTCTAATATTAAGGCACTGCAGAAAATGTAAACAAGTATACACAGGTGAAAAGAATATGGCTTCAGGTGTAAAGAATATGGCATCAGAAAGGACTCTCGATCAGCTGCTCTAATCCCATTTCAGTACACCTAGATAAGAAAACCAGGCTATTTTGTACACTGCTGCCAAAGAGCAAGATGTTCTTGCTCTTTATGCATTAGCGGCTGTGTAAATGTACCAGATGCTGGGCCCACTGACATCAGGCGTCTCTCCCTAAGCTAACATTTCGGATGTGCTGGGATGAGTAGAGCAGAGGATCACCAAGACTATCAGCGGCTGGAGGACACGTTGTTCAGGAGGGGCTGAGAGAGCAGGGGCTGTTCAGTCTGAAGAAGACAAGGCTAAGGAGAGGTATTGTTGCTGTCTTCAATTACTCCATGGTGACTGAACACAAGATGAAGCCCTCTTCTCAGAGATCATGAAGTGAATGAAATGAAGAGTGATGAACTCTTCTCAGAAGGGCACATTGAAAGGATGAGAGGCAGCAGACAAAAGTTGCAACATAGGAAATTCTGGTTCAATAGTAAGAAAAAAAAATTCATGAGGGTGGTCAAGACTAGGGAGAGGGCCCAAAGAGGTTGTGGAATCTCCACCTCTAGAGATATTTAAAACTCAGCTGGATGAATCTCTGAGTGACCACATTTTGCTTTGAGGTTGACCATGCTTTGACCAGGAGCCTGGACTGGATCTCCAGAGATTTCTTCTAACCTAAATTATTCTATGAAAAACAGTGAATACAACACAATGCTTGTATTACTATTGTAGTTTGGCTCTTTGGCAAGTGAGTGGTAAATACACTGGTGAGCTCAAAAGAAGTCAGTTGCTTGACTCAGATGTTTTTCTTCCAGCAGTTAACGGCATGATATCTAATTGTCCTCTCAGACAAGATTTACCTTATTAGCTCCAATTCACTTAAGTGAAATGACTCCTGATTTACACAGTTGTGAGCTCAGACCCAGGCCAGCACATTTCCGAAGGAACATTTAAAATGTCACAGCGGACAGAACAGGCCTACTGAGAACCACACGCTTCYGACTAGTTGGGTGAAAATGATAATTTTGACACATTTACATCAAGTAAATTTTCTACTAATATTCATAGAGCTACAAAGAAGAAATGACAGGGGATCAGAATCAGTACCTGTGATTTTCCGTCTGAAAGCACAGCTGGTTAATTAATACGGTCACAGGCGCAAATATCTTTACCATGTTCAGAATGACTTTTAACACCCATGAAATAAAGAATAACAACAATAAGCCTTCCCTTAAGCTTGAAAAATATGTAACAAACTTGTTTTGCTTCCAAACAATCACAGTTTGAATTCAAGTTCCAGGTGAGCAGAAGTCACTTATTTCTTACTGGACACTTAATGACTGCAGATTTATTTAAGACCTGAGGTGAACCTTGGGGTAACTCTTATTTCATCTACTCATTACACAACTGCAATAATAACAAACATTTTTTTAAAAATTGCAAGTTAGCATCAATTATTGCAACTTTGTCTCTTCTAAGAGGAAAATCTTTTCTTGCAGAGAGGTAATTTATTGTGCTATATTGATGGCAGATTGAATAAAAGACTGCAACTGCTTGTACTAGAGTATCTAAAGAGCCCATGATCCTGATATCTTTTGTAAGTGCACTTTTTATCTAGTCGGATTGAAGACGTTACTGCATAGGTTTTGTAACTTCTAATAGACTTAAAGAGAGGTATAAAGTTGCACCACAGAATCAGGATATTAAAACAGAGTGCAYTATTTCTTTAAAATGGCTTTGTCCTATATTAAAGAACAACCTGTTAAAATAGACAAAATAGCACCAAAATGTCTTCRTTGTATTAACTGACCAACAGCAGATGTCGATGGGTATCAGGACTTTTTAAAGCTGTCTTCATCAAATTATTGTGTAGTAAAAGCACATTACGTTCCATTGCATAAAGAATACACAAGAATCTAAACTAYGTGAAAATCGTTGATCCTGCTTGCTATCTCCATTCTCCATCCAAGATAAAGCTCTTTTCTGTGTTAGAAGATACTGTTTTGTGAGAACTGCWGCATAGTTTGACCTGACAAACCACTGAGAAACTCAAGTTTCTCAACAGTCAGAAGACAGAAGAATGCAGAAAGCCAGACAAGCCTGATAGATAGCATCCTAATTTTTGGAAGRCAGACTCAGATGTAAACGAGATATAAACTGACACCTTCCTGTCTGTGAAATTCGTGCAAGAAATGTGGAACATAGATTAATTAACAACTGAATGAGGACTGTAGAGAAATCTTCATCAATGACAATTTTAAAATTAGACTGGACATTTTTCTTTAACATATGATGCTATTCAAAGAGGAATTAACTCAGGGATTTTGCAGTAGATCTGTATCAGCTTCATGATCTATGAAAAACTTCTCATTTAACTTCAGTCTGGTTGTCAAGTGGGTTTAGACAGTCACTTAAACTTGGTGCAAGCGACTCACTGTAAGTTGATAYGTTCCATACTGTTTATCCTGATACTTTGGAGCTGGTTTTACTAAAAATGTGTCCAAGCTTTCAAACAATGAATTGTATTATAAATCAGAGAGAATGTCCAGTTCAGATTAATTGAGGGGTAAGAGAATAGGAATAAATACATAAAACAGATTCGACTTTCTAAAAGGATCCAGCTACAAAATGGCCTCTGTAGTCTTCCATAAGAAGTGTGAATACTTCAGTACAATTCAAGCTGAATTGGATAGCCATTTTCATATCCAAATTCAAATACCGTCTGTGCATATAAAACAGTTCATTTATTAATCCAAATGTTACTGTTGCAGAGCTCTTGGAAAAATATTCTCTCTTTCTTGGGTTTGCTCTTCATAAAAAGGAAGCTTTGGAGGGCCACCTAGAGAATTCAGTAGAAACACAGTTGTAGGTCTGTATAATATAATTCTGAAATCCTATATAGATTATACAATTTAAACTTAAAAATAATTTAATACACTATACCCTTCAAAAGAAAGTAGACAGCTGAGCTACACTGACTTCCCCACAGAGACAGACAGAACAGGTACAACAACAGTAAAAGCATCTCTCAAATAGAAAGTTTACAAAGTGTTTGCTAAATTACATCCATTCTAATATGTATGGTATCGCTAAGCAAGTCAGCCATGATTAGATTACAAGTAGGAGGAAACTTTCACACAGTACTACATAYCATTTAAGAAGAGAAACGATCCAAATTTAAAATAAATCATTTGTGATACTTTGGTGAGTTCTTCAGCATCTTCACAGAGCAATCAGAATCTATTTGTCAACGTGTTATCTACTCATCYGGCCACTTACCACACTTACTAACTCCTGGCCTCTTAGGAAGGCAGCACACRTGGATACAACACTTCCAAGCAAAGCTGCTGCTACCAAGGGCTCTGCRTTTTTCCACCAGAGATGGCAATGCAGAACAGCTGAACCCTCTACTGCCTCACACAGCCTGGCACTGTGGCTGCGGTGCCTGCTGCTGAGCACGGGTGATATTCCTGCCTAAACCACCATGGTCAACACATGATGTTTTCTCCTTCCAGCTTGCATTACCTTCTTCGCAGGTTGGCCCCATCCATGTGGCTGGGCATATGCAGTTCCCATTGTAAGGATTGCACTGGGATTTGTTGGCACACTGGCAACGCAGAGAGCAGTCCGGGCCGTACCGGTCCCACCTGCATTCTGGAAGGACAAAAGTGTTTACAAGGAGGGGTACGCTCCCCTAACAGCATCCCTGTGCGATGGCTGCCCTACACTGAAGAGCCCCCTGCAAAGTGTATACCAGTATAAAACCACAGGATCCCCACCAGCRAAAGGGATCTTGGGATTTGCTGAGGAAAGTTACTGTCAACGTAGCGGATCCACACGCTCTCTCCCATATATCTATCTCATATATACTCATAYATCTTATATCAATCACACACAATTCTGCTGACAAATCAAACACACGAAACATCTTACTCCARTCTACCTTCACTGTAAAGGATGAACAAACACATTTCATGCCTATGCTGATAAATTCTCATGGCAATTTTTCCAAGYTGTTTATGCACTCAGACTATAGGCACCAAGGAAAAGTTAGCAGCAGGTCACAAGGCAGGGTGCTAAATACCCTGTAAACAATAGCCCTCTTTCCTTCACCTCCCTCAAACCACTGTAAATAACGGAGGTGCTTGCTTTCTCACCGGCCACCGCTCGGTAAATGAAAGCGCTGCTGAGGGCGGCATCAGCTGCAGCCCCAACACGTGGGAGAATTCCTCCGCTGCGCTCTGAAGCTTGGCCTTTTCAATTAGGAAATGTTATGAGAAAAGGTCTCCTCGAACACCTCTGGACCTGACTTTAATTTATGTAATACCACATTTTCATGTTAATAACAATGTGTATTTAAGACATCTGTTTGGAAGTCTGCAATGTTAATTTACTACAGAAAAAGAGAGCCCATAAAAGTCTGTTATATTCTCTCTCTCTTTTTTTTTTAATTAACATTTTGCCTGTTTAATGGGTGCTTTACCAGAGTTCAAATTAAAATCAGGCCTTTTATCTTTATGGCTGTTGCACAGTCACAGCTGCTCACAGTTATATCACAGATGAACTGAGCCTAATTGAAAATAAAAATGCAAATAAAACCTACCCCATAACAGCTTTTCATGGATGGAGGCTACCCTAGCTGATTTAAGAAAAATAAAAATGACTCCTATAGTTTGCACGAAGCAAAAACTTGTTTCATATTTTTGGTGCTGAGCTTCCCCCTTGCGTTTTATTTCTGCCTAAAATTTCATGGGAATAGACTCTGGATTCACAGAGCCTTACTCACTGCATATTGTGGTTGGGCTCTCCAGTCGGCCCAGGGCCTGCAGATTGAGTTACTTTGATTTCTGACCACAGGACAGTGCAGAGAAGGTAGCAGATCATTTTCCTTTTTAGTTTTTGGGTTGTACTTAAACTCTCAGCAATTACTTAACTCTTCCTTGCATTAAGAGCATGATGTTCAGAATTGTTTCCTGCCCTACCTAGAACAAAAGGAGAACCAGTATTTCCCAGATGTGATTCTGGAGCTCAGGGGTATTACAGCTCTCTGTGTGAGCCTGCAGTATTAGCTCATGGACATTCATTCCTGTTAGCATGTTTGCTATGACACGAGGATTCTTTTTAATTCAGTGATTGCCATAAATTCACATCAGCATTACTGAGACCCRAATCTGGCTCAGRAACTTTAACTATCATTAGTGCCTCTAAACTCTGCAATGATTTCATCGGGACACAGCATTTTGGTTTGTTTTTTTTTACAGTAGAATTTTCTCACCTATTTTTATACCCTTGTTACGGAATAATTCTGTCTTTGTGGGCCAACTCATTACCAAAGACACAGTCCAATTGCCTGTGCTGCAAATGAGGGAATTTTATTTGGATCAAATGTTCGCAGACTACTACTGTGTCCCAGAGCCAGAAATAGCTGCCACAGGTCCCCTACTCCCCCACCTACACGTGCAATTGGATCCCTTCATACCCGCCTGCACCCCTGTCAAGCATCTTTCCGTCACGTCTGCAAAACTGCTCCTTGCTCTATTTTCTTAGTATATTCTTGAATAATGAATACTCAATGAAACTCAGCGTCAACGATTTCACAGCTGACCCCCACACAGCGCTCCTACCAGTGTGTCAATTTAGGTGTTGATTAAAGCAAGAGGTGCACCCTGTTGACAGAGCTGTTTAATCTGTAAGAGAGTAAGTAGTTAAAAGTGTTCATGGATACGCTAATACAGTAAATGGCCTTTCACAATTATGCTTAGACCAACAGGTCATACAGGTTTAATTATGCATAATCCAGCCCTTAGAAAACATCACTGGTCTTACCAATGTTGCATTTGTCTCCGGTCTTCCCAGGCGGGCAAAGGCACTTTCCAGTTACTGGATCACAGGGAACTCCTCCACAGTCACACCGAAGCTGACACCTCTCGCCAAACCACCCAGCATCACAGCCTACCATAAAGAGCACTTTTTCAGATGCACTGCATATGTGAACTGCAAGAAATACATTAGTTCAGAGGAGTTTTTCAAGGATGTCTCACAGGACAGCTCATAAACTCTGAACTGAACCCAGTATAAATGCCAAATTTAATGAAGAATGGAATATCATGGAATAGGCATAATATTTATATGATCTCTCTTTATGTTGGTTTAGTCTAATCCAACCTATCAAAGGTATCTGTAAATCTGTCCCAAAAACGTAACTGGCACTTATTTTCATTTTTAATTAAAAGTCTTTGGAAGACTATTCCATAACACTCAACTAGTTTAACATACACCTATTTAATAATCTTATTTGAAATTTTAGAAGCAAATTTAAAATCAGTAAAAGAACTCATTTTTAATAATCAACATGTGGAACTCATTGCTGCAAGACATCATGGAGACGAGGACTTTAACTGTATTAATCAGAACCAGGTTAGTTTATATATAAGAGAATGGGAACATCCAGCTATAGAACAGGTAAACTATCCCAAATTCACGTTCTGGGTATTCATAAAGCTAAAAGTTTGGATAAAGTTGATCTTAATGAAGTGAAGTATTTGGGTAATGACACGATTTTTTTAAAAAATTAGATGTGTGTAAGTACCTTTTTCACAGTAGACACCTTGATAACCTRAAGGACAAATACACTGTCCTGTCACTGCATTGCAGCTAGCTCCATTTTTACAGGCACATGCATGAAGACAGCTTAGCCCATAAAATCCAAAGGGGCACCCTGAGAAATGAAAAGTGTCAAATGAGGAAAGTTGACGAAGAAAAACATACATCCCTTTAAAATCCTGGGTATTCTCTGCTATGTTACCTGGGAGCCAACGAAGTTGCTATATGCTATAACCTCTAATAACCGTGTGCTTTTAAATTCACCGCCAACACCCCTACTGCCAAAGAGATACATAGGTTATCCAGATCCTGAAGCAGCCTGGTGACCTGGGATGCCCCCCTTCTTTTTTTTTTCTTTCTTTTTTTTTTTTTTTAACTGAACCACAAAGGTGTTTATATGACTGCTCTGAAGATCCCACATAGTTTTTCTGTTGGAAAGCAGACTACTCGGGCTGCTGCAGGGGTTGTCCACTTACTGTGCTCGCAAGCGTGGCCGTAATAACCTTCGGGACACTGGCAGCAGCCCGTGAACCTGTCGCAAGTGCCGTTGTTCTGACACGGGCAGGCCAAGCGGCAGTCAGGTCCGTATTTACCMGGGAGGCATTCTGCTGACAGAGGAGGAACAACAGAAAATCTTTGATGACCTCACACGGAAAAACACTTGCATACCCGCCTTTATAGCTGAAATCTAATGGCCATATAATAGCTTGTAGTGCTGAGATGAACATTTGTTACGAATTTCCCGCTCCCACTCCCTTCTGCACATTGAAGACGCAGCATTTCTGCACAATTATGATGTATTTGCTTGTTTTTGTGAGAAATGTTTTAGATGGTTGCACAGCACTCAATTTCCTTGTGCTTTTAATAGTCCATCTTTTTTAATTTGTCTCTTCATGTAGTTATTGCTGGAAAAAAATGTGTTTTGTAAGATCGCATAGTAAACGGTATCTTCTCTACTATTCTCCACTATCTACAGCAATATTTTCTTACAGGGACTTATAAAAGCTACATCACAAAATTAYAGCTTTTCTTGGTCTATGTTGTCATTAGAGTTCACACTGCTCCAATTTCTGAGAAAAACAGAAGGACCTCTGCTTCACACATAGTGACAGACATTCCATGTGCAATTAGATATCTACTTTTTCAGAACTAAACAAGTCTCAAATTACTGAAAGTCAAGTCATGCAAAAATGACTGTGTCAATATAATTAACCTATGCATCATTTCTGCAGAAGTTAACTTCACCATTGCTGTGGTAATTTGAATCTGGTGCAGACTGACTTAAATGAGTGTGACCATCCAAATAATCAGATTCRTAAGTCTGCAAATGTCAGACAAGCCTTTTTCTATATCTTTCAAGAACATCATATCTAATCAGTAGGAAAAAAAAAAGATGCATGACTGCAAGATGCCTTTCAGGCAAAACATGCTGAGAACCAAGCTGAAGTGGAAATCAAGTTTTCCAACAGCCTGCCTAACTATATCAAGAGATAAACAGTGCAGATATTTCTAGCGATACAACGTGCAGTTCTTTATGTTGTGTGCRCCCCTGGCCCTTGAAACCAGAGACTTTTTACCGTAGCACATCTGTAAGATATACACATGATCCACTACT
The DNA here is from genome assembly GCF_003343005.1 of Rhea americana. Lineage (NCBI taxonomy): Eukaryota > Metazoa > Chordata > Aves > Rheiformes > Rheidae > Rhea > Rhea americana. The sequence goes on from NW_028186934.1 coordinate 2,295,445, forward strand.
CTTGGACACCTGCCTGGCCCCATAAAGGCTTTGCTACCCACAGGCAGCCKATGAGTTGTTACAGAGATTTCAAGGAACAGACAAATAAAGGCGAACACCCATGGTCTACACAACCTGCCGGTCAGTTATTGGTAAACCACACTTTTCTGGGGACTTCTCTGAGTGACTGTCCACAGCAGTATTCACACTGTGAGTGACTCCATGTAGTTAGCATTTTTTCTCCCTGCTCCTCCCTTAACACACATGCATGTAGAGGGTCTCTGAGTCTTTTCAGGTGCAAAGTGGAATAATTCCATAGAAGAATTCTGTTAAAAACAATGTCATTTTTGGATAGCTCTGTAATGACTGATTCTTGCTATAGCTATAGAGGTGGATGTTTTACAGATGTCAGGGAAGGAAACACTGTAAATGAACGACCTGGAATGTGTTTGGGGAATTGCACCATGGCAGTTAACAATGTGGTGATGACACTATCTGTGAACTCAGAACTGACTATTCATTTGACATCATGTCATAAAAATCATGATTTCCTGCACATTTAATTCCATAACTACACCGGTATCTCTTGATCTGGAGAGACAAATGGAAACACAGAAATGCAGAATGACTTTGGGGAGATAGGAAGAAAGGAAAGACACATGAAAAGAATCTGTTGTGGGCTGGCAAAAGTGTTCCTGAGCTTGTTCTGTTGAAGCACGTTCTTGCATTGTCTAAAGATTGTCACAGAGAAGAGACAGCAAGGCAATTGCAATTGCTTAGGACAGATGTTGCCAGGACTGTACTAATAAGGGAAGTCAATATATGGAAAGTTTAACTGCTGTCCAATGTCAAAGGGAAAAGACAAAGAAGAATAAAAAATGTAAGAAAAAATAAGGGAGATGATTGGCTTCTGCTGACCTCAGATGAATGTGTGAAAGGAGGTGCAAAACAAGGTTCCCATGAACAAAAAAAACCATGAAAGATGGACAGGAGGAGATGTAAGACATCATGCAAGGGAAGTTAGGAGAATTYCAGAGCAGGATTCATGAGGAAAGTGTCTCCAGAAAAATACCTAAAGCTTTAACTTGGGGTTATTCTGCTTGACAGAAAACTAAAGAGATGAATACAGCCGTGAGGGTGTCTACTTCAGCAAAATTTGCCTCATTTTGAGGGTGTGTAGGTGCTGAAAACCCCTGCTTGAATCTACATGTTCACCATCACCAAAGCAGAAAATTACCTTTCTCACAAGAGCTTCCAGTCCAGCCAAGGCCACAAGTACAGGTCCCATTCACTTGATCACAGACACCACCGTTCTGACAGGTACATGTCAACTGGCAGTTGGGGCCATATTGTCCCTGGGGACACACTACAGAGAATTAATAAAGTTTGAAAAAAAGATAATAGCATCACAAAGAAAGATGAAAGYGACAGGGAATAAATACAGATGCATGCTCCCTGTACAGCAGCACAAGTACCTGGTGCAACAAGGCTGTGGGATACGCGCAGTTCTTCGCTGCATGTTTATTAGCAGTTTAATCCAAGCACTCCCTGTCTCACCTCATCTCCTCACACTCCATTTTGCTCCATTTGCTTTCTTCCCCTTGTCCTGTCTCTCTCAAGCCTTTTCTTCAGTACATCATCTCCCTTCACTTTTTCAGTTCAAGCAATTTGCTTCTAAATTTAGTCCCAGCCATCCACAGTGCCCCACACTGCTCACCTTCTGTGGTATGAGCTATCCTCTCTGCCCTGTCCTAGGTTCACACAGCATGTTTAGACTGCAATCTCTGAGAGCCCTGACTTCTTCGGCTTTGCAGAAAACTAGTGTAATGGTACCAATGGTGGTGGGGCCAAGCAGAGAGGTCTGGGCAGGAGATGGGGGGAGGATAAAGAAGGACTAAGGGAGTAGAGAGGGACAGGAGTCAAGATCCTGTGAGGTAGAGCAAACCGCAACATTAAGTAAAGCTTGGCTTCAAAAATGTTGGGAAACACAGCCACAGACAATGCTTGGCACAGAGTTTTATTTGCTGGTTGTCCCAAGGACATGCCCAGCTGCCGGGATGACCGCGGGTCCTGCTTTGTTACCTTGCTGACAGCCAGCTCCCGTTTGGCCAGGAGGACATGTGCACTTGCCAGTCCGTGGGTCACACTGACCTCTACCACATGAACAGAACAGGGCGCAGTCCTTCCCATATCGATTTTCAGGGCAAGCTGAAGGAAACAGACTTTTTATTAAGTATCCTGGGYGTCCAGTGCCAGCTTTCATTTTTAACAGAGGCAGCACTCTGCAGAGCTAGCTTCATTTTTATTCCAATTAACAGGCTTCAAAACAACAACTAAGAAAACAAAACCCATCCAAAGATATGACAACTTCTTCCTCTGAAAAGTTTTTATAAATGTCCTCCATGCTTTCACGTGGAACATTTGGTAGCTTTTTCCAGTCACCACAAAGGTGACCGTAGAACTGCAATGTCAGCTAGTTATGCTTCCAACAAAAGGATTCCTTCTTTCCTTAATATTGATGCTGCCCTGTATTAAACAGCAAACTTTTAGACTACTGAATTAAAGCGTTGCTTTTCTGTGATAAGCTGAAGAGAACTTCAGAAAGTGATTGAAAATGACAAAATATTAGTTAAGCTCTGATTATAAAACCTGTACAGTCTGCACAGGTATAGCAAGTGGATACACCAAAGGCCCAGCATTTATCCATATTAGGATATCCATATTAGGAGATCACAGTTTTGGAAATACTACAKAAATTCAGCCACATAACCCAGCCCTAAAGTAAAAAGGGAAGAGTAGGGTTGCCATGGAATCCTTACCAGCCTTGCCATGACAAAACTTGAACTTTTTCCCATTTACTGAAAATAATGTCACCATAGCGTGAAGCAAAATATTGAGATAATTTCTCAACCTTCTCTTGGACAGGAAGAAGGAACTTGAGCAATTCACGCTGAGCTGTCTCTAGAAATAAATTTGGGCAAGCAGGCCATAATCCTGGGATGAGTATCCTTGCTTCCACACATAGAAAAGAGAGGGAAAATATTTTGCAAAAGAATTTTTACTGAGTTGGAATCCTGATTTACAATTCAAGCAAGTGTTAGCTGGGATCTGTCTATTTTTATACCAACAAACTATTATCTGAATTATTCTCAGTGCTGCTTTTTAAAAGAAGCAGAACATGAACGTTGGCTTACTTTTGCTACAGTCAGCTCCAATGAAACCAGGCGCGCAATCACAAGTTCCCGTCACAGGGTCGCAGTGGCCTCCATTCATGCATTTACAGGATTTTTGGCAGTATGAACCGTAAGTACCTTCTGGACACCCTGTTTAAAAAAACAAAACAAAAAAGCAATCAGGCTATGTAGCTAGTGAGACCATTGCATTTCCTGTCATAAGCACTTTTTTTTTGCAGATAGAAAGAAAAGCCAGCCTATTTTCTTCCTGGATTTCTATTCCAAATCAGCCTGTTTCCCTTTCTCCTTCCAAGGCAGAGATGGATGAAGCCTTGGTCCATCTTCCTTTGGGCAACAGTAGTCTTTCAGGTGTTGGTCTGGAGGACCAGTTCTAGCTAGTGGGTCAGATCTTCTTTTTTTTTTTCTTTTTTCAAAAACGTTTACATAGTAAYGTAGTACAGTTTGTTTCCTCTCTAATCCACTCTTCCTCTCCAAATTGGAATTTGCATTGCTCTGTCCAATCTAGTGGGCTGTGGATACGAGACTGCAAAAATGTGTATGTGACAGCAACACAAGAGATTTCAAGAGAGACCTTTTCAGAAGATAGATACAAGGTACATACACTTCACAGGCAAAGCGAGAAAATTGTCTGAGAAAAGACAAGCTGTATTTTGTAATAATCCAAATGAACATTAGACCTGGACAAACTGCCAAACCAACATCACATGGCTGTCCATGAACAAGTTTTCTGAGTGTTTTCTGATAGTGTGTATTTCTGTTTTCTTTTTGGATAGCTGATTTTGAAGGAGTGCTGAATACAAAATTAGGAAGACACCCTGTTATACTTAGCTTACTTCTTCAAGATACTCCTCAAAAACACGAGGGCCAGAACTAGGAAAAGTCTTGGGCACAGTTCCTAGGCATGAGCCTCTAGCTATCATGGTTGACTCCAGGGTGCTAAAATTGAACTCTGGCGACCATCCTCCCAATTTTCCAAGGCTAGAAACAGAATATAGATGACCGCAAGGGGGAGAAGCTACCGCGCTTAGAGCAACAAAATATGAACATGGTTCAACAGTTGCACTCATACTACTACCTCTAAATGACATTTCCTTGCTCCTCCTTTCCTTATCTTCCCCCACCTCACCAAAGGAAAGAGAGAGAAGGAAAGAGAGAGTGCACACGCGCAAGACTGACATTATGCTACATCTTTAAAGGGATTTTTTTAAAATATAACTGAAAATGGGCTTTTGCTTGAATCAYGATGACAGGTCATCAGGACCAAATAGATAGATACGCTTTTACGACATGCAGACACTCTCCCAGCCCTTCTCAGCCAGGCTTTCTTCTCAATGAATACTTTGTCATCAGTGCTTCCTTCTGTCAGTACAGAAAATTTGTTTCATATGCAAATCCTGGCATCGAAGAATGATCCCCAAAGCATCTATTTAATTTCTACCAAGAAATGAAGCTAAGGACACACCTCAATTCAATAATTTAGTCTGGACTCTAAGCAAGTTTCCTTCTCCTCCCCTTTTCCCTTTGGTCATCATTTGGCTTTTCTCTTTTTTAATTCTGTTTCCTACACTCCCAGCTATGCTGCTTCTCCTTGGCAAAGCTTTCAGAATTGGTCTTCAGTTCAAAACTAACAAGAGCTGTTTCATAACTAAAAGGGGATGCAGTAATTCACTTCCTACAGATTTATTTATCCTTGCAGTATTTTATTTATTTCATTTCAACAGGGAGCAACACAAGCAGGGCAAACACATCGGCGGCAACATTCACGTGATTATTAACAAGGCTGTCTCATCTGTTACCACTTTGCAAAAGAACTTACAYGCAGACAGCTAGGGCAATTTACACAGTGTCCTGCCACTTAAGTAGGCTCTGCATTTACAAAGAGGGTTAGCCTCTAACCACCAGTTATCTAATAAAGACATTTTCTAATTTAACAGTTTCCTGTGCATCTGACTTATGTTTTTGTGAGAACGGCAGGAACTGCAGCCAGATTTCTAACTCATTTCCTGATCTTTTCCTTCTGGTTTGGGTGGGTTTACCATTACTGAGAGTTCCTAAATCTTTTCATACCAACTGTGTACACTAGGGCTTTCCTTACCAATATTACTAATTGCATTGCCAAAAAAGGCAGTTTTGATGTATCTGGTTAGCTACAGCTTGAAGGTGAAGTTGGTGAGATCTTTTTGGCTCACAGTTCATCCAGCTCAGTAAACAGCACAGAGATACAGTGTCATTTTTTCTATCCATTACACCACCTCTTAATGTTTTCTTTTTTTCCCTAACTTCACCACACTCAAGTATACCTGCCCGTCCATCGAGTTACAGACAACTGATGGGAACCTCATTGCTAGTTTGCCTGCTTCCTTTGTATCCTGCCAAGAGACTATTTCAGTTCTTCACTCCAAAATTTGAGAACATGAAAGCCTAGTTGCTTTTGGCTCCTGGAAATTTGATTTCCCAGCCAACTACACCTTTTATAGATATTTTCTTGAATCTTTTTTCACAGTACTATAAATATAGCAATAGTTGCCAGAAACCATTTCCAGCAGCATCCAACCACATGTTGACTGGACTGAAGCCCATTTAACTTCTTTGGGAGCGGCTCCCTACACTGTTTTTAATATTATATCGAAAGCTTCTTCATCATGGAGCAGCCCCAAGTCTATCTGTAGTTGGATCAGCATTCTGAAATGAGGAGAATTTCCTCCAATTTCCTCACGCTAGCTATCTCTGGTTATCAGACAGTGCAAGTTCAGAATCAGGCCCATGATGTCTCACTTCATTGACCTATATGTAAAGATAATTTACATGTAAACTGCCTTGCTTCCATTTTCAAGTTTCTACATATCGTCAAAAGTTACAAGAGAATAAGGGAAAATAAAAGAGAGGGACAYGAGAGAGAAATTTTCCTCCTTTCTGCCAGTGATACAAAGATACTTCATTAACCACCCATTAAAATTTTAACAAAACTGAATCTATATATTGAGAATTTACTCTTCAAGATACTGTGTATTGTTGGAATCTAAGAGAACACAGCACCATGAAGGATCCTGATCTTGTACACCACAGATTTAGTCCCATCTACACAGAACTATATGGCAAAATCCTCTTTGCAATAAGACACAGATTTCACTTTGTACGGGACTTCTTTTACATCAGCACTTCAGTATAATATTTTCATAATTTATATTTGGAAGTAAAATCTTAAGGATCTAAGCAAACTCAAGACAGCCACTATAATCTATGGAGATTCAGTACTGTATACAAAGATAACAACTATTGCAAGATTACTACATAAAAGGTAATAGGCTAACCATGATTAAGTCTTTTAGAACAGCACTGTTAAATAGCTAATCTCTTCTACTGTTCTACTATAATATTTATTATAATCTAATTTATAATGGATCCAGACAGCTCTAATCTAGATTTTTAAGGCCGAATTTTGATCTCACTTACAGTGAGAACTGATGTACAAAAGAGAACAGAAACAATCCTTACATATTAGTTTCTATTTATTTTAAAGAATGACTTGTGCTAACATGATGGCAATACAAACTTCCATCTCTCAAATCTGTTCTTCTTACCAGTTTCTAGTCTATGAAAAAAAACACAGACTTAACCCTCACTAAACCTGCACATATTGCAGCTGGCCTTTGTATCCAAATCCTCACCCAAAAAAGAAAGCAAACTAAACAGAGCCATTCTGTATTCCTAGGAAAGGAAAATCAGCATTTGCCAACGAGAGAAAGACTGAACTTGAAAGACGACAGCCTTTTATTTTTTTTATGAGACTATTACAAGCCACAAAGTAGAAACAAAATTAAAGTTGTAAATAAAAAGGTAATTAACTGTCTCCTTTTTTGGATACTTCAGTATATGTTTCTTATCAGTTGCCACATTCCACCACAAACAATTTTACAGATGTCCTAAAATACCAGCATGAGGCATGTGGATCTGGGAATATTTTTTATGATGGAGTGTTCAGCCAATTGGCATTTTGTCCTTTACACTAGTCACCATTTTTCAATCCAGAGTAACAATTTGTTTAATTTGATTGTTCCTCAGAAGGCTCTACAACCTGACTTTATGAATCACTTAGATTTATTGCCAGTTGCAGCTTGTTGTTTTATAATAACCATTTATCCTTACTTGAGCACTCAGAGATTTCGGGAAGCATTTTGGCCTAGGTATTTTGGAAAAAAAAAAAGAGCTATATAACAACCTTATGTAGCTGAAGATGAGAGTTGTAAAGGCAGAGAATTGTACTGACATTCTTCAGCGTGGCATGAAATTGGACAGAATTTCGCCAGTAAATGATTCTGATCTCCAGTTATAAAAAAATAAAGGAATCTTTGCAACAAGGCAGGCATTGTTATTACTGTACATTAACACAACCTATTACTGTATCTCAGGCCATGCTGGAGGTACCGATAAAGATGAATTCAGAGGGTCAGGACGTGCTTCTGCATACTCACTGCGGTCACACCGGGCCCCGTGGCGCCCCGGGAGGCAGGAGCATCTGCCCGTCACCGGGTGACACTGCTCATTCTCTGCAGAGCACTGACATACTCGGTTACAGCTCCTACCGTACGTGCGCGGTGGACAAGCTTGGGGAAGAGGAAATGTAAACCAATAAATTAAATTTGTCTTGGTAAATATAGCACTCAAACAAAGAGCAAGCTCAAATTTATTAAATAAAATCCCTGCCTACAGAAGTATGCTGTCCTCYGGGACTTCAGATTTATTACATTTACTTGGGGGTTACTTCACTGCTTGATTTTGTTTCGTTCAGTCAATTTGTGTCCAACTGTCAAGGGCCAGATACAATTTTCTTGTCACTAGAGAAAATCATAGGGAAATGTCAGGTAAAATTGACTAAAATAACAGTATAATTCACAAGGGACCAGGTGCATGGATAAAGACATTCTACCTTTTGCAGAGAGTTTAAACTTGCAAAGCTGCTTTAGCACAAACATTTTTTACACGTTGCATTTTGTCTGCTACAGCCACATTGTCAGCGTTTTTTGGCCTTTCCATGTCTAATTCTTATATTGCTGCTCCCTACAGCATTTCCATAGCTCAGACCWGCTTCACAGGTAATGTAAATAGGCGTAACAGATGTAGCTGACTGCTTTTAAGCCAGGCAAGGCTGACTTCGGCCATCCCTTGCCTGCGGAGGTGGCTCAGGCTGCGCTGAAGGCGGGCTGCCCGGAGACGCTGCGGGATGGGAGAGGCTGTGCGAACAGGAGGGCAGCCCGCGGCGCTGCGCTTCCTGCTGCAGGCAGGAATAACGCGTATCCCACGAGACAGACGAGCAGCAACCACTGCTGGCTGGAGGAGCAATATTCATCAGCCCCAGATCCTGGCTTTTCTCCCCCCCAAGAGCAGCAYAAGCAGCAGCCAAGCCCAGTCTCCAGCAAAGCCACGAGGGGCAGCAGCACCATCACCGCCTCTCTGCCCCAACTCAGCAACGTGCCCAGGGCCAAGCACGGTGGTTACTTACATTCCTTCTATTAATTTCCAACCAGTTGCTTTAGTTGTGGGTCAGGATTTATAGTCTTTTAGTGAAAGATATGGGACACAAAGTCAGAGTTATGCAGCCAGGGTCACAGAGTAAGCCTGCTTTCAAAGACAACTCCAGACAGCCAAATTCAGCATTGAATAAAACTAGATAATGACATTTCCATGAACTCTTAACAGGCCAGAATACAAGTTCTCTCACGGGGAAAAGGCCAAAAGAAAGCAGAGTTCCTGCCTTACCCACGGCAGAATGACCGCCACTGACAGGGCGCTGAGCTGAGCTGGCATCTCCTCATTCTATTTTTATGGAGTTCAGTCCCCAGTTGCTCTCTGCCAGCCTGAGAGCTGCAGACCTCGAGCAGGAAGACCTCGCTAACCCAAACAGTGCTGGGAAGAGCGGGCAGAACTGGCTAAACCAGTGGGTCAGTGACCGGCAGCAGAGAGGTGCACCTTGATTCCACGTTCTGGCTCTGGTCCGTCTTCGTTACTGTAAAGTTCTTCTGTCGCTGCCTTTCCGGCATCAATTAACTCATTGTGTTTCTTTAATTTCAGATATGAATTGATCTCCTGTAGTTTTTACCAAGGAAACTATTTACATTCGTACAAACAACTTACTCTTTTCACAGCCGTAGCCAGTAAATCCTCGCGGACATCCGCACGCTCCAGTTACGTGATGACAGGGGGCACCCGCAGGACAAGCGCACCGCTGGGCACAGCTCAGGCCATAGTAGCCTGGCAAGCAAGCTGGAATGAGGGGACAAATTCTGGTTGGGAGAGGTGGCAGAGCACAAGGATGACTGAAAACTACCGCTCTTCAACTGATCTGCTGCCGCTATCCACGTGAGCACTTCAGAATGTGTCCAACAGTGAGGCCACGCAAGTTAGCACAAATCCAAAAAAAGTTCAGGCTAACACATTACACTTGACAAATAGAGGTAAGAGCATGTCGAGAAAGAGTTTGCAGAGTAGGGTGGGGGTGGTTCTTTTTAAAGATGCTTTAAGCAGATAGAAGAGCCAAGTCTTTAGAAATCAAAAGCCAGATTCAGCACGGACTTCATCTGGTGACTGCCAAGATCTGGCCCTCTATGCCATAAATAGCATCCATACTTTCAAAAATTGAAGCAGTTCAGAGAGGAGAATGAAATATCTTCAGAATAACTCCAGGATGACTTACAAAGAGGAGAAAAATTATCAGAAACCTACAGAATAGATACAACAGTTCTATGAGGTGGTGAGAATTTCAGAGGAGTAATGCAGGAATGAGAGGATCCTGTCACTGGATCAGGATCTAACAACAATCAGAAGTTCTCTCYTTAAACTCCTAGCAGATACTCACGTTTGTCACACTGCCTCCCTCGCCATCCCTTTTCACAGTGACATGCTCCAGTCTGATGGTTGCAGGACAAGCTGTGCACACAGTCACACCGTTCCTCGCACTGCTTCCCAAAAAATCCAGAGGGGCAGACTGAGAGAGAGTGAACACCAGTTCTTTCTATTGCACGTGAAGCATCAGTCATTGACAAATAGGTCAGCATATTTTTCTTCTTAGACATAATGATGGACACTACGAAGACTGTATGTCCAGAAAATATAATTGAAAGAGAATATACCAAAAATATTAAAAGCCCTTATTATTGACTATTAGTCAGTCTCTACATGAAGATTTGCAAAGACTTAGTTGTAGTCTAAAGTACAAATCCAGATCATCTCTACAGAAACAGTAATGTCATCTGTTTTTATGCTGTCATGCAAATGGAAGGAGGAATAATAACTGTTTCTATAGTGAGAATACATTGTGCCTAGGTGCTATTTTCCACCTTATAGGTCTTTCATTTCAGTGATCAAAGAGAATGTGTGGCCTGAAGAAATGGCAGATCCACACTGCAAAGGTCCTTACAGTTCTGACCAGTGAGGCCTTGTGAGTTCTCAGCACCTTACGATGCATCAAAAAATCGCTTGTGGCTCGTAGAAGTCACAGCACATCAGAACCAAAAGCAGATATCAAGTCATCTGACACCTGCTGTTTCCAAGACTTCTATTTAAGGGACTCATATGGATCTAAGTATGGCAGACATCTATTTTAAACCTGAGCAATCTGGACTGTAGGTCAGGTATGGAAGTTAGGATGCAGTTTGAACCATTATGGTCTGATTTCCTGAGCTTCCCTCATTGACACACAGAAGCAGTAGCACGTGGTTGGGTGCAGGCTGATCTGGCAAAATTTCTTTACAACTGACTTTCTTTAATATACTTCAATGTATCTGTAAGGTAGAGAAATACCTTTGTTTTCTTAGCAGTCATGGTACAGAAGTAGAAGGGGATTAAATGATTCGGACAAGGGCATGTGTTTGTCATTGAGCAGAGACCTGTCTCCAGAGCTCCTGAGAAACATGGGGAACTCTTGCACTTTCATGATTTTACTGGCCTACCAAATAATAAATATTGAGATACAGAAAAACCTATAGAGAAACTGACTCCATATGCTAGAGGCAGAAATGGCTGACTGCAGAATAAGCTGTTAAAAAAAAGCATCAGAAGGAGAAAATACTCATACCAATATCACAGTGGTCCCCAGTCCAGCCTGAGTGGCAGATACATTTCCCTGAAAGYCCGTCACAGGCTCCGTGGTGACAGCTACAGTTCTGCTCACAGCTGTCTCCATATCTCCCCTCCTCACACTCTGCAACGAGACTGGGAAGACTGACAGAAGGCAAGACTCGAAGGGGTCCAGCGAGATCAAACTTATGCCTCTGAAATAAGGCAAGCGATCTACGCTGTTCTTAAAAGCCCTCAGTAACAGAGACTCCGAAACCTCCCTAGGCAAACTGTTCTAGAACGACACCATTTTCATCTTGGGGAATTTCACTGATTTTATTTTTTCCCCAATTTGAGACATTACCTTTCTTCCCTGTCTCCAAGAGACACAGAGAATACTTTATTCCTCTCCTTTGTCCAACAACTTTCTACAGATTCGAGCATTCTTATCATCTCTCTGCTCAGCCCCATCTTCTTTGACTAACCCCAGTTCTTTTAATGTCTCCAAACAAGAGGCTTGGAGAGCCGCTACAACCCCAGTGATTATGTAGGTGCTGTCAGAGCTACAACAGAGTAAGAATGGAGGCCAAAACTTTCAAGGAATTACATTAATATAAAACTGCTCTGGGAACAAAATATGTAAAAGGGCAGGTGACAAAGACAGGTAACTACGTCTCCTGTAGATGAACTCAAAATTTTCTGTTCAAACTTATAATAAACATATTTTGGGTCCTTCCTCTTAGCCTTCTCAACACTAAGGAATCTAGCTATTGATTTCCCTGTTTTCAGCATTCCTTTATACAGTGCACTTAAATCACAATTACTTTTATAACAAACAATTGATCTTGCTATGCACAGCTGGCTGATGACATTTTTCAGTTTGTCTATTTTTAACTTAAACAAGTTTATTCATTCTCATCACAGCTAGTTCCTATGGAGGGATCCTGATTTTTGGCACCAAAACCAAACACACCTCTCGTGCTGAAGTGGCACCTGTCTGAGATGTTAGCAGGAGTAGGTGCTCACTCTGCAAAAGGACGGTCACTAGAGGATATTGGGAGACTGCTCACTCCTCCTCGCATATTTGTACCGTCTCCTTCCTTCCAAAGGGGAAGAAGTACAGAAACCACCAAAAGTATCATTAAAGAAAAAGGGTATGCTTGACACCATCTTTATATTTCACGGTGGCTTTTTTATTTTTGTATTTGTTTTGGATTGTCTTGTATTTGTTTTGGAGGCCCTTAAGCAAAAACAGGAAGTTTTAGATCGTATTGGACACATCAAGAAGAWAGGTTTGGTGCATCTAAGCTTTTTATTCCTTTATGGAAAGCCTTTTTATAYTAGGTTCTAAAGGGGGACCCCTTAATTTCTATACTCCTCAACCATCGCTAGMTTTCATTCTCTTAACCATCCTTCTCCCTGTTACACTTCGCAGCAGCAGCTGCTTGTTCGGAGGCATCTACTCCAARTCCTAGTGCGTGCAGAGCAGCAAGCATGCCACAGCTTGGCAGTCCCTGCTCTGTGGCACTGCTAGGATACCAGGGAGGYGAAAAAGCAAGGAATCTCGAGGAGGGGACGCAGAACATAGGAGGTTTCTATGACAGGGATGGACAAACTTTTGCTAGTGGCTTGGATATAGCTGATTAGAACGTGTAACGTAAGCCTCAGCACAGCGTTTCTTTGCCKTCCCTCCTTCCTCAGGTCTCGCTGGAGCTGGGCTTGTGTTTCAGCCTCACAGACTGGTAACTGCCAACGCTAATGCTCCCAATGCCTTTCACATGTTCTGGATTTAGCCAACTATGTCTGGAACAGCATAAGGTAATGATGCGTATCCGCAGCACGCATGGGATAGTAAAGCAGGCTACAGAAAAGAAACAGCTTCGCTCCTGTGTCATAAATGGAACTTTTTCTCCTCAGTCAGGCAGACTTCAGAATCAGCTCTCGTTTCAGTCTACGACTCTGTTTGGGCCCCCTCCGCCTCGCGCGTGCAGTGCTCTTACACCTGGCCCCGCACTGCGTGCCCTGACATGGTGCACCACAACACCCGCGACTCAGCCTCAGAGACTAGTTTTTAACGTGCTGAACTGCACTATTGTGCGGCTACAAAAATAATGACAAAACAGTGCAAAGAGCTGATAATTTAAATACCAGTGGAAACCCCCCGAGCCACAGTTTTATTTTTCCCTTCTACAATCTTCTGCAACGGGAGTGAAATTCTGACTGTACCTTCTTGGCAGGTGGCTCCTCTCCATCCCGCTGCACAAATACACGTCCCAGTTACATGATCACAGAGTGCTCCGTTGTGACAATTACAAGCGTGACTGCAGCCTTTCCCATAACTGTCACCCTGGCAGGCTGCACCGAGAGAAGGCCATAAAATGCAATTAGAACACATCAAAGGAGGCATCATACAGAGCAAATTTGAGACATAACCCACTTCTGGGGAAATCAGTTTGAAATTGGCTTCTGATGCTACACTCTTCACATCTTAGAGGCATGTAGGTTCACATATTAAGCATGTCTGACACTAAATAATGTGGCTTAAAAATATGTATCATAACACATTCTGAGCAGATTTTTATCAAAGACTAGACTCACTGGGGTGATGGATCAGCTGTCATCCTCCTGCAATGCGGAATGTCTTTGTGTTAAACTAATGGTCCAGCAGAACAGCCAGCTTGACAGGCTGGATATTTATTTGCATCCTGGTAAGAGAACTGACAACTTCATTGTTTTCATTGTTCATTTTTCACAGTTGGATGCATTAGCTCGCCCAGAGTCTTATTCTTTGGTCAGAGAGGAGTGATATTTTCAACGCATTGAGTTAAGCAGCTGGCTCCCAGGTGAAAACTTAGCACAGCCATCTCGCAAACGTACACTTGCTTCAGCTGCATTTCAACTGGGCTGGTGCTGCCTTCYGTGAAAAATGGCGATGATAAAATCCCTGTAATTTCCATTGCACTGGAGATGTGCAGCTCTTTAAATGGTGGAAAGCAGACTGCTCTGTTACTCTGGTTTCCTGGGTATCATCCCCAGAATACAAAAGTAGCTGATGTGGTTTTCTATATCTACATTACAGAAGTTCTGATTCACTTGTACAAAGCTCCCAGAGTCTCATCCCCTCTAGATAACTAGCTCTGCTGGCACACATTGGAGAGTCAGAAAAGGTCCTGATCCAGGAAAGTGCCTGGTATTCACTGACTAGGACATCTCTAGGATCAGACTCAAATTATGACTTTTCATAAAAACCTCTATGGCTTTGAGGGTGTTGTCTGCAGAATACAGTTCTGCATGGAGGACTCATCTCTGGGAGAGGACTCAGAGAACAGAGGACTGATATTATCCTGACCTCAGGGGTGATCTGGCTGGCAGCACCTGAGCTATTCACAGCCTTTTTCTTCCTATCTGAGGACTTCTGGCTTCCCAGAAGCAACTCTCACAGATAGCATTTCTCTTAGAACTTCTTTTCAACCCTACTCATTTTTAGCATCACTTGGACCCCATCCATACTAAAACTAAGTGCTGGAACATAGTCACATCATCATTCGAGTTTGTTCTGCAAATGAGGCCTGCTTGCCAAGTGAAAGATTCAGCCCATCTTACAGAGCTTTGGCTCAGTTATGGGAGCAGAACTAAGTATTTCCACAATAGAGATCAGGACTCTAACATAACCAAGCCAAAGGAAAAACAAGCTCATAACCAAGTCCCCTGACTAGTTACTAGTGGTTGGTGTGAGGTTTCTAGAGTATGTGTGCAAAGTTCTTCTTATATTCACTGAGAAGACAAAGAGTTTTGCATTGAAATTTCTGGTAAGAAACCAGAAACTTTTGGAGAGGAAAATTTTAACTGTTCTCACTTAGTTTACACAAACTTTCTTAGCTTCTCAGTGGGACAATCCTAACTATTAAACCACTTCTCTGAAGAATAAGATAACAAGGGATATAGTTAAGCCGGTTTATCAAGTTCCTTAACTAAACATTCAAATATCCCGGTGACTTTTTCTCCTGTCACTGTGATGAGTGTAAAGGAAAGTAGCAGCAACATTTAAATTATCAGGCTTCTTCCTGCTCCAAGCTCTCAGTGCCTTTCCTCTGCAAAAGGAGGAATTATTCATTTGCAGTCCCTAAAATCCTTTCAACACTCAGAATAAGGAACATGTGAAAGTGGAGGCCAAAATATTCAGGCAGGAAATCAACATCTATCAAAAGTGTATGGGAGCAAAGGGAAAAGACATGGACTAAGACACAGAAGGGTGCCCAGAAGATTGGATTTCATGCAACTCACATAGATTAATCTCCCCAGAATGAAACTGCTGCTTTAAAAGAACATGAATTTTGCAAAATCAAGTACTGAGATATTATGAAATATAAAAACTCCAGCTATCAGTAACCCAACTACAGATGCTGGGAGCACTGATCTTTCTATCGTGATTTATTTTACAAACTAGCGTGGTCTCTTTAACAAAAGGAGCTGCTTCTGTGAAGATCCTGCCGAGTCCTAACAACTCCAGGAAGAGGTATTTTTAGTCCTAACAGAATTAGGGGAAAATTTAGCTACTGAATTCTATTTAGCTTCTATAGTCTGTACAGAAAATGAAAATTTTTTTTGGAGACACTGAAATTTGGATGAGTTTCTATACAGACAGTAAAGGTCACATCTCTGGCACAGGAAAATGTCAATGGTCAAATCCACACTTCTATATTGTTGAGGCATTATAACTCCCAACAAAAATCTATTTATTTGTTTTTAATATTTAGGCAATATACCTTTCCTAAACCTCCTTCTTGGAAACCTAAAATAGCTTAGTCGGATACTCAACCCCTCCCCCCCAAAAAAAACAAAAACAAAAAAACACAAAACAAAAAAAACCCCAACTCCCGCAAAACAAAAAACACCCTCCCAAACACAACCTTAAGCTAAGGCTTGGCAGATTTAATCTCAAATTATCAAAATTTATTTACAAGCAACCACAGGCATAGTCTTGTAATGGAAATTGTTACACAGCTTCCACAAAAAGGCATTCCCGTCTGTATCTCCCATAATTAGATAGCAGTTTACAGCATGTGCTGCACGGTCCGCTTAAGATCAATTCAAATCCCATGAGGTCAGAATTAGTTTTCAATATCCTCCAGCACATTGCCTGCAATGTGATTACTTGAAAATAAATGCTGTCCTTCCAGCTGTTAGAGCTAGCAAGTTCCAGGAACTGGGAACACAAACACTAAACATCGAACAGAGACCGGAGCAGCGTGTAAGCATCTCCAAAGCCTGCTTGGAGTCACTGAGGAAAATTTGGAGCAACGCTGCTGAGGTCTGAAGCTCTAGGACAAACGGGAGGTGGATCCACACCTCCAGCGGGCTCCCTCCTCGTCTCCGGAGGGTAGCCTTTGACACCTGAGAGCACTTACGGCTGACCTGGCCGAGCAGCCACACATCCCACCCAGACGGACGCACGCCGCGAGGGAGACTGTGCAGTACTRAACGCTTCCCTGCAGCGTCCCGGCTCTGCCAAGGTCCCCAGGCATCCACACGCCCAGAGGAGAGCCGGCAGGAGCTGCCTACAACCACTCTCCCTGCAAAGTGCCATCTGCCAAGCAACAGCCAGCAAGAACTGACCTTCATTTACCAGTGTGAGCAAATCTACTTCACTCTGAAAGATGCTTCAGCTGAATCAATCATTTAACTCCTCTGTGCACTTGGCATCTCATTTAAACTTCCGCAAAGCGGAAGCCGCGAGAGCAGCACGTAAACACCAGCCACATTTGATGCAGGCTGGGTGCAGATCACTAATTGCTTTGCTGGCCCGAGCTCTCTGACCACCGGCAGAACGGCAGCGACAGGTTCATTTTATCCCTCCTCATTTACAAGCTCTTTTCGGGGAGGCTGCATCCTCTGCTGTCAACTTTGAAAGCTTTTGCATTTGSACACTGTAAGCCAGCAGCTCTTAAGAGAAGTACRGTTGACTCAATTTCTGAGTAAATTWGGTTCCCTTCAAACTTGCTGTTCTCCTCAAGTCTCAAGTTCCTCAGCAATACCCCAGTATTACCAGTGCCATTCCCGATCAGGTGATCTGCGAAGGGGCTACTTCCATATATTTTATTAACAACTGCTACAGCATAAGGCTTTCCCAGCTAGTCTTAAAATCAAAAGCAAGCCTCACTGTTTAGCCAAGGAAACACWGGTTAACCCTTCTGCACCATTATCTGACCTTGCTCCTCTACGGAAGGCAAAGGAGGCCTCGAAGGCTTTGGCATCTTAACTAGCGTGAGGAATCAATCAAGCTCGGCATAAAGCTCTAACAGCCACAGTGTGAGAGAATAAATAGTTTCTTTCTCRTGTGAGTAGAGGGGGGCACAGAAGGCCTTTGATAAAGAGCCGCATTTCTTAATTGAGTTAAATGAARTATGTAGGAACAAAGCTTCCCACCCCCTAATGCAGGTTAAAGACCAGGGAAGGGCTAAGCTGACAGATTGCTAACTTTGGGGTTCGCCTAAAGGGCAGGAAAAACAAAACAAACAAACAAAAAAAAAACAAAAAAAAACCCAACAGATGGTGACCAGGAAGCAAGCATGACACCTGTTTAGTAATACCTTTTCTCCTCTGAAGCATGCCTACGTGTCAACCACTTCATATTTATTTCTCAGAGTAGGCTCAATTTCCTAAACTTAAAGGGCAGAATTACAGTTACCTTCTTCAGGTGACGGGAGAAGAGCTGGCCAAGGGGTCCTACACAGCAGGGTGAAAAGGAGGCAGGAAGAAAGATTCACCAGCACTGACTCTCCTGTAACTCTAGAAGGGCAGAAGAAGTCCTCTCCAGAAAGTAATAGACTGGGTGGAGGGGCAAAGGAGGGAAGAAGATAAAATRTTGTCAAGAGCAGTAGGCAGGTTGTGTAGTTCACCTGCTTGCACAGGGCCGATTACCTCGTAGTTCATGTCTGGAGAAGCAGATTGCTTCAATAAAAGTATTTTTTCTCTCTATTTTCTAAATTAAACTGTAAGTTTCTATTGAATCCGAACTTTTCTTCTTTTGAAGAATAACAACTCTTCTATTGAAGAAACTTCAATTTGAGGATTAAAGACACTTTATGAAAGTATTCACTACCAACAAAAGTTGGCTCTTTGCACGTTGCTGCTTTGGACCACAGCTCTACAACACTATCTTCAGAAGACAGTCATATTTTCAAAGGGAAATACAGACCATAGTATCATGCCAAAGGGAAAGCTGAGACAYTGAGAGGTTAAAGGTTGTAGATCTGAAAAAACAAACAAAACCTTTGCTGAGTTTTGCCAATGGGCTCAATGATCTTCATATATAATGTCATGTAGCTAAGGGAAATAATTTAWTTTCCCATGAAATTTGGTAATAAATTTCTTAGAAGAGCCAACTTTATATCTGCATATATACAGACTTCTAGAAAACTCATTAACACAAAGATTGTGAGAAAACTCATCACTATTGCTTGTGAAATTCCAAGAAGTTGAGTATTTTACCAATAACTTGTCTAAGAATTAGTTACAAAACTATTTTCTCTTGCTAAAATAATAAAACAGTCCCAGCTCCATTTTTTCCACACTGTGCATTCATAATCTGTCACTTTATGAATGGTAATTAGATGAGGTACACTAGTACACAGACATACCATTTCATCTCTTAATTCTCCACAAAACTGAAAAAAGTGATACTCATTATACAGCAGGATATAGCTCTGCTATTTAAAAATTAGTACTTATAACATTTGACAAGTACAAACAAAAATAAAAAAAATCAAGTTGATTATTTACACAGCAACCAAAAATTGTTTCCTTTTTTGGCATCTTTGGAAAGGAACGTGACCTWTTCAAAACCATACTCTAATAGGTTACCCGACATTCCTAAAAGAAACAAATGCTAGGGTGTTGAAAGGGTCTGCAAGCAAGGACCATGACTGCTGGATGTACATACGCTGGTCGCACTTTTCTCCCACCCAGCCGGGGAGGCAGTGGCACGCTCCTACGACGTGGTCGCAGCTTGCCGCATTCTTGCAGTTGCACACCTGGTGGCAGTCAAGTCCAAAAAATCCATCTGGACAAGCTGAAAATGGAAAACAATTCTTTTATCAAAGCTCCCGCTTCTTCTTTGTATACACTTTAGCTCAGAGATCTGCAAACACCGTATGCCGCTAACCTGTGAACTGATGCTTTGGCACATCCTCACTCCGTGATTACACTCGTGAGCCAATGCTACAGGCCAATGCCTGCACAATCCTGTGCTATGCACATCTCAGAAAAATGTGACCCATTTCATATGAGCAACAGATTTCTGCATAGAAAAAMACAGCTGAAAATATATTCAAAAGCCATAAAACAGGAGAGAGAATGAATCTGAATTCACACAACTCAGTAATTGTGCTTCTGTAAGGGACAAAGCAGAAGAAATGATTCAATATAAGACCGTCAGGACACCTCTGCCTATCTCCTTGTCTTTTGAAATGCAAAACGTATGCTCCCATTTACTCTCCTGACACCTTTCTAAAGGTTTTCTAGCAGTGAACGTGTAAGATATATGATCACAGATCAGTGTTGAAATGAAAACCTTGCAAAGATAATGAGCAGAGAAAACAAAGATAAAATAAGTGTGGCGAAACATCACAGAGCTTAAGGAATTCAGTACCCATATCTAGGATGCATAAGAGAGAGCAGGCCCAGCATTCAACACACATCTCTACCCGTGTCGATGGTAGTGAAAATAAGCCATCAGTGGCTGTCAGGGGGCCACACCATACCCAAAAGGCTGCATTACAAGAATGCTAAGGCTGGAAAGCAGAGTTCAAAAATATTAGGAAATGCCAGAATTATATCGTCTATATAATCCTAATGTACCTTCTCTGTCTGCATATATATATATCTGTGTGTGTGTGTGTAGATTATATAAGTGTATATATATTATACTCAGTAATAATAAATCTGTAGATACACAATTGTATGTCACTGTTTCCACAGAACCCCTGAATCATTTAATCCCAGGAGTGCTGGTGCTCATCATAGGAGCAGCTATTCAATAAAGTGTTTTGTCCTCATTATTCARTATCAGTCTATATTTAATACCTATTTCTCAAATGTCTACCATGAATTCAGAATGACTGGTTTCCCAGTAGGGTTTTATAGTATGTTTATCACCATACAATATCCAAAGACACCACACAGTAATTTCACAGCTTTCTACCATTATCTATATGCATCTCAAATTTTCAGACACTTTTCTCCCTTTTCTTGCCCTCTTTTTCACAGCAAGGCTCTTTGTCCAATCTATTCTTATTGTCAATTCTGCAAATGTAAATTCAGCCCTTTAACAGAAAGTATTTCTATCTGCTTTGTCCCTAAGGGGAGAAAAAAATCCAGGCAAACGTGGACCTTTACACAGCAAAGATGGCAGTATAACATCAAGCAACATCTGCTTTGACTTCTTTATTCTTGCAGTTCCTGCTTGGCTTATGATTACTTATCATTATTGCATTTATTCAAAATTAAAAGGCTGATCTCTCCTTCATCCTGTCCAGAGCTGCTTTTCTGGCATATGAAGAACATCCAGATTACACGACTCTCCATGCATGYGCTGTCTCAGAAGAATGGAAAAGTACCTCATCCTGACATAAAACTATAAAGCATTAGTCAGCCTCTGTTCGGCTCGCACTGGTGAGAGAGCTGTTAATCAAGTTGTAAGGAAGAACCACTTGCATATGGTTTCAATCCTCCTATCTTTATTTATTATGCTTCGGTAGTGTGTATGGCACAGCATACCAGAAAGGACTTCTACTACTTAACCCTAGGTAACTTCAAAGGCTGACAAAGGTTTCCTCTGTTTAATACARGGAGTATAGAGCATTGTCAGCTATTTTTAGACGTGTACAATATTTATTTTTCCCCTTTATCTTGCTTAAATCTTTTTATTGGGCTATTTTGCAATATTGATTAACTGCAGAAATCCCACAAGAGAAGCACAGTTAGCCTGTCCCGCATCAGTGCCGATTTAGTCAGCAGTTCAAATCCAAACCGTTAGTGCTGTACTTAATATGGGCTATATGTTGCTGTTATTAATGCATCAATGAATAAAATACTGTAGGAAAAATCTGAGACCCTTGCCCCCTTCAATTCTGAGGAATAATTGCGACAGCGTTTTGAGCTATTCCACCAGATCAAGCAATGAACTGGATAATTCTTCTGCTGCTTTGATACTGCAACTTGACACTTGCCTTTGGTCACACAATACAACAGAATACCGGAGAGTGGTGGGGAACAAAACTAAACAAAATTACAGTACAGTAAAGACAATCACAACCTTCAAAGTGGGAGCTGTGGATACTCAGCACTTCACAGAATGAAATCAATTATAACAATTACCTTCCCAAACAAGAACAAAGCAACCCGGGCGCAGAGCGGGGTGACCTGTCTAACTTGATGTAACGCGGCGCATTTGTAACAGAACTGATAGCACTGACAGCCTATGCGGTCAGATTTTGATTCCTTTTGATTTTGCTGGGTTGACTGTTGGTCTGCTTGACATCAGGAGCCCATGGAGGCCTAGGTTTCCTGTATGTCAGATGTTTGCATTTATTTGAAACAAGCATTGATATATTTAGCAATTTATTACAAGAAGGGACTGGATTTTTTTTTTTTTTTTTTTTTTTTTTTTTTTTTTTTTTTGACTGGCCTATTTAGCTGTAAGTGCATTAAAACCACAGCCCTATAGCTATGGTGATTACAGTAGGCATCTTTTCTGGGAAAAACACTACTCACATCATCTATGCTTTAACAAGATAGAGAAAGGACTTATATAACCATCTTTTGCTAAATGCAAAGATGTTAATTGCTACTTTAATTCAGAAACAGCTAGAACTTCATGTATGCTTGAGTTACTTTCTCCTTAGGCATATAATAGTATCCACTCAGATTACTCGCTAATTGCATTACTCTAAGAAAACTGAAAATAATTCACTTTCTAGTGATAATGCTGGATATTGTGCAAAACTGTACATTATTTTGCCAGTGTTCTGTTTGTCTCACTTCCAGGTTCACATCAATTCCAAAAGCATTTCTTGGTAGCTTTTTTTGTTTTCAGTTAAATGGCCTACTTGCAAACCCCAGCTACTTTGCAATGAAAACTGTTCTGCTCCTCTGATAGCTCTTTTGAGTACCAAATAAAACAAAACCCCAGAGGCAAACCTGGGGGCTTTTGCAATTTCAGCCTGACTCTGGATACTGTGTTATCACAATGCAGAATACCTGAAATAACAACTGCACTCTCAAAATGCTCGTTGTGCCGGCGTGTATTTCAGTATTATATTTTGCAAGGAGCCATCTTCTCCAGGGATTTCCAACTTAGAAGGCTATAAATGTTTCAGTTTCAATGTTTCTGTGACGACAGCAAAGTCCTTCTCAGCCCTGGGATGAAGCATCAGCAATATGTTAGATGTCTCAGACAACTCAGCCAGCTCTATGTCTAAATTTCTCTGGAGCATGTGAGCAGGGTGATGTTTCCAAGGCTCARAACTTGGCCAATGTGGGTAGACTGTGACGAGGACGGCAAAAAAAGCATATACCTGCCAGAAGGAAACCCTGCCAATTTCCAAGTCACTAAAAACAGAAGTGCTACAGCTCTTCGGAGAAAAGGTTGCCAGGAAGTTCCACCAAAGGCAAACAACCTACACATTTTCCTCAATCTTTATTTTTGGAAACAGCCAAACTATTCTGGCTGAAACTTATTATGCAAAAAGGTAAAAAAGGTCAGCTCAAAGCAAACACTCAGCATGTCTGAGACAAAACATGTAGAAAACAGGGTCTTAGACAACTGTGAGGTAATCTCAACATGAAGCACTGAAGTCCGCTTGCCCCTAACACAACTGTCTTCCAGTAATTCAAAAGAAACATGATCAACACRACTGATTTGGAAACAGAGACTTGTATTTTTCTCAAAAGACATCATCTAGGCTTCCCAGTATTCCTCACTCCTACCTTCCTAAAGGGTATTTAGCCTCCTTGTCCTTTTGATTCCTGCTCAAAGATGTACAATACAATGCAGATAACTGTTGTTTTTCCAGTATGGTCACAAACTCATTTGAATTCAGCAGAGAATGCCGAATTCATCAATCCCTTTGGTACATAAAAAGCCAGTAAGTATCTCTCAAAGCGAATGACTTAGTTTATATAGAACGGACTGAAACCAACGATTTTGACTTGCCAACTCCCAACATCATAACTACTACAGAACAGCAAATAAGTCGTAGGACACGCATCAAGATAAATACAAGAACTGTGTTTGGATGTGACTGGCCTAACAAAGGCTCTTCTTTGTTTTTCCTTATTTTGACAAGTTCAAAACATCTGGAGGTATTTTCACAAGTTCTCTAGGAAGAACAACTGCATTATCTCACACTGCTAACACGTCTTGCAAATCCTAGAGAATGCAAGAAAGGAGAGATAGTCCAACGTCAACAAGTTGAAATTCAACCATGAGCCAAGCATCAGAGCAACAGCATGTTCAGGTTATGGTTARTTCGAGCAAGAGTAGAGATGAAAGCTTAACGCACACGACAGCAACTGGATTCCAAGACACGAGAACAGCAGCGACCTGGACACAGCTGCATTGCTGCTGGGCTAAGGGGTTATATTTTTGTGTGGTGCAGTGCCATGCTGCAGTGMGGGAGTTTACCAGTTAACTGGCGATGGGTGTGCAGTGCAAGCATGGCTGGAAAACGATAAAGCAAAAACACAAACAAAACAGATGTAAGTATGATGATGAATCAGAGATTTAGTTGTCACAAAAAAGGCAAATCTAATTTTGGAAAGAACTAGCAGGACTATCACATGAACAATGTTATTCTGCTTCTACTTTGTACTGATGACATCTTAACTACTCTATTTTGAGCAGTGCAGAAATAAACAAGAAAGTTCAGAAAATATGATCTACATAAAAAGTTTTAAGCATTTTGTTTGTTCAGCTAATAAAAAGAAAACTGAAGAAAGACATGGGAAGTTTTCCAATACATCTAGATTGCTAGGAATGAACCTTCCTTTGCTGTGTTCAGAAAAGTGTTAAGAACAAAATRAAAACTGCTTGATTTTCAGACAAGTAAACTTATATTAAATAATCTTCTAAATATTCAAGTGATAAAACACTAGAAGACTGGAGATTTTTGAGACGAGGTTGGACTGGTACCAGTAAAGAAATATCTTGGTCAGACCTGCACGACAGCCAACCCAAGGGCTTCTCGTGGCTCTATTTATGTGGCTGATGAAAGGTAACACAATTTGTCTGGACTGCTACTCAGCTGCTCGCTGTACAGTCAAGCCCTCCYGTGGGCCACTTGGCACGTCTGAGCTTTCTCCTGCCAAGGCAGCAGGCCAAAGCAAAAGGACCTGGAAGGAGCTGGCGGACTGCGGTGGGTGAGCAGAGCAGCATGAGGAAAGCTGCAGGTGTGGGGGGGACACAGTGAGACAAGTACACTCCAAGGCCGACAAACCAAAGCTTTCAGCGGCCCACCAAAGCTTTCAGTGGCCCACCAAAGCTTTCAGTGGCCCACCAAAGCAACGCTTCTCCTCGGCAGCACGGGCTCTGGTATAACTGTCCCTAGCGCAAGTGGGGTTGAAGCACAAATTCTCTTGAGCCTCCTCCAGAATCCCACTTCTCTGATTCCACCTTTCCAATGTACATACCTGGCCAGGCASCATAAGCCCTGCAGAACCCGTACAGAGACAGTTTTGGGGAAGGACAGCCCTGTTTTCATACATACCGACTGTATAGCCATTAACTTTCCGGGAATATATGCTAGCATTAGTTTAATCAGGAATTTCTCTATTTCTGAGCCGAAAGAGAGGACAGAATTATGAAAATAGAGTTAATGTAAACTATTTTAGAAAGGAACTTAGTGTACTTAGTGTATTATAGATTAGGTCACACAGTTTCACATAGAACTTTGAAAAGAGCATTTATTTCATATAATAACTCCCAGAGAGAATGAAAAGGAAACAAGAGGCAGTTTTCTGAATGGCAATCGGGTGTTTTGCAACACTACGCAAAAGCTGAGAAGCACCTTCCTCCCCATCAGAGGGCAGTACGTGCACACAAGTGGTACCATTTCCCTGCTGCAGCTGCAGCCCTGCTGTGGAAAGCTGGCTGATAACGCTGCTTCCTAAACAAAATAATCGTGGCATTGCTTTAATGACCATCATTTATAAAATCTTCAATCATTTACAGCTAAATGTTTTTCAAAATGTCTAACAGAATACTGCTATTTCTGCTGTATTCATGGAAGAATGTATTTTATGATCTGTACAGTGTTACAGCCTGCAACATCCTTAGAATATGCCACAGACCAACACATAACAACATATTTAAGGAATAAAATCCAACCTTTCCATCACTTTATCAAATTATCAGGTAATAGAAGATGATCAGTTGGATTTATTAAATTTAAAAGGGTATGTCTTCTTAAGGAGTTATTTTAGGATGATACACAGATTCATGTTTTTCACTAAAATATTTTAGAGATGCATTAGGAACAAATATGTCTTAGGTAGGACAAATATATTTTTGCTCAGCGCTAAAACTATAAGACTCTATGCAGAGAGCCTTCATAAAGACACGATACAGCAGGGGTCTTAAGCAAGTATCTGATGCTAATCAAACTCACAACCCAAACTTAGGTACAGGCCTAAACGCTTTGCTGGGTTGAAATAGAAGTGCACATTTTCGTATCATGTTCCAATCAAGTTCAATGGTTTATTTAAATCAAGCACTGCAAATTGTAAAACCAGATCTTCAGTGATCAGAAAAACAAAAAACAAAAAACATCTGCATAAAAATGAGAGGGAGCAGAACGAGAAACAGTACCTTTCCCACAAAACGTCCCYGTCCAGCCAGCCGCACAAGTGCAGGCTCCGCTCACATGGTCGCACGCAGCCCCGTTCTGGCACTGACAGCTCTGCTCACAGCCCGGGCCAAAGGTTCCCTCGGGGCAGCCTGCAGGGAAAGAATCAAAACCAGATGACGAGTTAATTCTGGCACAGATCAGTGATCCACTGGGAATTTTTAGATACATGGGAACTTTTACTATTTGCAAAAGAAGGATCAAGGCTTAACTGTAATACCTAAACCTGATATGATGAAGTATTCTCCTTGGGGTCCAGATAAAGTTACATTGTTTTATATTAAGATCTATTTCAGAAAAACATCAGGTTGTTGAAAGGCTGTAAATTCTGCACAGATGAGTAACATCATCTAATAGTTGCAAGGCTTGCAACTTCAGTATTTCTGCTTGATGACTCTTTACACACTGGTCTAGAACTGCTTATTTGCATGTTCTCTTCCATCGGCCAGAAGGGGCAACGCTCCCAACTTCTGTACCTGTTTTTGAGGCCCTATCCTCTTTTTCCTGCACTCCTGATTCACCAGAAGGTTGGAGAAAATATGAAATGTGGTGACCTCCTTTGGAAAGCTGCAAACTGAAAACTGCATACTTCACTTCTCAGCTCTTCTTTGAAAAAAATCAAGCTACAATATTACATCTGGGGGACAGAGTAAAAAGCTACATTTCCACAGAAGTTATGTTAGGACATTTAAAAGATTTGCATGGTACTCACTATCTGAAAAAAGAAAACAACACTTAAGCATGCAAATAATTTCTTCCAGGATTACAGGAAGATCAATTAAGAATAGGGCCAGTTGCCTAATTTACACTAGCTGCTTCGGACAAAGCTGAAATATAGAGATRTATTTAGGCTAAACACAATATTGTAGGGCCTCTATTCAAATTTAAAGATCTTGTGAACTGAAAATGAGTTACACAGATTATTGCCAGGCCTCCTTAAAAGTGTAGGATTTCAGCRTTTGTACCAATGAAGTGATTTTTCAGGCAATCTGGAAAGCATCACAGAGAGCAGAAAACAGTGAGGATCCTCAAAGATGAGTCTATGCCTGGAAGAAAAGGGTGCATAAGATTCTGCCTATTCAGTATCCCAGCTGGTGCTATGTGGAGCTGGGGCGAAATTTGGTCAYTCTGGCATGTTAGTGACTCTCTACTAAATTGGAGCCCCCCTCTGGCCCTCTTACAGGGGTTGTGGCTGGGCTGGGGTGAAGAAAAGTACTGAGGTTCCTTAAGTTCTCCTTTCGTTTCAATCATCGCTAGTATCAGAAAATGAGCCTTTGTTTAATGAGTGTGTTCTTGCATTTGTAGGTTAAATTCAATCGCAGAGCTGAATTGGTGCAAAATTCCATTTACATCACCTCATACTCCCAAAGCTCCGTATCATCACACATACCTTCTACACTGCTTTAATGAGTAAATATGCAGRAGTGTAAGCAGGCCTTAAAAGCTTGATCCTCCTCAGTGTTTATTCTTCACTTGAAATTTTAGTCAAAGTCCAGGCAGAGCTACGCAAGGAAACACTTTTCCAGTGCAATAATAGGTGTTAGGCTCTCAGCTGGGCTTTCTTTAAACCTAAAGCATTTAGCCTGGAGCCGAGACTTTCGAGGCGATGGCAATGGGTCAGGATATTCCACAAATGATTCTGCAGTCCCCGTCACAGAGAACCTGCCCTCTGCTCCAGCAGGCACAGTCCGCTGCCGTGTATGCCAAGAAACATTCAGAACTCAGAGAGAACCGGAGACGATTTGCAAGGCTGCAAGAATGAGCCTAACCTTAAGTAAGTCTAAATAAGCTTCAAGAGCAGAGGAACTGTCGGATGGTAATAAAGATCTTGCCTCCAAGGCAGCATAAAATGTTAAGCGAAAAATTGTGGTTTTCATAAGCTTGCATCTTAAAACAGACCCACATTTGCAATCAGTGCTTCATACTTAYATAAAATAAATAGTTATATAATTAAAAAGTGAAAAAAAATGACAAATAACTTCTCATAATCTACAGACAAAACATCAGAGGTTGCCAAATGTTTTTCTGGTGGTTATGGCTTCTTTGATTACTTTGCCCATGGCACAGAGGTGACGATCAGCTCTCTGGGGACTTTTCTGTCTGCACAGATGCCATTTTGAGAGAGATCAAGAGAGAAAGGTAAGTGGAGCTGGCATCTATTTCTCYGGGAGCTGGTCCTCCCACCAGCTGCCCTTCCAGGCCCTCTAAGCTGACAGCAGTAAGAGCTAAAAGCTCAGCTTCCCAGAGTTTTGGTCTCAGGTCACCATTCCAGATTAATTATTTTGGCATTTCTGTTTGACACCAGCATTAATTCTGCCTACACTACTGGGACTCTTTTAGCTGGGTCAGTGCTACCRACAGATTGTTAAACTGATAGATAAAATAATTATTTAATTTAATAATAACAACATAATGAAATAGCTTAGCTATGTAATTTATTGCCACAGGACACTCTGGAAATCAAAATTTTGCACGAGATCAAAAAGCAATTAGGCATATTAGCAGAAGAAGAATATTAAGGTGTGGTAAACATAGAGATACTATTTCTGTCTCAAGAAGCCTCTGGGCCACAAATTGCTGAAACTGGGGAAAACACATCAGGAATTACTATATGCCTGTTTCTATCCTCTAAGGGCATCTGCTATTGACCACTGTTAGRGACAGGTTAGTGGAGGACATGGGTTTTTGGTAAGACCACTGTACATTTTTGCTATTAATAAACACAGGTCACTACATCTTTCTGACTTTGCTTCCTATGTGAAGCATTTCTATGTCTGGTCTTAAAAAGGATTTATGAAAAAAAAAGCACATACCTAAAATTGGATAAATATAACTGATATGGAAAATTTTCTGCTATAAGCCAGGTATCTATCAATCCTATTACTCATGTGAAGTCTTAACATTCAAAATAGCTGTTTAGTTCAAAACAAGTCTGAAAATARCTCTTCTGGAATCTAAATTAGTTAAACTATCTATTCCTGGAGAAATCTGAGATTCCTGGGATGYGGCGTCCCCCACAGACAGAGACAAGACAGCCTCTGTGTCTTCCTGAAGGGAGCTAGCAGGAAAAACAATTTCCGTTTCCTGGTTTTGCAAGTTCTCCCTATCGACCACGCTGCAACTTACTCCGTTCACAGTGTTTCCCAGTGTATCCGGGCGCACAGAAACAAGATCCAGTGACAGGATCGCAGCTCCCATCAGCGTTATTGCAGGCACATGTGTTTTCACAGCCTTGTCCCCAGTGGCCACTATCACAAGCTGCAAGGCAAAACAATGTTTACGTTGAAAATGAACTTTGGGTTTGGCTAACAGATAATTTGACATCTAAATGAGAGAACAAAAAAGATGCAAAATGGCCACTTAAAATACAGGCACTGCAGACCAGCTTCTCAGCTGCAGAAATGTAGCATAAATCAATTGAAATAAATACAACTTTGGCTGATTTATGCCAGATATTAAGGGGTCAACATAAAACTAATTGTTCATAGTCAGTTTGTATCAATCAATCCATAGTCATAAACATACACTTTAACGGAATGAAAATACCAAATATTAACTCATTGTCTGCTCAGTTAAAATCTGCATAACAAGAATAGCTAATGGGTAAAATAAGACATCCAAATTAGAGTAAAGAATCCCTTCTTAATAGTGATGATAATTAGCTATTGGTACAAATTATAACTGGAAAAGGCATCATCTTCATCTCCTGACATCCTCCCTCAGACCGGATGCATCTCCGGAAAAAATGCTTTTGTCAAGTACCGGGCAGTGGACTCAGTGGAGGTGTAATGGATGAGCTTGCACGTCCTGTGTTAGACAGCAATTCAGACCTCATTACCTACTAGCCTGCCTTCTGGCCTTGACACGAAAGAAGCAAGTGGGCTTCAGACACATACTGTCCCTGAAAATCCAACCTCTTTTGGGTGGGCAAGTAAGGCTTAAGTGTCTGGTGTTAAGATGCTTGCATTTGTTGTTTTTCTTTTTTTCTTTCTTTYTTTYTTTYTTYTTTYYTTTYTTYYTTTTTTTTTGACAAATCTTATTSAAGGCTTATTCATTTTTGTGCAAAACAGTATTTTTATTTTGGTAGAAACTTCATTTTGGGGGGAACCAGGAGTGCAAAAGGGGAGAAATAAACTTTTTTCCCTCTCTGGAGAAATGTGCATTTTGTCTCTGCATCCTTACATGAGTGCCTGAGTA